>NC_066583.1:402336144-402936144 GCF_024323335.1 Lathyrus oleraceus
AAACCCTGATATTAAGTTGTTCCCCAAGAAGAAGCATCCTCCTAATGTGCTTTTCCTATCATCAGCACTTCCAGCCCAGTCAGCATCACAGTATCCAGTCAACACAGATCCAGATCCATGAGTGTACAACATCCCATAGTCACTGGTGCCATTGACATATTTCAATATCCTTTTTACTTGGTTTATGTAACTGACTTTTGGTTCAGCTTTATATCTAGCACAAACACCTATAGCAAAAGAAATGTCAGTTCTGCTTGCTCTGAGATATAGCAGACTCCCTATCATGCTTCTGTAGAGACTTTGATCTACACTAACACCATTTTCATCTTTAGAGACTTTCAGATGAGTAGGAGCAGATGTCCTTTTATGACTTGCATTCTCCATGCCAAACTTCTTAAAAATGTTTTTGGCATATTTGTTTTGAGATAGAAAGATAGAATCTTCCATCTGCTTGACTTGTAGCCCAAGAAAATAGGTCAGCTCTCCAACAAGGCTCATTTCAAATTCAAACTGCATTTGTTTAACAAATGTTCGACCATCTTGTCTGACATCCCACCAAACACAATATCATCCACATATATTTGAGCCACCATGAGTTTTCCTCCTTCATTCTTAACAAATAAGGTCTTATCAATGCCTCCCTTCCTGTATCCATTGTCAATGAGAAACATTGTGAGTCTATCATACCAAGCCCTAGGAGCTTGTTTCAAACAATAGAGGGCTTTCCTCAACTTATACACATGCTTTGGAAGATTTGGTTATGTAAACCCTTTAGGTTGTTTAACATATACTTCCTCATTTAAGTAACCATTCAAGAAGGCACTTTTTACATCCATTTGGAAAAGTTTAAAATTCAGAATACATGCCACTCCAAGCAATAGTCTAATGGACTCAAGGCGAGTTACATGGGCAAATGTTTCATCAAATTCAACTCCTTAAACTTGAGTGTATCCTTGTGCTACTAATCTTGCTTTATTTTTAGTAACCACCCCTTGTTCATCAGATTTATTCTTGTAAACCCACTTTGTTCCAATAACATTTATTCCTTCAGGTCTTGGAACCAGTTCCCATACTTCTTTTCTCTTGAATTGGCCTAAGTCTTCCTGCATGGCATTGATCCAAAATTCATCAGTTAAGGCTTCCTTGACATTCCTAGGCTCAATTTTGGACACAAAACAGCCATGTGAGATCACTTCCCTTGATCTAGTTGTGACCCCTTTGTTTGGGTCTCCTATAATGAGATCTTTAGGATGATCCTTCTGAATTCTGATAGAGGGTCCCTAATTAATTTTGTCAGATTCAGGTTTAGCTTGAGTGAGTTCACTCTCATTACTTTTGTCTGGGAAATCAGCTGAGGCATCATTTAGAGATGTCTCAACATCGTCTGTGACATCAGTCTGTTGATCATCAACCACAACATTGATAGATTCCATCATTACTTTTGTTCTGGAATTAAAGACTCTAAATGCTCTGCTGTTTATTGAGTAGCCCATGAATATTCCTTCATCACTCTCGGGATCCATCTTCCTTCTTTGTTCACGATCAGTCAAGATATAACATTTACTACCAAACACATGGAATTATTTGACAGTAGGTCTTCTTCATTTCTAGACTTCATATAAAGTAGTAGGAGTCCCTTTCTTCAAGGTTACTCTGTTGTGAACATAGCAGGTTGTGTTCATAGCTTCAGCCCAAAAGTGGTAGGGCAATTTATTAGCATGAATCATAGCTCTGGCAGATTCTTGGAGAGTTCTATTTTTCCTTTCTACCACACCATTTTGCTGAGGGGTAATGGGAGATGAGAACTCATGACTAATTCCTTCAGATGCACAAAATCCAGCAAATTTGATGTTCTCAAATTCTTTCCCATGATCACTTCTGATTCTGATAACCTGACTTTCTTTTTCTCTTTCAAGTCTTAGGCAAAGATCTTTGAATACCTCAAATACATCAGATTTTTCCCTTATAAAATTGACCCAGGTGTATCTGGAGAAGTCATCCACCACCACATAAGCATACTTTTTCCTACTAAGACTTTCCACCTGCATAGGTCCCATCAAGTCCATGTGGAGAAGTTCAAGCACTCTGGAAGTGGTGTCATGTCTGAGCTTCTGATGTGACATCTTTATTTGTTTTCCAATCTAACACTCCCCACAAACTCTTCCTTCATCGATCTTTAAGTTTGGGATTCCTTTGACAGCTTCAATAGATTTAATCCTTTTCATTCCTTTAAGATGCATATGGCCCAATTTTTGATGCCATGGCTTCACTTCTTCTTCTTTGGCTAGAGTACACATTGATGAATAACCAGTTTCTTGAGAACTCCACATATAGAAGTTGCCCTTAGACATGACTCCTTTCATGATCACTTCATTTTCTTTATTAGTAATCAGATATTCAGTTTTTGTGAAGTTTACATTTAGATCTTGGTCACATAGTTGACTGATGCTGATTAGGTTTGCAGTCAGTCCTTTAACAAGTAGCACATTGTCAAGGTTAGGGACTCCAGGGCAATTTAGCTTTCCAATCCCCTTGATTTCACCCTTTTCTCCATCACCAAAGTTACATAGCTGGTGGCATGAGGATGAAGGTCAATTAGCAGGATTTTGCTTCTAGTCATGTGTTTGGAGCATCCACTATCAAAATACTAGTCTTCTTTGGCTGAAACTCTGAAGGAAGTGTGAGCTATCAGGTTAGTAGCACCAGTCCTAGGAACCCATTGTTTTCTGTTGACAAGGATGTGGTGTTTGGGTCTAGGTTGATGATGAGAAGGACTAGGATATCCATACAACTTAAAGCAAAATGGTTTTATGTGGCCAAATTTTCCACAATAATGACATCTCCATCTTTGGTGTTTTCCTTTATGTGGTCTTTCCTTATGATGTTGTGACACATGATGTGACATCTTTGTTTTGCTACTAGTGTGACTATACTCAGGTTTGGATTCATTGAACCCAAGGCCAGACTTCCATCTTTTGTGTTTCCCTTTATGTTGTCTTTCCTTATGATGTTGTGACACATGATGTGACATCTTTGGTTTGCTACCAGTGTGACTACACTCAGGTTTGGATTCATTGAACCCAAGGTCAAACTTGTCTCCTTCCATTTTTCTAGACTGGAGAATTTTGTCTAAGGTGTCAGATCCATTGTTTAGCATTCTGATATACTTTGTCATCTCATCTAGTTTGGAGTTCAAGAACATTGCTTCAGTCTTCAACTTAGAGATGGTTTTGAAATGTTTTGTCTTCTCATCCTCCAATTGTGTTATCAATTTCTTCTGACTTTCCACTTGTTGACACACTTCTTTACTTCTGTGACACAAATTTCTGTAGGTAGTGGCTAACTCATCAAAGGTTACTTCATCATCACTTGAGTCTTCATCAGAACGCCATCTTCCAGTCAAGGCAATCACAAGATTTGCAGACTCTCCTTCTGTTTCACTTTCATCAGACCAAGTAGCAGCAAGACTCTTCTTCTGTTTCTTGAGGTAGGTCCCATATTCAGCTCTAATGTGTCCATACCCATCACATTCATGGCACTGAACCCCTTTTCCTTGTTTGGACTTTTCATCAGATCTTGTTCTTCTTCCAGCATCATTTGACCTACTGATGTCAGATGAGATGTTCTTGACATTAGACTTAGACCTTACATCCATCTTTTTCAGAAGTTTGTTAAACTGTCTCCCCAGTAATGCTACATCATTTGCCAGATCTTCATCAGTATCTTGACCACTTTCTTCCTCTTTCTCTTCAGTGTTTGACATGAAGGCTATGCTTTTGACTTTCTTTTCAGATCCATCACAAATTCCCAACTCAAATGTTTGGAGGGATCCAATTAGCTCATCCACTCTCATATTGCAAATGTCTTGAGATTCTTCTACGACTATCACTTTCATGGAAAATCTCTTGGGAAGTGACTTGAGTATTTTCCTCACTAGTTTTTCATCTGACATCTTCTCACCCAGGGCTCCTGAGGAATTAGAAATTTCAAGGATATTCATATGAAAGTCATGAATATTTTCATCTTCTTTCATCCTCAAATTTTCAAACTTGGTAGTGAGCAGCTGCAATCTTGACATCTTCACTTTAGAGGTGCCTTCATGAGTGGTTTTGAGAATATTCCAAGCATCTTTAGCCACCTCACAGTTGTTCACCAGTCTGAAGATGTTCTTATCAACCCCATTGAATATAGTATTCAATTCTTTAGAGTTTCCAAGGGCTAGTTCATCCTCCTCCTTGGTCCATTGTTCCTCAGCCTTCTTATCAGTTGTAACTTCTCTTTCCTTAGTAATGATTGGATGTTCCCAGCCTGTTAGATCATCCTTCCAAGCCTTATTATCCAAATATTTCAGGAAGGCTACCATTCGAGGTTTCCAGTAGTCATAGTTAGATCCATCCAAAATTGGTGGTCTGTGAACAGATCCTCCGTCTCTATCCATAGTACCAGAAAGTAACGTCCCTAGATCTCACCCAGAAATAGAGCAGGATGCCTGCTCTGATACCAATTGATATTCTGGTATCAGATATGAGATGTCGAAGGTAATGTCACGACACTAATATCTGAACAATATAAACAGGATAAAAGATAGAGAA
Source organism: Lathyrus oleraceus (assembly GCF_024323335.1). Classification (NCBI taxonomy): domain Eukaryota; kingdom Viridiplantae; phylum Streptophyta; class Magnoliopsida; order Fabales; family Fabaceae; genus Lathyrus; species Lathyrus oleraceus. The sequence continues at coordinate 402,340,737 of NC_066583.1, forward strand.
CAGTAATACAAGTGACACAAGCAATTGTTAACCCAGTTCGGTACAAACTCACCTACGTCTGGGGGCTACCAAGCCAGGAAGGAAATCCACTAAACAAAATTAGTTCAAAGACTCTCAGTAAACAACTTCAAGTTACAGGTTTTTCACCTAATCTCTACCCATGTGACTTCTATCTAAGAACTCTTAGATATGAGATCCTACTCACTCCCCCTCAATCACAACAGTGATGTAAAAACAAATATTAAAATGAAAGAAGACACTCTTCAAGAACACATACTTGATCTTGCTTAAAAGCTTCAACCAAGTAAACACACACTCATGCTTCAAAGCATAGAGTGGACAAATTACAACTCAAAAGTTAGTTCAATTCAATCATCTATGGATGAATGAATGACTCATAATACACATGACCACCCAAGACTAAAACCCTTATTCTCTCTCTCACTATTTCGTTCGTTATTTCTTGTATGTTAAAACCAGGTTTTCCATTCCCTTTTATATAGAAGTGTTTGGCTGGGCTTGGACATCATAAAACCCTAAAATTATTTTCCATTTGTATCTTCTCATGACAATTGATCATATCTTGTTCAAAAATAAGTTAATCTGGTTTTAATTACTGATTGAATGGCACTTTTAGTCATCACATCAATTACACATAGATTAGCATAAAAAGTGCAATCGCACAATACATAACATTCAAACTGAATGTTCTGTATACAGATGTCTTGACTTCGGGTCTGACATCTCAGGAAAATCCTGCACATCCACATTTTAAACACCCTGCAGGAACATGTTATCTCATGTCAAGATAACACTTGTGACAACTTGTGAAAACTCTAGGTTTTACCAAAATTGATGCCAACACATAGAACCAACAGTTCCTTCGACACTTCAGGATGTGTGCAAAGAATATCATGTGATTGATCCTTGTATGGGATATTTCATCTTTTAATTTGAGATTGTAGTCAGATTAACTGAACATTACCCTGTCCCAGGTTAAGTGCAAGGGTTTGTAGATCCGAAAGAAACTCCTACTTCTAGGCTCGAAGTGGTTGACTAGGGATTAACTCCTTATCTCTCTGGTGTTTGGGATTTTTAAACAATGCCTATACATCATTAGCAAGGTTTTATCCGAAAGCATACGATCAGCAATTATAAGTATTTTGTTTTCGTCATCCTCCTTCCAACATTTGCTAACAATAGTGTGATAAAGAAGGTGAAGTGGAAAAGTATGTGTTTATGCTTTGCAAATGTGATAGATGAGTGAATATGAAAGATTAATTCAGAACATGCATAATCATCCCATTAATAGGACCACATACAAATAACAATTTTTAAAGCATACAGTACTTAAACAGACAAGAACAAATTACAGGAATGCGAAATGGTAAAAAAATGGCATATTGATCGCCTTCATTCAAAGAAATGGGACTTCACCTCTTGATTCACTGGCGGAATTTCTCTGCTTGTTCAGGCCAGTGAGGAGTTTTATCTTCGAGCTTCACTATGCTCCGCATGCGCAGGCATGGGATTTGTCGCGACACTTGGCCTAATTGGCGTGAACGTAATTTCCTTACTGTCAATCAGGTCCTGGACCTTGTGCTTGAAGGCCTTGTAATTTTCCACTGTATGCCCTGGGGCACCCATATGATACTCGCAGTGAGCATTGGCGTCGTAGCCTGGTGGATAGGGCGGAGTTACAGGTGTTAGCTCCTTCCAAAAAAATCGATCCATCCTTTAGCAGGTAGGGAAAGATCTTGTTGTATGGTACCGGCAATGGATCAAAATGTCTTTCTGGTCTCCATACCCTCTGCTGGTTAGGTTGACGTTGTTGTGGAGCATGTTACTGTTGATTCTGATGTGGTTGTTGGTAAGCTGGCTGTTGGTACGGCTGTTGATGTTATTGCTGATATGGTGGATGATATGGTGTTGGGATGACAGCGACAACCTGATGATAAGGCATAGGAACATACGAATGCACCCTATATCCTCCTCCTCTCATTATAGCGTTGGTCTTCCCTTCTGGCTTCTTTGGGAGATTGGGATAGGGTTTCTTCATCCCGCTTGAAGCATTAGCGGCACAGGGTAACTTTCCTTTCCTAATCTAGCTCTCGATTCGTTCTTCCACGGAGACAACCTCGGCAAAAGTTGGGAAACTGGATCCTACCATTTTCTCCATGTATTGGGTATGCAGAGTTCCCATAAACATATCAATTAGTTCTTTGTCAAGGAGAGGAGGTTGGACACGAGCTGCAAGCTCTCTCCACCGTTGTGCGTATTCCTTGAGGGACTCGTTGTTGCATTGAGTCATGTCTTGAAGCTATGTGCGATTGGGTGCTAGATTAGTATTGTACTGATAATGCCTGAGGAAGGCTTCAGCGAGATCTCTCCATGACTGGACCTGCCCTCTCTCTAGCTGCATATACCGCTCCAAGGATGCCCCACTGAGGCTATCTTTGAAGTAATGAATAAGGAGTTTATCATTACTGATGTGGGCATCCATCTTGCGACAATAAGCTCTGAGATGGGTTCTAGGACAATTGATCCCTTTGTACTTGTCAAAGTCCGGGACTTTGAATTTTTGTGGAATCACGAGGCCTGGTACCAAGCACATGCCAATAGCGTCCAAACCGGGAGTAGTGTGAACCTCCAAAGACTTGAATTTTTCCTCCAAAGCATGGAGTCTCTCAGCAGCTGGGTCTAGAAGACCTCCAACAACAGGTTTGGCGGGTTGTGGCATGAAGAAAGCATCATACGGATCTTCATCACCCATCATGGATCCATGTCGAGTAGATGTAGCAGAATGCTCATGGGGGTTCACATTGTCAATGGGAACAGGAATAGGGGTTGGTACTCCTCTAGGATGATTAGGGTTACCATCAAGGCCAGTCACTCCAGGGATACTAAGCGATGGTGATCCAAACTGAGTAGCAACTTTTCTGGCTTTGGCGCTAGTCTCAGCATCCTTCTCCTTTTGGGCTAAAAGAAACATAGTTTCAAGCAAACGATCCATTTTCGCTTGCATGGAGTCCATGTTTGTCCTCATTGAAACCTGGTTTGCTTCAAGCTGTTCGAGCGTCATCTTGTAGTTGCGGCGTGTTTCGTACCAGTGTCAAGTAGTCAGCGTTACTGGACAAATGGTAGAATATGGTGTAAGTTTTTGTTTCTGGAAGATGATATGCAATGCATGTTTATGATATGCTAATGCATGAAATTTTGCCATGTTTTTTCGACAAAGGAATACCAATATTCAAGATCAATCACGTGACGTGTATATCAGGATAATAAGAGGAAGTAATAGGTGTCTCTGATTACTAAAATTCCCAAGGGTAGGCTCTAAAGTTAATAGGTTCCCAGAGTCATCGATTCTCCTTGAGAGCGTCACTTCCGTGACGAAGACTCGTCGGACAATAATACCCCTAAGATAATCTCATCTTAGGCGAGGTCTTCGTATTGTCCCAACAAGGAAGGCTCCATGGGGCTTCTACTACGCGACTCTCGAGTCCAAGGTTCTAATAAGGTTCTCAGAGTCATAGATCGAGGTTAGAAGTCTTACTGTAAGGTAATAATACGTCCAAGGGATCTCATCTGATTGGGGTTTTCGTATTAACCCAACAAGTATGAAACTTTGTAGGTTAATACTACATAACCGCCAGATATAGTGGGTTAAAAGGTCCCTAGAGTCATTGATCCAACTTGAGAATACTATCGTCATGACGAAGACTCTGAGAATCTCCTCTAGGAAGGATCTTCGTATCTTCCCAACAAGGAAGACTCCTTGTGGGAGTCCACTATGCAACCACCAACTCAATCCTATGGTTTTTCTCAGACTCGGGTAGAGAGCCTATCTCACAAAGTACCAACAATCAGAGAACCCCAATAGTATCATAAGAAATAAACCACAATAATAATTATAGATAATAATAACAGAATAAAGATAACAAACAAACCAACAAGATTAACACTCAATACAGAAACGGAACTAAGTTAGGCTTCACTCTCTCTAGCTTGGAGCTATGTCCCCAGCAGAATCGCCATTTGTCGCACCTCGAAAAATGCGATCCCTCGCGATGGGCGCGGAAAAATGTAGTTCGAACAGATTCGCCACCGAACTTTATTTATCCCAATAAAGGAATAGGAAAATATCGATAAAACCTTTAGGAAATTGAATAACGGTCATCGCAACCATATTCGGGTTCGGGAGTCGATTACACAAGGGGAAGGTATTAACACCCCTTACGTCAGTTGTACTCAACGGGAACCTTTTAGTTCTAATTTTCAATTTGAATGTTAACTTATGTTGTTTGTTTTCTTCGAGTGATAATAAAATTGAATAGAGATAGATGGGAACCTCAGATGGATTGCCAGCACTATTTAAAACATCTGGTGTGGAGGCAGGTGCGGAGGAGGTAGTTTTCTTGGTTCGAAAGATAGTGCTTACGCCACCCTGAAATCAAGACAATCGAAAATTATAAATGGCGAAAGATGGTAAACAAGTTATGTAAGGGAGAAAGAAGTTTTTTATACCTTGTCACCTTCGACCCCAGGGATGGAGTTGTCGCTCTCACTTTGGGCCTTCGTTATCTTTGCCATCTCTTTAGGAGTAGGCTCTTGGATAACGAGTTCAGCAGGCCTTTTTCTTGGAAGCGTGACTAGAGGTTGGTCCGAAGCATCAGTAACCTTTGGTTGTGGCTTCCTCTTCCTAGAAGTTAGGTCGAGAACCGGCGACAAATCCTCTTCGTCAGATTCTATAATGACGGGAATGTCAGTAGGCTTTTGGATTTTTAAGGGACTTACTGGAGGTTTTCGAGCAGCCTGAGTTAAGAATGGGAATATTAGTATCATCAATATACAATAAAGACAAAGGAAACAAGAAAACAAGAGGGTATCTTTGCAGGCTTGCTGCTTCCTTCAGTCTTCGACTCGGCTGGTCTCTTGGTGGTGGGTTTTTTAGGTGGAATCTTGATAGCTAAATGAGAACAACATAAAATGGTTAGTGTTAGCTAAGAATAAATAGATTTCAAAGGGAATATACTTCGAGGGAAACTTCATGTGTCACACTTTCATATATGTCTGGTTCGATGCGGACATCTTCGATCCCTATATGAAGATGCCTTTTGAAATGGCTAGTGTATGCTTAGTCGCAACCACCCGCTGAGGTTTTTTCTGAGATTTTTGTCGAAGTATTTTAATGGAATCCCCACAAATAAACCAGTATGGAAATGGAGGGGAAAGGGTCACTCCGAAGTCAACATTAGGTAGTGGAGGAAACTTTGGGGGAAACATTTCAAGAGCTATTTCATAGCGTTTCTCATGAGGAACGTATGAGGGAATCTTTTGGTTTCCCATTTTCTTTGAAAATTCCTCTTTAAGCGTGACAGCTGCTTCGTGGATGGTTCGACTAAGATCATCAGGCCTATAGGCAGTTTCAAAGTAGCTTTGAAAAGCTTGAATTTCTCTTATAAGTGTATAAGTACCTTTCCTGGTCTTTTCCTGCACAAGAAGAAAAGCTTTATCAAATAGTTTAATGAAAGAGGTGACATCACATAATTCTTCAACGTAGTACTTAGCCCACCATTTTCCAAACTCTCGACTGTAGAGGAAGCTGGGCTCGAAGTTGAATGGAGTAAGCTGGGTTCTGCCAATATACCTACCTGGCTATTTGTTTAAGAGTGGTAGCTTAAGAATGGATTGCATTATGGAGAAGGAGACTACCCTTCTTGTCATACATGCATTTTGGGAGGATCGGAACTAACCCAAATTATCGAGCGACGAGGTTGGGCTGATAGGTTATCAAAGTAACCTGGACCTTCGAAGGGTTGAGTCGAAGGGTTAGAATCCCAGGGTTAAAAAGGCTTCCCAAATTAGCAAAGATTATGTCTTCTGTTTCTTGGATAGAGATGGGAAAGTCCTAGTAAACCACTTGGGACCGATTTTCCTGAAGGTGAATGGGGCCATGCTCGAAGTAAAGACATGGTGCTTAGAAAACATCATGATATAGCCCATGAAAGTCGATTGGAGGGCTTGTCCTTCATCATTTGGAGTCAGCTGAGGTAACCTATGGCCTCCGACCCTTCTGTTCAGGATCTCCTTAGCATCTTCATTGACGAGTGTAGCGGTGTATTCGTCACTTTATGATTTATTAACTAAATCAAAAGCAAAGCATACAAAGAAATCGAGTCGCCACCGCACTTTTATTTATCCAAAGGAATGGCTAAAAAGCGAACAAAAGCCTAAGAAGTTTTACACATAGAAAACTAATGAAAAGATCAGAGAATCTGGGTAAGGGGTAAATTAAGCAATGGGAAGGTGTTAGGCACACAAAACGTCCTAGGTACTCCTAGGGAGCCCTTTTCACACTTGTTGTATAAAAAGTTTATTTATTTATGACATATTGTGCAAACATGATTGGGAAGATGAGAAAAGAATATACAATTTATTATTTTTGTGTTTGAACGGATGAACCCGTTGCCTACGTACCTTCCATGAAAGGTAAGGATCAAAACGCCGTAGTTCGGCTAAAAGATTTCCAAAAATATGAGTGGATTCATTTTAAAACAAGAGCACTAAGGCTTTTCATTATCAACGGGAGAAAACTCAACCAAGACCAACAATCCACCATGCAAGGATGGCTTCAACATACTAGTGAGGGGTTAACCCTATAATAAGTATGGAAGACATACAATCAACTCACTAAGGATGTGGTGAGATTTACATCAACCACTATGAGAATTGAAACCTATGGCTAATGTATGAAAACATATCAACAATGGACAAAGCCACCAAAACAATTGAATGGGTAAAGTTAATTGATTATGAGTATTCACAAAAGGGTGGTCAAAGTATGATTAGGATTTGATTCAAAGAAGTGTTATGAAAATGAAGTTTGAAAAGTCAAGGACTTAAGGTCCAGGTTTCTAATTTGAAAAGACATGAAAATGTTTGCACACTATGTATTTACAAGTTTTAAAAGTCAACAAGTGAAAAGGGGTTTTGAAACCAAAAGGATGTGGATGAAGGAGTGTAAAACTTCCTAGAAGTTCACCTCTTGAAATCATATAGAAGATGATTCAAGTGTGTCCTTTGGAATGAGGCAAAAATGCAAGTAAGCAAATAAAAAGCAAGATGATACCGGATGCCAATCAATGGACTTACACCAATCTCACAAACAAAGGCGGATACCGGATACCAATAAATGGATTTACACCAATCTCCTAAAACAAAACAATGATACCGGATGCTAATAAATGGACTTATACCAATCTCACAAACAAAGACGGATACCAGATACCAATCAATGGATTTACTCCAATCTCCTAAAACAAAACAATGATACCGGATGCCAATAAATGGACTTATACCAATCTCACAAACAAAGACGGATACCGAATACTAATCAATGGATTTACACCAATCTCCTAAAACAAAACAATGATACCGGATGCCAATAAATGGACTTATACCAATCTCACAAACAAAGACGGATACCGGATACCAATCAATGGATTTACACCAATCTCCTAAAACAAAACAATGATACCGGATGCCAATCAATGGACTTATACCAATCTCACAAACAAAGACGGATACCGGATACCAATCAATGGATTTACACCAATCTCCTAAAACAAAACAATGATACCGGATGCCAATCAATGGACTTACACCAGTCTCACAAGGCAAAACAAAACATGGATATCAGATGCCAATTTATCTGGGCTTATACCAATCTCCAAAGGATGATCATAGGAGTGCAAATGCCAACAACATGGACTTACAATTGAATCCTCACATACAACAAACAAACAAAAGCAATAAGCCGAGAGGATACTAGTTGCCAACAAATGGACTTACACTCAATCCCTTCCAAATCATAGGATCAATGGCCAACACCTGGACTTACAGTTGATTCCTCAATGGACAAACAAAGATGTGTCACAAAGATATGAAATGATGATCATGCAATAATGAACAATTAATGATGATAAATGCACAAAGGCAAACAAACAAACATGTACAGATGAACCAAAAAGCAATCAATGATTCAGTTAGCACACACTATATACAAGCAATTAGGCTCAAGCAAGGGTTAGACTTTAAAGTCAACTGGAATGGGGTAAGTTGTGCTCTTAACCTTAACATTGAGAGTTAAGGTGAAGCAGATGAAAAGGAGATGAGGGGTGTGCCTCATTGCTCTTATCCCTGGTCAGGGAGAGCTTCAAATGATAAAAGGTGTGGGAGTTCAGAAAGTTGGAACTCTCTCCACAAGTGAATGACTCTACAGATCTTGGGTTAATATCCACAATGCATCAACATGTAATGTGAGCAAAGGGATGACACACAGAATAGTTGGAGATGAACTACACATCTCTTTTATCTACCAATTGCCTCATATGAGGACTTTTCCTGCTTGGCACAAAAAGTAAACAATCACAAGCATTGCCTCTTAAGGAGGACTTCAGACAGGTGCCTGGCCACATAACAAGCCAGGTCTTCCAGACTACATGAAGAAGAGAAATTATACCTAAGTGGTTAAGCAACCAAACAAAAGCAAGTTCAAAATGAACTTAAGCAACTAATGTACCTGAAAACAATCCAACTCAATCAGTATACAACTCAAAAAGTTAAACAGATAATCCAACAGTCAACAGACAATACACAATCAACAAGCAAGGCTACAATGTGCAAGGCACAAGCTCAACTCAAATGAGCTAAAAGCATCCTACAAAACAAGTCAAGGTTAGTCAATATCAATCAAATAAACCAACTCAAGCAATATGAATTAATCCCCTTATGGCCATGTACTTCTTAACCTGAAAACAAGCTCAAACATGAGAAGCAAACCACTAGGTCAAGGCCTAGGGTCAAAAAATGAGAAATAATCCAAAACAGAACATGACAGTTGACATGAATCAAGCTTAATCAATTAGTAACAATATCCAAGTGGTCTCATATCAATAGCATCAACCAAGTTCATTTCATAAATCAAATAAGGCAAAGTATGCAAGTTGGAAACACATTGGAGCAACAGAATGAATAATTCCCCATCAATTCAAAAATGGTTTAATAAATCTCAAGAAAAATCATGGCTAAACAGAACACATCATATGATCAACAAACCAAAATTCAAGGCATTTGGACAAGTATAGGCATGGCACATAAATTCCATAAGGCAATGTAAGCACAAACAAGCTCAAATAGGATCACAAATGGTACACCAACTTAAGGCAATCCTAAAACAAAGATGACAAATGATAAATGACCCAAACGAAAGCCAAAAGAAACTTCAATGTGTCTAGAAAACATGTGTGAAATTTCAAGTTCATAGGATAGAGAATAAGCATTTCACAAATCATGAAACTTCAACACTCTTCAAAAGTTCAACAATAGTCAACCAGCAAAGAAAATCTCAAACAAATCAGAAATGGATCCAACAATTCTACAAAAATTCATGATCAATCCTAACATCCAGAAGAAGTATCATGCAAAAAATCAGATCATTTGGCATTTATTTGGCATGCGAAAGAAAATCAACAAATCAAGCAACCCAAGGTGTGACACACATTGTCACTCCTACATTAAACAGATCATATCTCAACAACCAAAAATGCTAAAAATGCAAACTCAACACCAAACGACTAAGCAAGATGTCTAGTTTAAGCATGCCAAATTGCACATTCATTGCATCAACCATCATTATTTCACAAAGAAAATGGCAAGCAAGGTACAAGATAGCACATGCATACACAAACTCTAGGCAAATTTAAATTCCAACCGAGCACAAATTCTGGAAAAATAGCCAAAAAATAGTAGACATCATGAGGAACAAAGTGAAAAAAATCTCATGTGATTTGGATGCATATTTATGGAGTTATGATTTTTTAAGTGAAGAGAAAAATTAAAAACATGAAAGAGCATAGCACATGGATACATGAAGAAATGAAATAATTCAGCAAAGCAAATTTGGAAAATGCAGGCACGGGGAATCGAAGGGAGAATTCATTTGAATTGAAAAGCGCGCGCTACAAAACACGGTCGTTTTGGACCAAACCCTAGGCGCATGCAGAATCCATAATCCGCAGGTAAAGCTCGTGAACACGTAGGAAAATTCGCAGCAAAGGCGATGAAGGTTATAGAAGAATCCGCAGGTAATTTCCAGCAACTCAAGAACACGATGAAGATCCTCATGATATACATATGCTAAACATGCTTGATGATCAAGACTCACAATCAAAAGACAACCCACCCACAGGGAAGTAAGCAAAAGTGCACAATGATCCTTGAGGCAATGAAATGAAATGATATGATGCCATGAGGGATCTTAGGGACAAAATTGGGGTCTTACAGCGAGGCCTTTGTTTGGCAGGCTGGCCTCGAAAGTGGCATTTAGCTAGAGCTCTGCAATAACCAAAAAGGCCCAGACAGGAGGAGGTTCCCTTTGTCCCCCAAATTCTTTAGTTGAGCTAATCCATCGTTAAGAGATTCATAAAGGCTTGCCAAGATCATCTCTCTTAGGAAGATATCATGCCTCGCGTGTAGTTGGTTCGCTAGAGTAAGATACTTCTTGGCAACTTGTAGGGACTTCGAACAAAAAATGGAGTGTCACAACCACAAGGCTAAAAAGGCTATATGTTCCATGTTGGAGACGTCGCCAATATCTTTATCATGGTAATCAGTAATGTGGGTCAAGTATGTTGCTCTGGTGGTCGAAAAAGCGATAGATTCCATAGAGTCGATGTCAGGATCATAAGTGTGTCCAGTAGGCTCCAGCCCTATGATAGCTGTAACACCCTTCTAAAATACCCCAAATATTTAATTAAAAATAATAAACATATAACAATCAGAGTAATTATGCCCTTCAAGGGTGTCACACACAATATTCCACAATATTCAACAATATGACGGTCATGCTCTTTTTTTTATTCAAAACATAAACATTTGCATAAAACGCAGCGGATAGAGATCTCCTCAATCATGTAAAACATGTAACATTCACATGTAAATTATTCAACAACATAAAACATCCCATCCCGATGTTACATCTATCAGAGCACGACCCACTAAGGAGACTATACTAGACTCCAAGCATTCGCTTCTACTCAACTCATTTCTCGTTACCTGAAAAATGGTTGTAAGGGTGAGTTCCTCAATCAATATAATAAGCATTATAGAATATAATGTCATGTTAAGTAACTTAACACATTAATCACCCTAATCGCAACATACAATCAGTAACAGCACATCAGCTCAACATCAATATAAAGCACAAGTATAATCTCAAATCATACTCCATAACAACACAAACACACGTATAATATTGGAATACATCCATTCATATTATACGCCATACATACATTATGCAATGAGACTCCACACATGCGGTACCGACTATTCTTGAACATATAGTTCAAGCTCACCGATCCCTCCAGATACGGCTACTAAGCTCACTAGTCCCACTCATTTGAGACCTAGTGACTCACTCACTAATTCCTCACCATGGGAATTAGCTACAGCCCCGAAGGCTAGACTATGCACACTAATCATCTAGCATGCAAACATCAACAACAAACCCACAATGGTTCACTCACTAATTCCTCACCATGGGAATTAGCTACAGCCCCAAAGGCTATGCTATGCACGCTAATCACCTAGCAATGCAACATCAACAACAATTCAAGAATAGACATATGCTCACACTCTAAGCCATAAAACAGTCCATTCACAAATACATGCATAATATATACATTCACAACATTATGCATATCATCATACATCATCAACACATCATATCATGTCAAATAATTAAACTCAGTATTAGCACACTCTACTAATACCTATACTGCTCAAAACAGCGGGAATTAATCCCTGTTACATCATATGCCAACATAGGCCAACTCTCAATTATGTACACCACATTAAATTAACAATTTTTCCATACTGCAACAGTGTTAACCGGTTAACGCCCTGGGTTAACCGGTTAACGCAGGCAAAAACACATTTTCTGGCAAAACGCAACAGTGTTAACCGGTTAACGCCCTGGGTTAACCGGTTAACGCAGGCAAAACAGTACATCTTCACAATTCAAAACAGTGTTAACCGGTTAACACCCTGGGTTAACCGGTTAACGCAGACAAAACAGCAGTTCCTGCGCTAACACAAGGCAGAATGCAGAATTCTCCGCATTTTCCGCCGTTGGAGGACTTCCGGACCTCCGATTCCGATCCCGTAAGAAGCTATACGTTCGGAATTTCACAACTAACCCAAACACAAATCCAATTACAGTCTAAATACAATTTATCCAACATAATTCTTCAGCATCAACAATCCCAATTAGGGTCAGATTAACGGCTTATCACTACCCATCACATATTATCCCATAATACCCATTAATCGACGATAAACCCCCCTTACCTGAGTTAATTCGGCGAATCTTTGAGCTCCAAGCTTTTCTCTCTTCAACCTTCAGCCCTTGCTCTGTCTCTTTGCCCTTTCCCTCTTTCACGATCGTTTCTCTGTTTTCACGTAAAACCTTATTTTCCAAATGAAACTCTTTTTCCTTATTTCACACTTATATATTTTCCAATTTATATTATTATCCCAATAATAATAATAATTCAATAATTCCAAAAATCATAATAATAATAATCCAATTATCTAATTAAATTAATAAATATATTATTAACTTAATTTAAATAATTATCATATTATTATCGGAGTGTTACAATAGCGGCCATGTCGAAAAGGGTTGGTGTGGCCATACCACAAGGAAGATGGAAGGTGTAATGTGTACTATCCCAGAAGTACGACGAGGAAATCAACATGGGAGTGCTGTAATCTAAATTCAGTTTCGACAACATAATCAGGTCATATATTCCTATGTCTTTCCAAGCCTGGGCTTTAACTTTCTCTACTTTGGTTAACCCGTTTAGGTAATCAGTAGGGTCTTTAAAGGTGGGAGTAGCACGGAAGGCTCTGAAACCATTATTCATAAACCTCATATCTATAATATCCCCAGCCTTAGGGTTTTCAGTGGAGGGGGTTTCAGTTCTAGGGTTTCTAGCTTGCCCTATGGGTGTACATTTGTGGTAAGAGGGGAAGAACTCTCTAATATTACTAGCATCAACATCTAAATCAGCTAAGGGCCCAGATAATGCATAAGTCTTTTCAGAAATAGAAACAGGAATAAGTAGTTGAGAGGCGTAAATTCTGCATTGTTCTTCTGTCTGGGGCTCTGGTATGTATTGTCGGTTGCCAACCGCGAGTGGAGCAGACAATGTGGCAAATGGAGGAAGTTCAGAGATATTTTTTAGAGCTTTTGTCCTGTTGGCGGTGGTTTTGACAGAGACACTTGTTCCCTTAAGAGATTTGCTTGAGGTTTCCATTATTAGAGTTCGAAGGAAATCTGGGTTTAGTTGAAGAATATTTGAAGAAAGGAGAGCTAGAGTGTTTGGAAATTTAGAAGGCGTAAGAAAAAATGTGAAATGGGTAAGTTTGTGAGTTTTATAGAGCGTTTAAAATCAATATTAATGGTGGACTAGTTAGTGGGACACATGTCTCCCTTGTGCAGTGAAGTGGAGATGTCAATTAATGTTGTAGCCCATTATTTCCTAGAGTCTAGGAAATGTGATGAGTGAAAAAGATTTGGTTGTGGGCTGAAAAGACGCGGGTAGGAAAAATACAGTGATGACTCTGACGTCACCATAATATCATATCCTTCATATGTGCTTAATATTTTTACTTTTCCTTTTTTGTCTGTGAAATGGGACTTTTCTTAAATTGACATCACACTGGAATTTTTCAGTAAAAAACAACTTTTACTAAAAAAAACATTTTAAGGGAAAACATCAAATTACTTATCTTTCAAAAGTACCCAAAGGTAACCAAAAACATGGTCGGTATACCTCAAACAACGCCATGTAATCCGTTGGACTTGTCCCAATCAAGAAATTCTCTGGCAGAAATCCTCAATTATCGCACCTATTACTTGTTTGGACATCAGGGATTCAGTTTCCGATGTCGGGAAGTCAGTCCACTATCCCCAAACAATTTCGAAGCCCAATCATCATTGGCATTCCTAACGAATGTTCCCCCACAAAGCCCAATCATACTTGGCATAACTTACAAACCTTGCATTTGCATAATGCCCCGCAGAAGCCCGAACATGCATCAATATCTTGCATACATAACATTGCATCACAAGTATCTTCCAAAATTCACTTCTCAATTTATTCTCAATAATGATTCATCGAACTTTAGAATTTCCCAATCATTGTTAAATATTTCTCCCCAAGTAGAGTCGGGTATTCCATCTGTTGCTAGGAATGATAAATGATCTACTTTGTTTCCTCTCAAGTTTTCTCCAGAAGAGTCAGGTATTTCTAGCTGTTGTTAGGAATCGTCGCTGAACTTCTTATCTTCCTTGCAAATTCAGATATTCCAGCCGTTGTAGAGAATTATCACCATATTTTCATTTATCCCCTACCAGAGTCAGGTATTCTTAATCGTTGTTAAGAATCGTCACTAAACTTTACTTTTTTTCCGGACACGAGACGTCTTTATTTTGCTCCCCGACCGTGTCAGATATTCATAGTCGTAGCTAAGAATCATCTTTGAACTTCTTTCTCCATTATAAGTCAGGTATTCCACTCTTTGTAAGGAATCATCATTGATTTGCTCTCTCCCCCATCTAGAGTTAGGTATCTCTAGCCGTTGCTAAGAATCGTCACTGAATTGTTTGATCTCCCCAACATATGTCAGGTATTTCTATCCATTGCTAGGAATCATCATTGAACTTCTATACTTCCTCCACAGACTCAGATATTTTATCTGTTGCTAAGAATCACCATTGTACCTTCTTGAGAATTTTATCTCCAAACAGAGTCAGGTATTTTTATCCGTTATTAGGAATCATCGCGGAATTGTTTGGGTTCATATCCCCATTCGAGTTAGGTATTCCAACCTTTTCTAGGAATCGTCACTAAACGACTTCTTTTCCCCACAAAGTCGGGTACTCTATCCATTTCTAGAAATTTTCTTTGTACCTTGTCTTTCTCTCCAATTGAGTCAGGTATTCCAGCCATTGCTAGGAATAATCATTGAACATATTTTTTATCCTTATTGAGCTATGTATTCTAGTTGTGCTAAGAATCATCGCTTAATTCACTTGGTTGATCCCTAGTAGATGTCAGGTATTCCAGTCATTGCTAAGAATCATCACTGAATCTATATTTCCTCCATCAGAGTTTGGTGTTCCAGCCGTTGCTAGAAATCACCGTGATTTTTCTCCCCAACCATTGTTAGGGGCAATCATCCCTTTCGCTTTCCAAGATTCTCATTCCCCAGCAAAATTTCTTCCCTACCCTTTCTCTTGGAGTCTCGACATCAAACTTTTCTCTTTGAGGAGATACTTATATTGCATACATCATATAGCATGCATAATCATCATAACCATATTCATTTTGAACAGCCTTTGGTCTCACATTAAGATCATTTTCCATCCCATAAATACTTTCCCATATATAATCCCTAGTAAATCATAATACTCTCATCCCCAGTAGGGAAATTTTCTGGTTACTCCTTTTATTTTTTAATCCTCTCTTACCTTGAATGCATTGGAAGTCGTTGCTATCCATACATTCAGGTCCGAGAAGATTAAATAGGGGCAGTTGTCATACCCATAAATTTACTTTACCCCCACATCATCTTCTTAAACCCTAATTCATGAGCATACATCCCATACAAGTCAGCTTATATGCATTTACACTTGATGATCCACAATAATCCATAAACTCAAGGCATGGGGTTCATCTGTGAAGCCTCAAGATTCTCAGGCCATGTTAAGGTTTGTGAAAGCCACCTTAACCCTAATCTCATCCTCAAGCATCCAACAGATCTTGGAGAATCATTCAATTCATCTCACTCACTTCCCAAACCCAATTTGGATGATGAGTCCCCATTGAAGACACATCAAGGTTCATATGGTCACCCAAGGACCCTAACCCTAGATCTTAACCTTCATTGGCTTGTACAAGTCTTGATTCATGATGGATCTTGACCATGTTATTGAGAACCCCTAAAAATACAAAGTTTATCCATGCCCAGAACCTTTGAAACATCTCAACATGTCCCTTGCATCACCAAACCCTAATCATATATAAAGGAAACATACAACAAAGAAGAATAAAACAAAGCTAACACACATACGAAAACCTAACTAAACTAGGGTTGACTCACTTAGGAGGTGTTCTTGTCCCCAGTAGATTCGTCATCTATCGCACCTCAAAAAATGATAACACGACCTTGCGGAGCGTAATCGCACGCTCGCAATGATGGACTGAACAGAGTCGCCACCGAACTTTATTTATTCCCAAAGAGGGAAAGGGAAAATATTGATAAAACCCCTAAAAGAACGGAAAAGATATGGTCATCGTAACCAATATAAGGGTTCGGGAGTCGATTACGCAAGGGGAAAGTATTAGCACCCCTCACTTAACCGTTTAGTTAGTTTCGATTTGAACGTTAGTTTATGTTAGTTTGTGATCTTCTACTTATTTGGGATAGAAAAAGAGAGAACTAAAATGTTTTTGAATTAATGATAGAGGACCTAAAAAGGTTTTTATTATTAGGGGGAAGAAAGGAACTAATCCTAAATTTTTTATGAATGGGCCTGACAAGATTTCGCAATCCTTCTCCTACATATCTCCGAGTGTAATAATTCAAGGCTTACGTAGTTCTGGGTAGACAATGTTTGTTTGTTGGTCGATTTTAGCGAAATCTATATTTTATTAATTGACGAAAAACATTGTTTTACCCAAAATAGATGAGGAGCGGACGTACACCTCACATCAAATGGATTTCCAAATCAACATTTGGAAAAATGTCACTTATCTCAGCTCAACAATTGTGGATGAAGCATTAATTTGCATAATCTTAAGACCAAATGTCTTTCATTTTTGAAAAGGTTTTGAGATTGCACGGAGGCGAAAAATAGTTTGATTGGTTGGATATTTTTTATAGGTGAATGACGAACATTTGATGAGAATGAGACATAAGCCTCAAGATCAATCATTCGGGGTTCCACCGGAATGCTAGATTCCAACGATCTTTTTTCATTCGAGTTAATTGAGAAAATTGTTTGATGGACAAAGAACACTTGATAAGAATCAATTGTTCAAAGAGTTGCACCAGAATGCTTGATTCCAACTGCCCTTATTTTGTCCAAGTTAATTAAAGTGTTTTAGGAACGAAAGAAAAGAATGAACGGTTAACCCAAAACGCGAGGCTCGAGACCGATCATTCAAGAGTTCCCACCGGAATGCTAGATTCCAATGGTCCTCTTCTTTCGAGTTATTTGAAAAAAAGGTTTTAATATTTTAACTTAAATAATAAAGCTTTTGAATCGGGATAAGAAACAAATTAATCAGATTAAAAGGTACAACTTGGGGGTATGACCAAAGTTTAAGAAATTAGTCATAAATATTTTATTATATCAATTACTTGACATCATTACTAGATATTTATTTAGTTATTTATTCATAATATTCTAACAATAATAAATAAAATTACAAAGAAAATGATATTATTTGAAATGTTATTCAAACATTTAGAGAAAATAACAAGAAATAAAGTTGGAGAAAAATACAATTATATATTTTTTTATGTCTTGTAAATTAAAGTGAGAAAATAAGACCAACTTAATATTAGACAAATGTATTTTAAAGGTCTGATAATAAAACAATTAAATACTTTTTTATGTTCTCTTTAAAATCTAACTAAAATAATAACAAAAGAAAATAAGTTAAACATAATTTTTCTTTTTCTTTTTCTAACATAATCTAAAAATAATAATAAATTAATTAAATTAACTCTTTAAATATTCATATAAGAAATCTAAAAATAATAATGAAAGTAACTAAATTAACTTTTTTTTAAATATTCTTATAATACAATCTAAAAATAATAATGAAAATAACTAAATTAAATTTTTAATGATTTTTATAACATGATCTAAAACTAAAATAAAATAAATTGTAAACTTATTTTTATGGAATTTTAAATGACATAATCTAAATTTAAAATAAAATAAATGGTAAACTCTTTTTTTTGGAATTTTTTTATTAGATAACCTAAAATTATAATAAACTAAAATGGGAAACTTATTTTATTTGAAAATGTTTTATGACATAAAATAAAATAAAAATAAAATAAATGGTAAACTTAATTTTTATGATATAATCTAAAATAAAAGAAAATAAATGGTAAACTCTTTTTTTGTAATATTTTTATGACATAACCTAAAAATAAAATAAAATAATTGGTAAACTTAATTTTTATTATTTTTTTATATAAACTAAAATTAAAAGAAAATAAATGGTAAACTCTTTTTTGGAATATTTTATGACATGATCTAATAATAAAAGAAAATAAATGTTAAACTTAATTTTTTATTTTATTTTTATGACATAATCTAATAATAATAATGAAAAATAACTAAATCAACTAATTTTTAAAATTTGTATAAGATAATCTAGAATACAAGAACATATATGGAAAACTATTTTTGTGATTCTATTATTATGATTTCTATGTATTTATTTATTTATTTTTATTTTAAAAGAAATAACAAAAGAGAACTTCTAAATATCTATAAATAAAATTAAAATAGATATAAAGAAAAAAGGTCTAAGTTTCTACTAATATTCATCTTACTTGGTGTTTTAAGAAAATGAAACTTAAAATTATAATTTTAATGAAAAAGTTGATTCTAATGTTTTAAGAAAAGAATGATCGGTTAATCTAAAACATGAGGCTCGGGACAGATCATTCTAGGGTTCCCACCGGAATGTTAGATTCCAATGGTCCTCTTCTTTCATATTTTATTTTAAAAAAAATATATATTTTTTATTTATATTTTAGCTTATTTGATATGACGTTTGAATTGGGATAAGAAACTGTTTAATCGGATTTGAAAAATACTTTGAATTGGACCAAGATTTCCTTATTCTATTCATTTGATCACATATCAACATAATTATTTATTTAGTTTGCAACAAAAGATAGATAAATAGACAAATTAATTAAAAGGTAGGATGAATAATAAAAATAAATTAGAAATCAAAACTACATGTCACTACGCCAAAAAGGACTATTAACAGCGCATCTTAGACAGCGCTTTTAAAAGAAAGCGCTGTCTAAGGTTAAAATAAAAATTAAGCGCTGAAAATGTTCCAAGAAAATAATGAAAGCGCTTTTAAACATAGACCTTAGACAATAAAAAATAACTAATTTTAAAATTTTTAAAACTCAAAATTAATTTTTATTTTTAAATAACAATAAAAAAACTAATTTGTTTTCAATGTTTTCACAAAAATCAAACAAACAAAAATAAGAAATGGGCCTAGGGTCTGAGGCAAGTCTCATAGACCACCGTAGACATCCCTTATTCTCCTTGAAGGCAAGCGTCTGAGGCAAGTGCAAAATAAACCACTTGTATAATATAGGAAGACAACACACAATGGAACCACCACCCTTTGCATTCCTCATATGCAAAGAGAAATAAGCGTCACCCAACAGAGTCGGAATGGGATTAAGAGAAGAGAAAAACTTAATAGCGTTCACGTCCACGATGTTATCGATGTTGGGAAATAACAGTAGCCCATAGATGAGGAGTACAAATATGGCTTCAAAAGCTTCCTTACTCATGGCCTTCCCAAACAAGGTAGATTTGGCAATCAGAAAATCAGACGGGAGACCTTGAATTCCACCTTTGATAGTCATATTAGCAACAATGTCAGATACCTCCACATGAAGCACATCAGCAATCTCTTGAGAAAATAAATCTTCTCCAAACCACTGAACGACAACTGGTCCAGAATAGGTATACCCACATGATAAGCATACTCCTCTAATGTAGGCAAAAGCTAGAAATCCGAAAAAGTGAAGCACCGATACAGAGGATCGTAGAACTGCACCAACACACTCATCAGACCTCCATCCACCTTGGTAGAAAGAATAGACAGAAGCTTCCCATGGCAAGCTTTGAACTCCAAGGACTCTAATACATAAGATGCCAAACTCCTTAATTCTTTCAGGTCGGGTTGTCTGAAACTGTACTTCTTCGTATTCCTTCTTTGCTTATCCATGTCTAAAAATTTGCAAATAGACCTCTTAAGTTCCTTGTAGAATCTTTATTGTTGATGACATGAATGCGAATGAATTCATGGATGCATGGTTGCAACAAACACACTCAAGGATCAAGCAAGTCACGCCACACAAAGGTCACGGGACGGCTCAAGTCATCATCAATATCAATCATCCATTTTGGTGGATTATGGTTTACACCTAATCAACACCCAAGTTCCATTGATATTGAGGATATACGAGAATGGATCAACCGCGAATCACGGGTTTGTTGTAAGTCACGAGCATTGAGTCTCAGTTAAGAACCACCCAACGGGAGTATACTTTGGTTAAACCTGACAATCATGTTCTAAAAGGTTCCCACAGTCATCATCCCATCTTTCGAATATTATCGGATGAAACGACTACTCGTCTTCCAAAAATATTCTCAAGAGAGACTCTTATGAGTGTAGTATCGCGTAACAATCGCCTCAAGTCTTACACTTGAACGACCTTCGCACTACGTCCTAAAATAAGCCAAGATGGGCTAGGTATCTAAGGTCCTTGGTTTCTAAGAATCCTATTGGAAAGAGTAATGCCTAACCACGACTACTCGTGTGACATTATTGATCCCAACAAGACCTCCACCTAGCGAATGGACTTGCAAGTTAACTTGCTAAGGAATAAATCCAAGCGAATGGACTTGCAAGTTAACTTGCTAAGGAATAACTCCACATAAGTCAACAAGACTATGTCAATCTCCTATCATAAGTGCACTCGAGTTCGGGTATAGAACTCATCTTACAAGAAACCACCAAGCGCGCAAGCAAGTAATATATAAAGCAATTCATACATTACAAGCAATACATTCATCCCAAATTTGCACAAAAACATGTCACAAAAAAATATATACATACAACATATACAAGCAAAAAGTAGGCTAAACCCACTAGGAAAGAGGAGATCCCCAGCAGAGTCGCCACTTTTCTATAGCGGGGTTTTCGTTACTGTTGATTCTAAGTGTTGGCAGCAATTTTGGTAAAACAAAGAGTGTTCACAAGATGTCATGTGTGATGTCTTAACATAAGATATCCTATGTACCTGCTGGAGTTAAAGAACATGTGCAAGCAGGATTGTTTCAGAATGCCACTTACAATGCTAAGGCGTCTGATATTGGATGTACCTGCTGGAGCTTAATTGGAAGACATGTTCATGCAGGATTGTTTCAGATGACATACACAATATCATGGTATCTGATATGGTTGTACCTGCTATAAAAGGAAATTGGATTATGCAGGATTTTTCCAAATGTCAGACCCGATGTCATGACATCCTGTACACAGAACATTCACTATGAACGTCTGGTGTTTTGTGATTGCACAATTAATGGCAATCATTGGTTGATTGAAGATATGGCTAGTTGGCGCATTCTTTCAGGGATTTCAACCAGATTTGTTTATTTTCCAAGAAGATCTTTACAGCTGATATGAAAAGATTTGATTGGAAAATATATTTAGGGTTTTCAAGTTGTCCATTGTTTCTATAAAAAGGGACTCAGAAAACCTGTTTGAACACACAACCAAGACTGAGCAAAATTTAGAGAGAGAGCTAGGGTTTGTATCTGTAGGTCATTCAAGTCATCCATTGATGATTGAATTAGACTGATTTGTCTTCTTGATCAAAGCTTTGAAGCAAGATCAAGAGTGTGTCTTCTTGATTGAAACTGTGAAGTAAAATCAAGAGTTTGTAATTGAAAAATTATTTTCTTTTCACAAGGGATTGTTGTTTAAAATCACGGGTGTGTGAATGTAAAGAAGTGAGTGGGTTCTCATATCTAAGAGTGCTTAGGTAGAAATTGCACGGGTAGAGATTAGGTGAGAAAGACTGTAACTTAGTGAAGTGTACGGATAGTCTTTGAACTAATTCTATTATAGTGAATTTCTTACCTGGCTTGGTCGCCCCCAGACGTAGGTGAGTTGCACCGAACTGGGTTAACAATTGCTTGTGTTATTCGCTTTACCATTCTGTTTATTTTATCCATTGTGTATTAGCAGATATCAGTGTCGTGACATTACCTTCAACATCTTATATCTGATACCAGAATTTCAATTGGTATCAGAGCAGGCATCCTGCTCTGGTTCTGGGTGAGATCTAGGGGCTATACTTTCTGGTACAATGGAGAGAGATGGAGGATCTGTTCATAGGCCACCAATTTTGGATGGTTCTAACTATGACTACTGGAAACCTAGAATGGTAGCGTTTCTGAAATCCCTTGATAACAAGGCTTGGAAAGCAGTGCTAACAGGTTGGGTGCATCCTGTCATTACTAAATAAGGAGAAGCCACCATTGAGAAGAAGCCTGAAGAAGAATGGTCCAAGGAGGAGGATGATCTTGCTCTTGGAAACTCTAAAGCCTTGAATGCAATATTCAATGGGGTAGACAAGAATATTTTCAGGCTGGTAAATAACTGTGAAATGGCCAGAGATGCTTGGGACATTCTCAAGGTCACTCATGAAGGCACCTCTAGGGTAAAGATGTCTAGACTTCAGCTGCTCACCTCCAAGTTTGAAAACTTAAGGATGAAAGAAGATGAAAACATTCATGAATTTCACATGAGTATCCTTGAGATAGCTAATGCTTCAAGAGCCCTGGGAGAAAAGATGACAGATGAAAAGTTGGTGAGAAAAATACTTAGGTCACTCCCAAAGAGATTTGCAATGAAGGTCACTGCCATAGAAGAGTCTCAAGACATCTCCAACATGAGGGTAGATGAGTTAATTTGCTCCCTCCAAACCTTTGAGATGGGATTGATTGAGGGAACTGAAAAGAAAACCAAGAGCATTGCCTTTGTATCCAACACAGAAGAGGAAAACAGTCAAGATTTGGATAAAGAGTGGGCCAATGAAGTTGCAATGCTGGGGAGACAGTTCAACAGACTGTTAAACAAAATGGATGTCAGATCCAAGGCAAATGTCAAGAACGTCTCGTCTGACAACAATGCTGGAAGAAAAGCAGGAGCAGATGAGAAGCCCAAAGAAGGAAAAGAGGTTCAGTGCTATGAATGTGATGGGTATGGACACATCAGGTCTGAATGTGGAACCTACCTTAAGAAATAGAAGATGAGTCTTGCTGCCACATGGTCTGATGAGAGTGATACTGAAGAGGCTGCAAATCTTGTGACTGCTTTGACAGGAAGATGGGAATCTGAATCAAGTAATGGTGAGGTAACCTTTGAGGAATTGACCTCTACCTACAGAGAGCTGTGTCAGAAAAGTGTTGAGCTGAACAAGCAGTCTTTAAATCAGGAGAAAGACATAACTCAACTTGAGAATGAGAAGGTAGAATTCTTGGAAACCATCTCCAAATTGAAAACAGAAACTGTGGCTCTAAAGGTCAAGCTAGATGAAGATCAACAAGTTGAGAGTCAGAAGATAGTCCAACTGGAGAAAGAAAAAGCAGAACATGTGGAAACCATCTTCAAGCTAAAGACTGAAGTTGTGCTCTTAAACTCAAAACTAGAAGAGACAACCAAGTATGTAAGGATGTTGAACAATGGATCTGATTCCTTAGACAAGATTCTTCTAACTGGACAAATCACAGGAGTCAAATCTGGATTAGGGTACCATAAAACTAAGGCTGAAAGTAGTTACACTGGCTGCAAACCTGAAGCTAAACCTAAATGCAGCAATAGTAAGAGCAGTTCCAAGATGTCACATCATATGTCACACCATCAGAAGAAAGAACAGCAGAAAGACAAACACCAAAGATGGAGATGTCATTACTGTGGGAAATTTTGACACTCAAGGCCCTTCTGCTATCAACTGTATGGTTACCCTACCCCCTTTCATCAGTACCATCAGAAGAGCAAACACCAAAGATGGAGATGTCAATACTGTGGGAAAGCTGGACACTCTAGGTCTTCCTGCTATAAGCTGTATGGTTATCCTAGCCATGTTCATCAACAGACTCACTATCAACCCAGACCCAAACATCACAGGCCTATCAACAAGAAGCAATGGGTTCCTAAGACTAATGTTACAAGTCTAATAGCTCACAAAGAAGAGTGGTATTTTGATAGTGGTTGCTCTAGACACATGACTGGGAACTCAGACTTGATAACTGATTTTCACCCTCACGACTTAAGCTATGTAACCTTTGGTGATGGAGCTAAAGGTGAAATAAAGGGGATATGCAAGCTTGAGTGTGCTGGAGCTCCTAAACTTAACAATATTCTACTGGTCAAGGGCTTGACTTCAAATCTAATAAGCATCAGTCAGCTAGGGGATCAAGGTCTGAATATCATCTTCACTAAAACTGAATGTCTGATTATGAACAAAGACAATGAAGTAATTATGAAAGGAATCAGGACCAATAACAACTGCTATATGTGGAGCTCTCAAATGGATAACCCCTCTAAGATGAGTACAGTTGCAAGAAGGATCATCAAGGGAAAGGAAAAGTGTCAGATAAGGGTGCTAATATCTAACCTCAAGGAAGAAAAGGTCATGATGGCCCAAACACCTGAACACATGATTGGTGGTATGAAGTCTGAAGGTAGTGAGAGCTTTGCTGGAACTAAGACACAAGGAACTATGTCTGTTGAAAACAACAATGCTCAACCAGGGTGGATGAAATTACTGAGAATTATCTACAATGTCACACTCGATGATATGACATTGTACTATGACAACTTGACTGCAAAGGATTTGTATGATGAAAAGGGAAAATTAGGGGCTTGGCTTCTTGAGAAAATATGGCAATTAATGTGGAGTGGAAAAGGCAAGAAAAATATTGTCTACCCAATGAAAAGAAAAAGCCACATTAATAATGAATCATCTCCTAGTATTGGAAATAGCATCTATTTCATTTGCACACTCTGCCTGAACACAATTCTTTCCATCCTCATTAAACTTCTCAAAGAACCTCTGCTAGGGCAAAGAAAGTTTTCTCAAAAGTTCAACAACATGTCTCAACATCCGTCAACATCTAGCTCAAAATCCTTTCATACTAGAACTTCCTCCATGGAATTTTTAGAAGAAGAGTTGACAAACACAACCCCTCTGTGTATGATACCAGGTGACGTTCCAGGCTCCCCTTCCATGGCTAGAGCTAAACAAGGCAACACTCCTGAAGAATCGCCTGAGAAAGAGAACATGCACTCTACTGATCGCATCATAAGAAACCTAGTTACTAGGATACTGAATGAAGAGCATGGAGTTAAGGACATTTTTACCCCTCTGTCCAGAAGGGACCCCTCAACTGAGGTGGAAACGCAAGCTGAGAAAGATGATGACTCATCTAAAACAGAAAAGGAAGTAGTTGCTAAGGGACTATGTTCTCTTGGAAAAAACTTACCTAGTATGTCCCCTGATACTGCTCAGGACATTGAGGAAGAAGGGTCTGAGGAAGAAGATGACACGTTGGTCAATCTTGTGAAAACAAGTGTAGCTAATAGATTGAGAAAAAGGAAGAGAATGGCTGAGATAAGGACAGGTAGGAAAGAGAAAAGGGTTGCTGGTATAGGTCCCTCCAAGACTTGGAGTAAAGTAGAGGTTAGGAAGATGAAGAAAAGTGAGAGGTTTGAATCTGATGAGGATGTCGAATATGATGTCTCAGACATTCCCCCTGTTAAAAGAAAGCCTGTAAAGAAGTCTCCAAACAAAGTGGCTGCTGTTCATCTTGACAATATCTCATTTCACGTGGAAGGTGGTGCTGCCAAATGGAAGTTTGTGACTCAAAGAAGGGTAGCAGTTGAAAGAGAATTGGGAAAAGAGGCAGGTGAAGTAAAGGAAGTCATGGAGTTAATTAAGATAGCTGGTCTTGTGAAAACTGTGACTACTCTTCCTCAGTGCTATGAGGGGTTAGTCAAAGAATTCATTGTGAACATCCATGAAGAGATAAATGAAAGAAACAACAGGGAGGGCTGCAAAGTTTTTGTAAGGGGTAAGTGTGTGAAACTAATAGAGGAGTAGATCTAGAGACCAGAGACAATGAGGTCTGTAGAATTATTACAGCTGGCCAAGTTAAGGAATGGCCTAGTAGGAAACACCTATCAGCTAGTAAGCTCATTGTGAAGTATGCCATTCTACATAAGATTGGTTCAGCAAATTGGGTACCTACTAATCACATATCTACCATCTCCATTGTTCTTGGGAGGATCATTCATGCCATTGGAACTAAGATAAACTACAATTTTGGAAAGTTTGTGTTTGATCAAACCATCAAACATGCCTCCACCAATGCTGTAAAGTTGCCCATTGCATCCCCTTCTATCATCTGTGGCATCATCCTGAGTCAACAACCAGGAATCCTGAGTACAAGTGATATTCCAAGCAGGAGAAAGACCCCTCTATCAATTCACTATAAGCTTTTTGAGGGTAGTCATGTCAATGATGTTGTTATGACATCTGCCAGAAGGGAACCTGCATCTCAAGGGAGCCTAATTAATCAATTGAAAGATACCTACAAGGAATTAGAGGAAGGTATGAAGGTGGCCAAGGCAAGAAAAGAAGCTTTGGAAGCCCTTATCTGTAGCCTTGAAAAGGAGGAGTTAGAAAAGGCTAGAAAGGATTCAGATGGAAAACCACAATCTAGTGGCAGCTCCAGAAGCTCTGAGGGTTCTGAAGATGAATATGAAGGTAAAGGAGATACTTCTTCTTCTGATTAATTGTCCCTGGCTGTATTGAAGACTTGGAAGGGTGCTGGAAGGTGTGGTGGAAGTTGGGCTGCTGTTTGGAAGGCTGTTGTCGTGTTTGTTTTTGTATTTTGTGGCAGTCCTCTTGATGCCTGTTATGTAATATTTAGGGCTCTTCAATGAGTTCCTTGGATTTGTTCATTGTCTCAGCGTTTTTGCTGTGTATAATGATGGTTGTGTACTTCCTGAATATTATGTTTTAACATGCTTAATGTTATAACATCTGTTTTAACTTTCTCTGCTAGGCTAATAGACATTTATTTTGTCTGATTGGTCACCTTTGGTCAATTTTGACTAAAAAGGGGGAGAAGTGCTTGATATGGAAGTTGTATGTGGCTGATCAGAAGGACAACTATTATTGAAAGAGGTGCACATGTGCTATTGTTGTAGCAGATGTCAGTATGACATTCTGGCTGGTACAGGTACTGGAGTTCAGTAGATGTTTTTTGGTGAATGCACAGATTTAGGGGGAGAAGAATTACCCTTGTGCACTGTGCGTTTGTGTGTCTTACTAGTTGCATCCATAACTAGTAATTCTGTTGATTGTTGCACAAATTTAGGGGGAGGAGAAGTACCCTTGTGCATATGTGTATTACTAGTAGCCATAGCTAGTAATTGTTTTTTGCTTCTGCTGTTGTTTAAACTACTGTTATGTGGTTTAACTGATGATAGTTTGCCTTGTGAACAAAAAGGACAGATATATGTTTTAGCCAAAATTTGCCAAAGGGGGAGTTTGTGATTCTAAGTGTTGGCAGCAATTTTGGTAAAACAAAGAATGTTCAAAAGATGTCATGTGTGATGTCTTAACATAAGATATCTTATGTACCTGCTGGAGTTAAAGAACATGTGCAAGCAGGATTGTTTCAGAATGCCACTTACAATGCTAAGGCGCCTGATATTGGATGTACCTGCTGGAGCATAATTGGAAGACATGTTCATGCAGGATTGTTTCAGATGACATACACAATGTCATGGTATCTGATATGGTTGTACCTGCTATAAAAGGAAATTGGATTATGCAGGATTTTTCCAGATGTCAGACTCGATGTCATGACATCCTGTACACAGAACATTCAGTATGAATGTCTTGTGTTTTGTGATTGCACAATTAATGGCAATCATTGGTTGATTGAAGATATGGCTAGCTGGCGCATTCTTTCAGGGATTTCAACCAGATTTGTTTATTTTCCAAGAAGATCTTTACAGCTGATATGAAAAGATTTGATTGGAAAATATATTTAGGGTTTTCAAGTTGTCCATTGTTTCAATAAAAAGGAACTCAGAAAACCTGTTTGAACACACAACCAAGATTGAGCGAAATTTAGAGAGAGAGCTAGGGTTTGTGTCTGTAGGTCATTCAAGTCATCCATTGATGATTGAATTGGACTGATTTGTCTTCTTTATCAAAGCTTTGAAGCAAGATCAAGAGTGTGTCTTCTTGATTGAAACTGTGAAGTAAAATCAAGAGTTTGTAATTGAAAAGTATTTTCTTTTCACAAGGGATTGTTGTTTAAAATCACGGGTGTGTGATTGTAAGGGAAGTGAGTGGGTTCTCATATCTAAGAGTGCTTAGGTAGAAATTGCACGGGTAGAGATTAGGTGAGAAAGACTGTAACTTGGTGAAGTGTACGAATAGTCTTTGAACTAATTCTATTATAGTGAATTTCCTTCCTGGCTTGGTAGCCCCCAGACGTAGGTGAGTTATTCGCTTTACCATTCTGTTTATTTTATCCATTGTGTATTAGCAGATATCAGTGTCGTGACATTACCTTCGACATCTTATATTTGATACCAGAATTTCAGTTACCTTTAGGTTTATTGACTAAACCAAAAGTCAACATACAATTTGAGTCACCATCGCACTTTTATTTGTCCAAAGGAAAGGCTAAAAAGCGAACAAAAGCCAAGTAAGAAGTTTTTCAAATCAAAAACTAATAAAAATGTCAGAGATCTAGGTAAGGGGATTGGTTATGAAATGGGAAGGTTTTACGCACCCAAAACATCCTTAGTACTCTAAGGGAACCCTTTTTGCAAATATGTGTTGTAGGTTGGTATTTGTGAAAAGATTTGTACAAAAGATTAGGGGGATGAGAAGAGAATGGATTATATTTACAAACTTATTTGTTTAAATGGATGAACCCATTGCCTACGTACCATCACAAAGGAGGATCAAAACCTCGTTGTTCCGGGTAAAAATCTCAAAGATTGGTGAATTGATTTGACCAAAATCCTTAAGGTCGTTTGTTATCAAAGGGAGAAAACTCAACCTAAACCAATAATCCACCATGTAAGGAAGGCTTCAACATACTAGTGAGGGGTTAACCCTATAATAAGCATGGAAGACTTATAATCGAATCACTAAGGATGAGGTGAGATTTACATCAACCACTATGATAACTCAAACCTATGACTAATGTTTTTTGAAAAGTTTTAACAACTGGCCATTGAATCCACAAAAAACAACTTGAAGTGAGTTATATCTACAAGTTAGATTTATTTACAAAATGAAGTCAAAGTTGGATTAAGATTTATTCAGAATGAGTATTGATGAAAATGGTTTTGAAAAGTCAAAGTCTTAAGGCCTAGGTTTCTAATTTGAAACAAAGTCAAAGTTTAAAGAAATTTTTTTTGGCTTGGTTAGAGTGAAGAGAAGAAGATAAGAGCTATTCCTAAAGTATACAAAGATAAGAGGGGAAAGACAAAACCCTTGGAGTTCCTTTTCTTGGAATCATAGAGATGATTCGAGATGCTCCTTTCCTTTGGACTTAGAACACAAACAAGTAATCACACAATTGAATTCAAGCTCCTAGGATCTCCATTTGGCTTGACTCTTAACTTGGCTACCCATGGCTCTCAAGGTGGGATCCCTATCACATAAAAGCAAACATCAAAAAGTTCACAACACAATAAAGGGAATGGACAAAGAATAAGTTTGGAGGAGAAGTCCTTTAAGATCAACTTTTAACTTTAGCATTCTAAATGCATGAGGCCTAGTTGCTCTTCAACAATTTTGCATTCTAAAGGCATGAGGCCTAGTTCTCTTGAACTCCTTTAAGCATAGGTAAGTCCTAATTCTAAGTCCTTTCTCCTTTTGCATTTGGTTCACACAAAACAAACACAAAGCAAACACAAGATAACAATATATTTATATACAATAACGGGCTCAAATGAGCAAAAGAAAAATGACATAAACATAAAATATGTGCACAAGTGAGCAAAGTGAAAATCAATATGAATAATGAGCAAGAAATAAATGGCATTAAAAGTAAATGGCAAGAAATTAAACGCTCAAATTAAAGTTAGTAGTTAGTAAAGTTATGTTAGCTTGTCATAAGACAATGTAGAGCTATGTTAAGAAATTGTAAGTGGACTAATGTAGTAGTCACACCTATCTGAGGCCGGTCAATAAAAATATAGGCAAAGAACACAAGTTAGAGATCATGACTAGTAAGCGAAGCTCCATAAACTTGCCATGCCAAATCAAAAGGGGAAGGCCCTTGTATTGACTTTAGGTTATTTGCTTGACCAAGAAGCAACCTATCTTGGACACAAAACAACTCACTTGATAATGGATCAAGTTGAGTTTGGTTTGGATCAAAGAAGGTTAAACTTCTCATTTGTCAAGACCAACCATAAGACTTTAACTCATTGGCCATTGATGGAAAGAAAGGGATGAAGATGAAAGGGAGGGAAAAAGAAGACCACAACCAAATCCAATTGATCAAATGGGAATCAAATCAACATCAACCAATACCAAACAGAAGAGAAATGAAGATAAGAAGTCAAATAGTCAATGGTATTTTTTTGGTATTTTTTGGATTAAATTAAAATGTAAATAAAAAAAAAATTAAGATTGAACCTCAAATTCAATTCAAATCAACTTCAATAAGTCCAATTAAATTCTCATAGGTTCAACATAGTCAAACAAGTTTTGACTAATTTTCTCACCAATTTTTGAAATCAGAAAGCAATTAAAAACAATTAAAAACAATTAAAAACAATTAAAAATAGCACAATATGAATTAAAATCTCAAATAAATCTCAAATCAAATAAGAAATTGATGAGACTATTTTTCATTGACTTATCATGATCCATAGATGCTATGAAAATATTTTTGGATTTTTTAAAAGTCAGAAAGTATTTTAAAATGAATTAAAACTATTAAAAATAAAATAATCCATAAAAAATATCAAATGAAGTCACAAAAATAATTAAAAATCATAATATGAAACTAGATTTTTCAAGAAAATTTTTCGAGTTGGTCTCATATTTTTATGACTTCAAATGAATTTTTTATGAATTTTTGAAAATCAAATGAATTAACTGAAAATAAAAGAAAATTAAATAAATGGAAAAAACCACAGCCACGTGATGGAGCTCATTAAATGACGTGGCATCAAGGGACGGTCCATATATGAGGGCGCATGGTACATCCAAGTCGAACGCGCCACAATGTGTATTAAATGAAGTAAACACAATGGATGCACACGATTAGATCCTGGATACAAGATCCAAAGGCCATGAAGGTGAACACATGGTGATGGTGGTGGAAACCATCATCTTCTCCGGCGAGACAACCACTTCCGACCACCAGTTGCAGAGAAAAAAGTTTTAATGAAAATGGAAAACAAGGACATGGAAATGAAGCTTGTGTGATGGAGATCAACACTATACCATTGGATCTTCCTCACTCTTCCTATATTGAGAGAAATGTGAAGGAGAAGATCATGGTGTTCAAACTGTAAGCTCATGAAATGATGAATTGAAAGCACCAATGGCTTGCCTCAAGTGTGAGGACTTCAGAAAACCACACAAACACAAGAATGCTACATTAAATTGAGAGTTCTAGATCCAAAATATTTGAATGTATACCTCTGAATTGAAGTACTTCTGGCCACGAATCCTCCAAGTTCCTTGCTCCTCTTTGATCTATGGATGTAGGGGAAGTGAAAGGCTAAGGAAGTAGGCTTTGAAGATCAGCTAATGATGTTGAATTTCAAGCTCGAAAGTAAGAACAAAATTTGAACAATTCCTTTGGTATGGCTATGGTTTCAATGCTGCAGCAATTCAGATCTCCAAAAGGTTACCAAGTGAATGAGAGGAAGTGGTTATTTATAGCTGAAGGTATCAGATCACATGCTTTGTTCATGTGCATGGCCATTTGAAATTTGCTTGCATGGGCCTGTCCAAGCGTGTGGAAGGCCCAATGATGGCTGCAAAAACATGTTGAGATTAAGTGAAAAGCAAATGGATGTGTACATTGGATGGAAACAGCTTGCACATTCAAGTTTCATCATGAAATACCAAAATGCACATAAATGGAAAGGACTTCGAAACTCCCAAATGGTAGATCCAAATGAGTAATGTGAGTAATGGTTGGAAAGCCCTTGAAATAAGGAACAAAAGTCATGTTTGGCAAAAATTCATTTGGAATGTGCAAATTGATGAAAATTGGCTGTGAAAATCCAAGTACAATACATATTCAAAACACTTTGAAAAACATCCAAGATCAAAGTTGTAGATCTTTTTAAGATGATCAATTTAGCCTCAAAGTTTGCATCATTTGGATTTTATATGACAAAGTTATGGCCATTTGAAGTTGGGTACTTTTTCAAATTCAATGAATTAGGTCCAATATGACCTATAATGTTTTGTATTATCACATGTATTTCTTTTAGGATTATGAAATTTTGTTCAACATAACATTTGAAATAGACATCTCAAGCTTTCCAATTCATTTGGTCTCACCTCAAAATCATAAAAATTAAGGAAGTTATTCCCTTGGTAATTTGAGCCAAAATTAGGGTTTCAGTCAAAATGACCTATAATGTTTTGAAATGAATGATGACCTTCCAAGTTTCAAATGAATTTTTTTAACGAACATGAAAGTTGTTCATATGGTTATTAGGAACATTTTTTCTCTTGGGGTCATCTTCATTTGACAAAACATCAAAAATTATATCTCAATGGTGCTCAGCTTAGTCAGATGACTTGACTGGTCAACTTCTCAAGGCCAAACATCCAATCTTGATGAATGAATGATTGAGGGGCCTCAAATAGGCTCACATATGCATAAAATGATGAATGAAAGAACTTCCATTTATTAAATTTGATTAGAGGTTGAGATTACTTCATGGGCAAGGCACAGTCAAAGCACAATGGAATTAGGGTTTCCTTGGGAAACAATCCTCAAGCCCCTTGGGTTATCTTGATCAAATTGGAAAATTGAGATACTTGGGAGACATATATGATGATTAGGAACTTTGTGGACCATTGTCATTCTTTTTCTCATCTTCATCTAGCCATTTCATTGGGCTTAGGAGCCTCCTAGGAGCATTGGAGCACATGATCACTTGAGCTTCAAAACAAAAAGAGTTAGTGACATATTTTTGTGCTTTTGGTTAGTAATCAAATAATAAAATCAGTAATATACAATACAAGCATGCTTGGTGGTCTCAAAACACTCAAACAAGTCCCAACCCTAGGGTTAAGGAGCCAAACATGCTATGATCCTTGAGGCAATGCACTTGTGCAATAACATGATACCATGAGGGATCTTAGGATCAAAATTAGGGTCTTACAAAAGCTCAACCTACATTCATGGATGAAATAAAAGATTGATTCACCAGCACACCATCATATGTTCGAAAATCATGAAGCAACACACATTCAGTTTGAGAGGGAAAAAAACTTTGTGTCGGTTTCAAAAGAGGATTCATCGAAACAATTACTTTCAAAAACCAACACTCAATAAGTCAAACACTCAGTCCACAAGCATCACAATGAAAATGAAAGGAAAGAGAGATTCAGAGATGGATGCCAAACAAAAATTTTGCTTCGAAGCAGAATCCGGATAAGCTTCACTTTTGTGCGATTTCAAATCCTTCCCCTTTTTTTCTTCTCTGTGAGTACTGCTATGAAAAATGTTTGAGGGAGATCTGATGTTTTAGGTTGCTTCAAAAATCCGCCCTCTTGGATTGTTTCGAAAATTTTGATCTCTGTAGGTTATGGTTCTAATGAAATTCGATGCTTAGTATTCCAAATTTTGTATGTTTGTTGTTTGAAAAATGTTTTAATATTTTCGTTTGAAATTTTTATTATGGCTATTTTTTTGTTCTTTCCTTTTTTCTTAGCTTGCTTACTGTTGAATATATATGCAGAGATTAGGATTTAATTTGAATATAATATGTTTTTGAAATGGCTCCATCCTGTTGAATTTCTTAAATGATGATACCCTGCTCTATCCTTTTTACAATTGACTTTTTAAAATAAGTTTTACTTAAGAAAAATATTAACTGTATTTTTTGTATTATCTCTGCAGCAAAGAGACAAGGAGCTTATCTGCTCAAAGACAAGTGTGACAGGTTGAAATTATGAATTAATGTATCTCTCTTGGTTTTGTTACTGCTAACGTCAAGTTGTAAATGAATTGAAAGTATAAAAACTTTTTGGTTTTGTAGTAACTTGTTTGTAATGTTACTTTAAAATACATAAACATGATTGCTGATTCTTTTTTAAATCCCCCTCTTTTTGTTGGTTTTATGATATAGAAAAGAAAAGAAAATAAGACAAAAACTATTTTTCTAAATTTAAAAAAAAATAAAAAAACAAATTAATTATAAGTGTGACCCAAAAATTATTTAAATTCAAATAAAAGAAGAAAATTGTAAAACAAGTTTAAATTGTAAAAACAAATTGTAGAACAAAAAAATATAATTAATCATTTTTAAAATTCATGTCTTAATTTTAAATTGTAAAATGAAAATTAATTTTTCATTACCTATTTAAACAAAAACACAACACACAAAAACATTCTTGCTAGAATTTTAAAAACAATACCAAAACAAACCAAAATAAGAACCTAATTTCTAAGAATGCAAAAATATAGCTATAAATGTTCAATCCAGATACAAACAAATTTATAAATGCAAAACAAAATAAGTGATAAATATATGCATGAGTGGGTAATGATGTGATTAAAATTAATTAAGATCGACTAAAACCTAAAGAAAGTTCACGAAGAAAGAAAATCCTAAGCAATAAACATATCAAAAGCTTAAGTGAAAATCAAAAATCATTGCCCGATTATGGACATGTAACGCATGAATGGATGAATGTATGGACTTGTCAAAATAAGGCAAATCAACTAAAATGAATATTAATCTTGACCTATGTATGAAAAATGTGACATTTATGGCCATATGAAATGATTCTAAGGAATCGAATCAGATGCAAATGAATGGATGAATGACTGCAAATGAATGAATGCAGATGGATTAGGTGGGGAATATTTTAGGGTATGACAGTTGCCCCTATTTAAATATCTTTACCATATAGCATGAGTGATGGAAATCCTCATGAAATCAGGGTGAAAGGTATTTAAATACATAAGACCCGCATTTTGCCCCTAGATGCAATGACATGTTATGCTATGAACTAAAGGACTTCTTTTTGGTTTGTTGGGGATATGATGAGCGCTATCATGATTAATGAGGGATGACAAGCAGACTTATGGGAAATATTGGGAATACGGTATTGGTGATATGTAGGAAAAAAAGACAAAGACCAATGGGTGAAGAAACGTTGGGGATGACAAATTGTTGGGGAAAAGACACTGGGGAATATTCAAAATATGATTTATTAATAGGTTCAGATATGAACTGACGGCACATTAGAGTATATTTGTCAGTTTTGGAGATTTCTCATAAGAAATTCATCCAACCAAAGATTTTGGAGATTCCTAACAGGGACAGTATCCAAGATAAGATTAAATTGGAGTGTTCTCACTAGAAGATCATCCATACAAAATATTGGAGTTTTCTCATTAGAAAGTCATCCACACAAAACATTGGATTTTTCTCATTAGAAGATAATCCACACAAAACATTGGAGCTTTCTCATTAAAAAGTCATCCACACAAAACAAACTATGACGATTCTTTATGAATAAATAAATCAAAACAAACATCATTTGAGTTTTTCAACAGGAATAACATCCAAGCTTATGGGAATTCCTTAAGATGAAGAGTCACTCATGACTTTCTAGGAACCATCAGGAAAAACAGGGTAAACAAACTCTCTGTATGTGCCAACAACAATTGGACTTGGACCGTGAGTAATGGATTACAACTAACTTCTAACAGATTGGTGGAAATCTTCAACTAGACTTTAAATGATGTTGGCGATAACCAAACTTCAAGTACCAATTACGATTGGATTCTCCAACTGAGTGCCAGTTATAACTGGACTTTTCGAGAAAGCCAACAATAATTGGATTTTAAGAATAAAGCGACAATTACTACTGGACTTTAAATAGATAACGATGACAATTAGATTTTGAAATGATACTAACTAGATTTTTTTTGAAAATAACGCCAGTAACAACTGAATTCCAGGAGACTCCAATGATAATTGAGCTCTTGAAATGACACTAGTAACAATTAGATTTTAAGGGTACCAAATAATAATTGGATTTTCGACAAGAGATTAATGAAAATTGAACTAGACATACCCATAACAATCGGATTGGAGATAACATCAGTGACAACTGAATTCTTCAGGATTCCCATTATGATTGGACTTTGGATGGAGTGCCAATGACAACTGGACTTTGGGTCAAGGGATAACGATCAATGATGAGACTAAATGGGCAACACAAATGAGTAAAAAGTACATTTTGAACTATGAATAATTTGATATTTTTTGTTTTATGCATGATATATGAATGATCATGATATGTAATGCTGATAATAGGTAGACTGGGAGTTTATAGGGACTGTTTATAGAGATTTTGATTCCTCAACACCAATAACTCCAATCAGTACAAGTAATAGGCGTATCCAAAGGAGAATCTATTAATATTGACAGTTATACCTAGTCAAAGGGTCATCCTTCCATAGGATTAATAGGTTGTACTCCATGGAGATTCTTGTTGGTGATTTAGGAGTGCTTATGTAACCTTGAGACTTTCGGGAAAACAAATGAATTTCTCTTGGTTTTCACATATATCAAAGCAATTTTGTTATTTTTTTAATACGTTTCTAATTCTTTTCAAATTTCAAAATTTCATTATTAACAAATAAATGACACTTTTCATAACAAAGAAAAACATAGAAGAACACAATTAATAAGATTGATCGGCAAAACTTGTAATTTATTCAAGAATGGTAGCAGACAAATGGTGTAGCTCCCTAAAATGTTACAATTTTGAAAATGGCAATAAGGAAAGGTTTACGTTGAATTCAGTGACCACTACTATCCCTAATAGATATGATTCCCCAAAACCTTGCTTCTAAGGGGAGTAACTGGATTAATCTTCCACCTCTGATTCTTCTGTGTCGATCAGTAAAAGCTGATGCAGTTTATGCCTTTTGCCCCTAACTTTTGCCTGGATCGCCCTTTCGGGTTTTCAATCCAATAGGACACTGTTTTTTTGCCTAAGTTTCCCTTTCGGGTTTTCAACTTAGCGAGCTATCATTTTTTATCGATCCACCGGGATACCCTTTTTTGCCTAAGTCGTCCTTTCAGGTTTTCGACTTAGCGGGTTTTTATTAGGCATAATATTTTTTAACTGCATTAGAGTTCACGGGGTGTGAGAGCTCTTCATCATCCATAGTTGTAAGAATTAAGGCACCTCTGGAGAAAGCTTTTTTCACAACATATGGGCCTTCATAATTGGGAGTCCACTTCCCACGTGAGTCCTTGTGTATCAGCAAGATCTTCTTGAGCACGAGGTCTCCTCCTTTGAATTCCCGAACACGTACTTTATTGTCAAAATCCCTCTTGAGCCATTTCTGGTACAACTGTCCATGGCACAAAGAAGTCATTCGCTTCTCATGTATGAGGTTTAACTTATCAAATCTGTTTTGGATCCATTCAACCTCTTCTAGCTTGGTCTCCATCAAGATTATCATTGAAGGTATCTCCACTTCAATTGGGAGAACTTCTTCCATCCCATATACTAAAGAAAATGGAGTTGCCCCTTTTGAAGTGCGAACGGAAGTCCGATATCCATGCAGTGTGAAGGGTAACATTTCGTGTCAATCCTTGTAGGTTTTCACCATTTTCTTCAAGATCTTCTTGATGTTTTTATTAGCGGCTTCAACAACGCCATTCATCTTTGGACGATATGGTGAAGAGTTATGGTGCTCAATCTTGAAGCTTTCGCATAATTCTTTCATTGTCTTATTGTTCAGATTCGTCCCATTGTCTGTAATGATCCGGCTTGGAACTCCATAGAGGCAAATAATATCTTTCTTGAGGAACCGTGCAACCACTTGTTTTTCCACATTAGCATAAGAGGCGGATTCTACCCATTTGGCAAAGTAATCAATAGCAACCAGGATGAAGCGGTGACCATTGGAAGCTTTAGGCTCGATGGTGCCTATCATTTCGATGCCCCACATTGAGAACGACCAAGGTGATGTCAAAACATTTAGTAGGGTCGGAGGCGCGTGTACCTTGTCAGGATAGATTTAACATTTTCTAGCATAATTGAAGCAATCGGACTCCATGGTCAACCAATAGTAACCAGCTCTCAAAATCTTCTTGAACATGGCATGCCCATTGGCATGAGTTCCAAAGGATCTTTCATGAATCTCCTTGATCAACAGGTCCACTTCATGTCCATCCACGCATCTGAGCAGAATTATGTTGTGGTTTCTCT
Organism: Lathyrus oleraceus; assembly: GCF_024323335.1. Classification (NCBI taxonomy): domain Eukaryota; kingdom Viridiplantae; phylum Streptophyta; class Magnoliopsida; order Fabales; family Fabaceae; genus Lathyrus; species Lathyrus oleraceus. Next base: position 402,379,215 of record NC_066583.1, read on the forward strand.
TGTATAACACATCATTGCTTAAGAAGAATTTGGATGATAACTTCCTCAATGTTTTCTTGTCAAGGGTTGTTACATCTGTTGGATATTCTTGGTTTTGCAAAAAGCATTTGATGTCGTGAAACCAAGGTTTAACATTGGCTTCCTCTTCAACCAACTGACAGTAGGAAGACTCAACTTTCCGCTCTATCTGAATGAGAGACACTTCATTATGGAATCTAACTTGGTACATTGAAGCCAACATAGCCAAAGCATCAGTAATTTGATTCTCAGTTCTCAGGATATGACAAAAAGTGATTTCGTCAAAGTTCTTTATTAGTTCCTTTGACTTGGTATATCATCAAGGCTAAGTCTCCATATACTTCGAGTATTTTGATTCGGAGGTCAATTGCCGCTTTAATGCCTAGGATGCACGCCACATATTCTGCTATATTGTTTGTGCAATCAAAACACAACCTTAATGTGAAATAAGTGTATCCACCATTCGGATTCAATAGAACAACTCATACGCCATGCCCCATGTAATTGGAGGAACCATCAAACATGAGCTTCCACCGAGATCCGGGTTCAGGTCCTTCATCAAGTCCTGGGATTTCACAATCTTTTATTACCATAATGTCTTCATCAGGAAAGTCAAATTTCAATGACTGGTAGTCTTCAACAGGATAGTATGCCAGGTAATCAGACAACACGCTTCCTTTAATGGCTTTCTGGGATACATATTGGATATCATACTCAGACAATAGCATTTGTCAACGAGCGAGTCTTCCAGTTAAAGCAGGATTTTCAAAGATATACTTTATTGGATCCATTTTATAAATCAACAAAGTAGTGTGACAAATCATGTACTACCTTAGACGGCGAGCGGCCCATGCTAAAGCACAAAAAGTTTTCTCCAAGAGTGAATATCGAGTTTCATAACCAGTAAACTTCTTGCTCAGATAGTAGATGGAATGTTCTTTTCGGCCGGTTTTATCATGTTTTCCCAACACGCATCCCATTTACTTTTCAAGCACAATTAAGTACATAAAGTGTGGTTTCCCCTGAACGGATGGAATTAGAATAGGGGGCTCTTGCAGGTATTGTCTGATCTTCTCAAAAGCCCTTTGGCAGTCAAAATTCCATTCAACTGCTTGATTTTTTCTAAGCAACTTGAATATAGGTTCACACGTAGCAGACATATGACATATAAACCTAAATATATAGTCCAAACGTCCCAGGAATCCTCTGACTTGTTTCTCTGTACATGGAGCAAGCATTTATTGTATTGCTTTAACCTTGTCTAGATCTACCTCAGTTCCTCGTTGACTAACAATGAAACCAAGCAACTTTCCAGATCGGACACCGAAGGTGCATTTAGCAGGATTCAGTCGTAGTCGGATTTTTCAGAGACGTTCAAATAGCTTTTGCAAGTGATCCATATGATCCTCTTCACTTTGGGATTTTGCGATCATATCATCGACATAAACCTCAATTTCCTTGTGCATCATATCATGGAAAAGAGTGACCATTGCTCTTTTGTAAGTTACCCCAACAGTTTTGAGACCGAATGACATTACCTTGTAGCAAAGTGTTCCCCAAAGGGTGATGAATGTGGTCTTTTCCATGTCTTTTGGAGCCATCTTAATTTGATTATAACCCGAGAATCCATCCATGAAGGAGAAGACTGCGAACTTAACGGTGTTGTCTACCAAAGTGTCAATATGCGGCAAGGGAAAATCGTCCTTTGAACTAGCTTTGTTTAGATCCCTGTAATCAACACACATTCTAACTTTGCCATCCTTTTTGGGTATTAGAATGATATTAGCTACCCATTGAGGGTATTTCGCAACTGCTAGAAAACCGGCATCAAATTAGCGTTCCACCTCGTCACAAATCTTTAAAGCCATGTCGAGTCTTGCTCTTCGAAGCTTATGCTTCACCGGCAGGAAATCTGGTTGTAGTGGCAACTTGTGGACAACAATATCGGTACCTAAACTTGGCATATCCTGGTATGACCATGCAAATACATCTACATATTCTTGTAGCAATTTGATCAATCTGTCTTTGATGCTTGCCCCAAGTGTAGTACCAACTTTGACCTCTTTCTTCTCTTCCTCAGTGCCAAGGTTGATTGTCTCCACCGGTTCTTGATGCGACTGAAGGGCCTTTGACTCATGCCCGGGTAGTCTTGCCATTTCTTCAGGGAAATCACAATCTTCCTCGCTATCCTCTTCCGCTTGGTAGATGGGGAATTCAAAGTTATAGGAAGTACTGGGGTCACCGAATTCAATTGGTTTATTGATTATTCTGCATGTTGTTTAAATGATGGTTTTTTAGAAATGTGGAAATAAAATGCAAAAGAAAGACAAATATTTTTTGTAGTTTTTTGAAAGGATAGCCATTTTAAGAAAATAAAAACAAATAAATAAACGATAAGAATTTGAACAAAATGCTCTTTATTTGTCATAATGATTTTGAAATTTAAAGTGGCCCTACAAATGATCTGTTAGCCTTGGGAAGAGCTACAGATTTTCAAAAAAACAAAGGAAAACACAATTACTTTGACACAAGAAAAAATTTTGGAATCTCAAATGCCTCCCGATTTGTTAAGGCTGCTTCACACTGGTATATCAGATTTTATGCTTTTCCATCTCCAGTGTCATCTTCAACTGTACCAAATTGATCCCTATGAACAAAACCTGTGCTTAGGAAGACTTCTTGAATGCTCCATATGCAGTCCTTTACAAGGATCAGGGATCCTTCCTTAGTAGAAAGCTTGTACCCCAAACTGAAACGATCCTTTTTCTTGCTGACATCGATGACTTGCCCCCAACCTGCACGACCTCCACTTTCAACTCCTGACTTCGCGGTCTTCAAAGAGGCGAAGGAAAAACTGGACTTCTCAACAGGATCCTTTACTTCCGCAAGTGTGGCATTGGCTATTTCAAGTGCTTGGAAATAAGTCTCCAAGGCATCTTCATTAGACTTGATATAACGGAAAGATGAGAGTTGACTAATGATGAAATCTTATTCCCCGGAGACAATGACGAGCTTGTTATTGACGACAAACTTCATTTTTTGGTGCGAAGTAGACTTTACTGCCCCAGCAACATGTATCCATGGACGTCCTAAAAGGCAGCTATAAGCGGGATTGATGTCCATGACTTGGAAAGTCATGGGGAACACATGCAGTCCGATTTAGATTGGTAGCTCTACCTCCCCAACTGCCGTCCTCCGGGAACCGTCAAATGCTTTTACCACAAGTGCACTGGGTTTCATCTCCGAACCTTGGTAAGATAATTTAGCAAGCACCTGTTTTGGTAACACATTGAGGGACAATCCAGTGTCAACTAAAAACCTGGCCAGAGAATCTTCTTGGCACTTTATGGGTACATGCAAGGCACGATTGTTATTTTGTCCTTCCTTGGGTAGCTCCTCATTGCTGAAACTTAGAGTGTTGCAAGCTGTGATATTGGAGACCACTCCATCGAATTGGCCAACCGTTATATCCTGAGTAACATGAGCTTGAGCAAGCACTTTTAGTAAAGCCTCCCTATGAGCTTGGGGTTTCAAAAGCAAGGATAGGATAGATATTTTTTACGGTGTTTGATGTAGCTGATCGACTATCTTGTAGTCGCTTTTCTTTCTCATTTTCAGAAATTCAACCGCTTCACCTGATTGCACCACTGATTATACCCCTCCAGATTCTTGGGTAGGAACTGGAGTGGTAGCTTCCTTTATCGGTTCTTGGGGGATTATATTGAAATCAGGAGTATAAATCCGACCACTACGGGCCATTCTGCTCGTCCCTGCAATGTTCGTGATATTGGCATCAACATTCTCCAAGCTCTTCTCGCATTCAACATCTTTGGGTTCTCCATCTACCACTCCATCCACCACTGTTATGTCATATTTCTAAGGCACGACCTTGGTGCTTTCGAAGGGAAAAGGGGTGGGTATACAGACTACCACGGGTGATGGGTGAACAACATCCCTTCTTTGATAGGTTATCTCAACAGGCTCTGGTAAATTAAAAAAGGGTTCAATTACTGAAATTTCCTCGTTTGTTGCAGGACCACAAACTTGTAAGACACCTTGATCCATCAAGTTTTAAATATTAGCCCGTACCAATTTACACCCTCTCGGATAAACAACACATTCTTCACAGTTGTCGTGACGGGTATTAATCAAACTAACTCCCACCAATCTTACATAGAGTGCTAGCAACAGAGTTTTAACATCTTCAACATTTTTTATTATACAAATGTCAGATGCATCTTCAATGGCATTAACAACACCATGCACCGGCAGAGGGTTACTCTTTACATTGGGTCCAACATCTCAGAATGAAAGGATCTTCTTCTCAACCAACTCTTGCATGATATGCTTCAAAGAATAACATCCTTCCAAATCATGCTTAGGAGCCCCCTCATGGAAAGGATAATGGGCATCCTGATTGTACCACGAAGGCAAAGGATTTGGTGGAGTACCCAAAGGTCTGGGAGTCACCAATCCTTTCTACAACAATGATGGATGCAACTTAGTGTACGTCATAGGGATTGGAGTGAAAGGAGGTCTACTTCTTTGTACCCTATTTTGATTTGGAAGATTCTGTGGACGAGGGGCTTGCGGCCTTGGTTGTTGATAAACGGGTGCCGTAGGTGCTCGTTGGTATACTGATGCTTGTTGAACCGGTTGATAGATAGGAGCTTGTGATTGGTTGAAAGTCGTTGTGACTGCTACCACATACGGTTGTTGGATATACTGCACTTGATAAGTTGGTTGTTGTTGAGCAATTTATTGATGCTGCCTCTTCCGTGAGTGACTCCTTCTTTGACTGGTCGGCACTATGTTTGTTTCACCCTTTTTTTTCTTTGAAAACCTCCAGAAAACTTTTTGACATTGCTACCGGATGTTTCAATGGTGGTTATCATTTTTCCACTTAGAAGGAGCATCCCTCAAGCTGTCTTGGAAGCAATGTATCATAAGTTTATCATCCTCCACATGCGCCGCCATTTTCCGATAGTACATAATAAGGTGACTTTTAGGACATGAGTGACCCTCGTACTTATTAAAATTCGGGGTCTTGAATTTCGCAGGAATCACGAGACCAGACACTAGGCACATCTTCCTAGGATCAGAACCAAAGACTTGGTCACCTTCCATAGCCCTTAACCTTTTCTCAAGACTCTGAAAATTCTCCTTCATTCCTCTTTTTTCTTCATGCCTTTCATCATCTTCATCAGAAAAATTTGGAGCATGTTATTGATCTTCAAAATAAGGTTGCACATGTGCATGGATAAGGGGTGGTGCAAATGTGTGGACCACGGGATAAGCTTCATTGATAGTTGGTAGAGGAACCGCCTGCTGAGTGGATTGTATAACTCCATGGGCTCCTTCACCTAGAGGTGTGAAACCGGGAGGTAAACCGAAGATTGGCCAAGTAGTAGGTGTCACACCCCAAACTTCACCCTACCTTTCACAAGTTCATTTAGGTCACTAACCCTAAGCATTCGCATATCCTGATAATCATATTCATTATACCATAAAGTTCCTCTTGCATTCGAAAAGCATAAAATCGTGGGTTCAAGGTAATTCACAAGGGAGCATAGTGGAAACCCTAATTCGGGGAGGTTGTATCTGATTCGTTTGATTAAGTTGTTTGCTTAAAGAGTCATGCCTGGATCAGGGTGAATTCATTCAAGGTGTTACAATTTGTTGTTGGGTTAAGTATCATTTGGCTTTGATTGATTGGATTCCGAGTCTCGGATTGGCATGTTTTATTTGGTCATATCCACATTCATTCCACAAGAAAATACACATTTTTACCTGAGTTGATTTTTGGTGAACTATTGACTTTTTGGTCAACCAGTTGACCAAAGTCAACCATCTAACCAAAACTCATTTTTATCATTTCCATCCAGTTCTTAAAACTAATTGCTATTCATTAACCAATTTCCAAATCCATTATCCAATACAAAAATCCATATTTCAATCCATAATCCATATCTATTTATGTTACAACCAAACCATGTCCAATTTGAATGAAAAAGAAACCATGGCATTTTGTTAAGCCCGCATTTTAATCCAAAATCCATTAACCATCTTTTAATACAATTTACACTTTTAATTCATCCATTAATGCATTGATTTAATTTCCATATACACATTGATACCATTCGAGTCATTCGACCGTTGTTTTATTACACCATATGCCATAAACCATAATACATTTAAAATACCAACATTCTCCTATAAATTAATCTTCAATACAAACCATTCATAAACCAAATTCCATCATGAACCATTAAACCAACATTTTCCCAAATTTCAACATTTCAATCTGAACCATCCTTTAACCAATACATAAACTATAAGCTTTCTTTATATATAACATGATCCAAACCATTACATAACATACAAATTTTCTATCTGGTTTCCGGATTTTCAATCACATCCATTTGCTAATGCACAAGTTACAACAATAATCATAACTAACTGTCGCACCTCGAAAAATGCGATTCCTCGTGATGGTCGCGGAAAAATTTATGTTCGAACAGAGTCGCCACCGAACCTTATTTATCCCAATAAAGGGATAGGAAAATATCGATAAAACCTTTTGAATAATAGAATAATGGTCATCGCAACCATATTCGGGTTCGGGAGTGGATTACGTAAGGGGAAGGTATTAGCACCCCTTACGTCCGTTGTACTCAACGGGAACCTTTTAGTTCTAATTTGTATTTCGAGTGTTACATTTTTTTGTTATCTATGGGTTATAAAATATTAAAAATAGAAATGGATGAGAACCTCAGAAAGGGAAAAGGGGAGGTTTTTTATTAGGGTGCTCGCGAAGATACAGAAATCTCCTGCCTACGTATCCTTGTGGTATAATAAGGAAATCAGAGCATTCATAGTTCGGGGAACTACGGTTGGTTTGTGTCTTTTATCGAACAGCTGTTTAGATCGCCTTCTAAAGGCTAAACGTTGGCTTGTCTACTCTCGGCAAAGGCTTAAACACTAGTTTGTTGTGTGCATTAGAAAGGATTAAACAGTGTTCTTTCTGAAAAGAGTTTTGATCACACGAGGGTGACAAGTTGGATTAATATGTTGGATGTTTTGTTTGACTGGTTGTGTTGAGATATTTTGATTGGATGACGATTACTCGGATATTCGAGTAAGACAACTCGTATCCTAATAGTCGGGAAAGGGAGTAGAAGACTTTAGACCACCTTTTTTTTCATCCTTAATTATAGAAAGGATTTGATAATAATTAAGGTATTTTAAATGGATGACGAATACTCGGATAATCGAGTAAGATAACTCGTATCCTAATAATCGAGAAAGGGAGTAGAAGACTCTAGACCGCTTTCTTTTTCATCTGAGTGATTACGAAAATAAGTTTGCGTATGGTTGATGTATTTTAGCATGAACAACAAATACTCGAATGACTGAGTAAGACAACTCATATCCAAGCATTTGAGAAGATGAAGTTGATTAAGTTTGTTAAGAAAATGACTGAGTAAGACATCTCCTTTTTCGTATAGTTTGTTAAGAAAATGATTTGATTAAGTTGTATGTTTGGCGGAAAATGACAATTGTTCGACTAACCGAGTAAGGAAACTCGTATTCGTCCAATTGAGGAGTGAAGTTGAAAACTCAAAGTCAACTCCTTTTTCATTCAACATATTGTAAAAAAATGTTTTGATTTAATCGGGGTATTTCAATTGAGTTTTAGAGAAAATACTCGACGTTGGATCGAGGTTTTAGATTTGTGTTTTGAATGAAGTGAATTTATTTAGTGTATTGCTCTTCCACTCGATAAAAATCGAATAGGTCTCAGTGTAAGAATGCCCAAGAGTAAGCTATGTGAGGTTGATGGCGATGCTTTAAAAGCGATCGACTTACAAGGGTGTTTTGAATTGATTTGGAAAAGGCGCACTCGATATTGACCGAGGTTTGTATTTACATGTGCATATGAATTGAATTACGAAAATGGTCTCAAAATGAGATTGCTTATGAATTTTAGCTTATGCAACGTGAATGCAAAATAACCAACAAGAAAATAAAGAGTCTCATTGTAAGGTAGCCCAAGAGAAAGCCTTTTGTGTGTTAAAGTGACCTAAGCTAAACAAAGGATAATAGTCTTACAAACATGTCCCCCTAAGGTGGTGCCATGATGCCATTCTTACAACATGCATATAAGTTACGGATGAAAATCCAATGTTTACAAAGTATCACAAAGAGTAAAGGAAGGCCTCCAAGCAAAGGTCCTAAGGTGAAATCCTCTAAGTCCAAGTTGATTAAGAGTGGAATGAATATTTTTTGTCTTTGTCATTTTATCATGTTTTTGTTATTTTTAATGTATGATGACAATAAAATAAATAACAAGTAAATAAACATGCATGATGAGTTTGTACAATGATGATGATAATGAGTACTTGAATGTAAATTACAAGGTAATGACATAAAAGTAAATCACAAGATAAAGAATGGTAATATTACAATAATAATGGTTAGTGAACATAAAATAAATTGCAAGGAATTAAAATGCAATGATATAAATGTTAGAAGTTAGTAGTTAATGGTTAGTAACAATAAAATAAATTGCAAGGAATTAAAGTTCAATAATATAAATGTTAGGAATTAGTAGTTAGTGGTTAGTAGAATAACAATAAGCAAATAGAATAACAAGTACATGTAAAGAGAATGGTTTCATATATGTATCAAATGAACCAATCATGGTTGAAATAGAGGCAACCTATCAATGCCTCAAAGTATCATGAAGGATCTATTGATCAATCATTAATAGGTTTGAAACATTGAAGGTTTTATCAACTCTAAACAACCATGACCATGATTTAATAGATCTCATCAACCAAATCAATGTAATAACAAGTCAACAATAAATATTAAATGATAACAAGAAACAATGTAAAGGAAATGGTTTCATCTATGTATCAAATGACCCAAGCATGGTTGAAATAGCGGCAATATATCAATGCCTCAAAGTATCATGAATGATCTATTGATCAACCATTAATAAGTTTGAAGTATTGAAGATTTAATCAACTCTAAACAACCATGGTCATGATCTAATAGAACTCATCAACCACATAAATGTAACAAGTCAACAATAAATATTAAATGATAACAAGAAACAAGGTTTGATTGAAAATGGTGGATAAAAAGTAGTAAGAGCAAAAAATCCCCAAAAGGGTGTAAACCCAACAAAAACACTTGTCTCAAAGTTGGCTCAAATCTCTCTCAAAATACAACCCAAGAGTAAAAACTCATTTTCAAACATAAAACAAAACCAAAAAAATGTTAAGGAGTTTGAGTCCAAAATATTACCAAGAGTGTGGTGTCAAAACTAGGTTATTGTTGTGTTTGGGTTTGAGAATGAAGCAAGGTGGCTATGGTTGTTGTGGTAGGAAAATGGAAAAGAAGGAAGGTGTATGTTTATATGGTGATGGTGAATGATTATGTAAGTGGAGGTCACAAGTTTGCTACTGTTTTTGTTGTGTGGAGATTATGGATTTTTACATGGTGGTTGAGTGGTTCAAAGATGAAAAGAGGGTTTGGGTGAGTTAGGATTTAGGTTGAAAAGAGGGAGCTTGAAGGTGATTTGGGCAGGGGTTTTATGGCTTTCAAGCTTGAAAAATGAGTGAGGATAGTGCTCTATTTATAGGGGAAGCAAAGGGATTAAAGTGGGTGAACCAAAAGGTCCTTTGGGTAAAAAAATAGAGTTATTTCTGCTGTTTGCGCAGGTGTAATCGGTTACCCTGATTAGGGTAACCGGTTACACAGTCCCAAAATGGCCAAAAATTCAGTTTTTGGTCTGGGTAATCGGTTACCCAATTTTTTTTTTGAAATAATGAATGTATGAATGTGTGTAGCGGGGTATTCTTTACCATTAGAGATATTGACTAAATCCAAGGTAAATCATACAAGTCGAGTCGCCACCGCACTTCTATTTATCCAAAGGAATGGTTAGAAAGCAAACAAAAACCTAAAAGTTTTATTGAATCAAAAACTAGTAAAAAAGTCAGATATCTGGGTAAGGGGGTTGCTTATGCTATGGGAATGTGTTAGGCCCCCAAAACATCCTAGGTACTCATAGGGAGCCCTTTTCACATTTGTTGTAAGGTTGGTATTTTGTGAAAAATAGTTTGTGCAAACATGATTGAAGAGATGAGAAAAGAATATACAAGTTTATTTACATTTTTGTGTTTGGATGGATAAACCCATTGCCTACATACCATCTTTTTAAAAAAGATTAGGATCAAAACCTCGTAGTTCGCGGTAAAAATCTCAAAACAAGTTGGTGAATTGATTGGTCCAAAAGCCTTAAGGTCTTTTGTTATCCAAGGGAGAAAACTCAACCTAAAACCATAAATCCACCATGTGGGGATAACTTCAACATTCTAGTGAGGGTTTAACCCTATAATAAGCATGGAAGACTCATTGTCCATCACTAAGGATATAAGTGAGTATCACATCTACCTCAAGGATAACTCAAACCTAATAGCTAAAGGTTATGAAAAATTTGATTAAGAAGGTGGCCATTGAAACCACAAAAAGCATTTGAATGAGTTATATTTACCAATGAAAAGTATATACAGAATATGGTCAAAGTTGATTTAGAAGTTCAATTCAAAATAAGTATTAAGAAAGGAAAGTTTGAAAATCAAAAGCATAAGGCATAGGTTTCTAATGTTGAAAACAAGTGTTAAATGTTTCCACAAAAGTTTTGGCTAGGGTTAGAGTGGAGAGAAGAAGAAAAAAGGCTAAAGTCCTAAGCATACAAGAGGTAAGGGATAAGAAGAAAAACCACAAATGGAGTTCCTCTCTTGAGATCATATTGATGATCTAAGTAGTTCCCATCCTTTGGAATAAGCAATCACAATAATGGTAAGCTCAAGCAATAAAAAATCAAATGAACCCTTGGAAGGCTCCCCAATGTATCTTGGATCCCTCTCTCTTAAAGGCTCATGGTAATGGTTCCTCAATTTGGCTCAATATTGGAATCCCTAGCACAAGAACACACACATCAAAAAGTTCTATAAACAATCAAAGAATGGACAAGAGGGAGTTTAGAATATAGTCCTTTCAATGTTCATCTTCAAGCTTTAAGCATTCTAAAGGCATGAGGCCTAGTTGCTCTTTGTGATTTAAGCACTCTAAAGGCATGAGGCCTAGTTGCTCTTCAAACTCAACTAGCTTGGGTAAAGTCCTAAAGTCTAAGTCCATTTTGTCCAATTCTTTGCATTTGGTTCACAACAAACAGACAAACACAAGCACAAAAGATATATACACAATTATATGTGCTCAAGTGAGCAAAAGGCAAATGGCATTAACATAAACATGTGCTCCAATGAGAAAAGGGAAAAAGCAAATAGATAATATGTACAAGAATAATAAATTGCATAAATGTAAATTGCAAAAAGTAAATGTTAATGATTAATGATTAGTGTTAGTAGTTAGTGTGCCATAAGGCAAATTTAGCACTATGTTAAGCAATCGTAATTGGACTTATGTAGAAGTCGCAACTATCTGAGGCCGGTCAATAATAATGTAGGCAACAACACAAGTTAGAAGTCTTGATTAGTGAACCAAGTTCCAACAACTTGCCATGCCAAAAGAAAAAGAGAAATGATCTAGTATTGGTTTAAGTCCTTTGCATGATTTAGGAAGCAACCTATCCTTAATGCAAAGCCATTCATTTGATCAATTGATCAAGATGAATTAATTTGAATCAAGGAAGATTAAGCCTTCCTAATCAATGCTAACTTATCAACCTTTAACTCATTGATCAAAAAGAAAAAGAAGAAGAAGAAGGAGATGGACAATGGAAAAGGAAATGGAAAGAATAAAGTGCATTATATGAAAATGGGATGTACCAATCAACAAGTGTTGACCAATGACATTGAGGATCATGGTCAAACAATCAAAAACAAAAGTGAGATGAAGATTGGAGGTCAAGAAATGAACACAATATTTTTTGGCATTTTTAATATTTAAAATAAACTTGAATTAAAATATTAAAGAAAGGTCAAACTTCAAAATCACTTCAAATCAACTTTGAAAAGTTCAAGTGATTTATCCTAAGTTCAACAAGGTCAAACAATGTTTGACAAAAAATTTCAGCATTTTTAAAAGTCAGAAACTATTTTTAATCAATTAAAAATGAATAAAAATAACCTAATTGAACTAAAATCTCAAATAAATCTCAAATCAATTAATAAATTGATGAGAATATTTTTCATAGATCCATCATCATTCAAATAGGTTAGAAAAATATTTTTGTATTTTTTGAATATTAAAAACTATTTAAAATGAATTAAAAATAACCAGAAAAGAGAAAATTCACAAAAAATATCAAATGACAAAATAAGAAATATTAAAAATCATTTTAGAAACTAGAATTTAAATGGAGAAGAATGCAATTGGTCCCATATTTTTTGGAATTAAAATGAAGAAGTTATGAATTTTTGAAAATAAATGGAATAAAAGAAAATAAAATGGAATTTAAGAAAATCAGAAAAAACCACAGGCGTCTGATCAAGCCTCATTAATTGACGTGGCTGATCAGAAGGATGTGAGATGCGCGCTCATGGTGAGTCCAAGTCAAACGCGTCACACCTGGCATTATTAAAAGTAATCCAAACGCATGGCTGAGATTAAAACGTGGGAGATGCATCCAATGGTCCAGATTAAATCTGGCATGGTGGACGGTGGCCAGCGCCACCGTCTTCTCCGGCGTGAAGGAGAATTGTCATCCAAGGCGCAGCGGAATATAAAAATTTCTCCTTTAATGATCCTTACGAATGAGCATGATCAGTGATAGAATCGTTACCTCTTGTGGCGATTCAAACCTTTGGTGCAGATCTTTGACAATGATCAACCTTTGATACAGATCCACGGGGCGATCACGAACGTTGAACAATGACAACGTCTCTACTCAGTCCACACGAACGGATTCCTTCAATCGCAGTGCTAGCTGTTTGTGAGTGAAGGCTTTGAGTGAGAGAGAGAGAGATACGAAATTCCAACTCTTCAGTTGTGTTGTCTGGAGTGTGAATGCTTCTACCCAAGGGGTTCTATTTATAGAACCACTTGTGTGGGCTTCAAGCCAAAAAGCCCACTTAAGTGCATTTTGGCCCATATCTCAGAATATGCCAAAATCACTTAAGTATTTGGTACTTTACCATATTTCGTATTCTTCTTAAGTACACCGTACCTTACGATGTTCCTTAATTATTCTATCTCTCATCAATCCGTCCTTTGTGTGTGACCCTATAGGTTTTCGCGGCGTTGGCAATTATATTAAATCATGCATTTAACATAATAAACAGTGAGCGGTATCTAGCAACACATCACTGCTACCCAAGTCACGAAAATGTCATGTGATCTGACAAAACCTCCTGTGATAATAATTATGTGTATAATTACCCCTTTGCCCTTATGTCTATATTGAACACAAGGTATAGACCATGTCACCCTTGTCCAGTTCAATATTGGGCCCATAGACATTTATCCTGTTAAGCAGGATTGGCAAATTCCATCTAGGACACTCATGTCCCTCAGCATGCTTCGTGGAGTACCTATCAACTGCCTTTATGGTTATCCAGTTACGGACAACGTTGGATCAGCAATAAAGCACTCGACTCTACATCTAGGATCCATAGTGGTTTCAGGTCGAAGAGTGGTATACACTATTATCACCATGAGAATAACTTATGACACTTTGCATAACTTTCTATATAGTATTCTCATAGCGGGTCAATCCAGTATGAATATTACTCTTAATATTCATACCTATGTTTAAGACTTGATAACTCTTTATCCATGATCCATGAGACGTGATCATCAGTCTACAAACATAATAGTCTCCATGCTTTAATGTTATCCCATTTCATAATAAAGCTTGACTACGGACATTTTAAGAATAGTGTCCTTATGTTTAATGTGATCTCATGATTAAGTCATACTTGATACATTAAATGGACTATCTATTCCAGGGACTTTATTAAACAAACATAATAAAGAAAAATGCCTTTTTATTATTAATAAATAATTCGATACAAGTACCAAAAGTATTGGCCTCTAGGGCTTACACCAACAATCTCCCACTAGCACTAGAGCCAATTAGACATATCCCTAATGCCCATAGATCTAGTATGGCCATCATGCTTCTGCTGCGCAAGAGGCTTTGTCAGTGGGTCAGCAATATTGTCGAGTGTAGGTACTCTACATATTTTCACATCTCCTCTATCAATTATCTCTCGAATGAGGTGATAACGCCTAAGTATGTGTTTGGATCGTTGGTGAGATCTAGGCTCCTTAGCTTGTGCGATAGCACCATTGTTATCACAATAGAGACCAATGGGATCCACAATGCTAGGAACTATGTCAAGTTCACTAACGAACTTTTTGATCCAAACAGCTTCCTTTGCTGCACTTGAGGCAGCAATATACTCGGCCTCGGTTGTAGAATCAGCAACTGTATCTTGCTTTGAACTTTTCCAGCTCACAGCGCCACCGTTTAAGCAAAACACATAACCAGATTGCGATCTAAAGTCATCCTTATCTGTCTGGAAGCTAGCATCAGTGTAACCAATTACAGCCAACTCTTCCTGACCTCCATATATCAAGAATGATTCCTTAGTCCTTCTCAAGTACTTAAGGATATTCTTAACAGCTACCCAATGGGCATCACCAGGATCAGATTGGTACCTACTCGTTGTACTTAAAGCATACGAGACATCTGGTCGAGTACATAACATGGCATACATGATAGATCCTATTGCAGATGCATATGGAATCTTATTCATGTGTTCCCTTTCTTCCTTAGTTGAAGGGGATTGTGTTTTTGATAGACACAGGCCATGTTGCATAGGTATGAATCCTTTCTTGGAATCATGCATATTAAAGCGTCTCAGCACTTTGTCTATGTATGTACTCTGACTTAGGCCAAGCAGTTTTTGTGATCTATCTCTATAGATTCTGATTCCTAATATATAGGCTGCTTCACCTAGGTCCTTCATAGAAAAGCATTTCCCCAACCAAGTCTTTACTTGTTGCAGGGTAGGGACATCGTTTCCAATGAGTAATATGTCATCTACATATAATACCAGGAACACGATCATGCTCCCACTAACCTTCTTGTAGACACAAGGCTCATCTTCGTTCTTAATGAATCCATATTGTTTTACCGTTTCATCAAAACGAAGATTCCAGCTTCTGGAAGCTTGCTTCAATCCATAGATTGATCTTTGTAGCTTACATATCTTATGGGCTTCTTCTGGTATGTCAAATCCTTCAGGTTGTGTCATGTACACATCCTCAAGAAGATTCCCATTAAGGAAAGCAGTTTTGACATCCATTTGCCATATTTCATAATCATGATATGCAGCGATAGCAAGTAAAATTCGAATAGATTTAAGCATTGCAACTGGTGAAAAGGTTTCATCATAGTCAACGCCATGAATTTGTTTATATCCTTTTGCAACCAGTCTTGCCTTATAGGTATGTACCTTGCCATCCATGTCAGTCTTCTTTTTGAAGACCCACTTGCATCCTATAGGATTAACTCCTACAGGAGGTTCTACCAAGTTCCAAACTTGGTTCGTGTACATGGAATCTATTTCGGATTTCATGGCCTCTAGCCACTTCTCAGACTCGGGACCAGTTATGGCCTCTTGGTAGGTCACAGGCTCATCTTGATCCATGAGTAATACATCACCTTGATCTGTTATGAGATATCCATATCTTTCAGGTAGGTGACGTATCCTGCTTGACCTACGCTGGTCTTGTTCTACTTGAGCAGGTTGTTCTTCCACAACTACTTGTGTTTCCTGCTCTAATTCCTCCATAGGTGTATCAATGCTTTGCGATTCTTGAATTTCTTCAAGCTCTACTTTCCTCCCACTGGTTCCTTTGGAAATAAAATCCTTTTCTAGGAAAACTCCAGTTCGAGCGACAAACACTTTGCCCTCAGAAGGATTGTAGAAGTAATATCCTCTTGTTTCTTTAGGATACCCCACAAATAAGCATTGGTCAGATTTGGGCTCAAGCTTAGTTGAAATTTGTCGTTTCACATAAACTTCGCAACCCCAAATCTTCATGTAAGACATATGTGGTCTCTTACCACTCCATATCTCATATGGTGTTTTATCAACCTTTTTGGATGGAACACGGTTAAGTGTGTAAGCTGCTGTCAATAGCGCATGTCCCCAAAAGGAGTTTGGAAGATCGGCGTGACTCATCATGGATCGGACCATGTCCAACAGGGTTCGATTTCTTCTCTCAGATACACCATTCCATTGGGGTGTTCCAGGAGGAGTAAGTTGGGATAGTATCCCACACTCTTTTAGATGGTCATCAAACTCTAGGCTTAAATACTCACCACCTCGATCTGATCGAAGAGTTTTAATATTCTTACCTAGTTGGTTTTGTACTTCATTCTTGAATTCCTTGAACTTTTCAAAGGACTCTGATTTGTGTTTCATTAAATACACATAACCATATCTACTGAAATCATCAGTAAATGTGATGAAGTATTGAAAACCTCCTCTGGCTGGTATGTTCAGTGGTCCGCATACATCAGTATGTATGAGGGCCAAAAGATCATTAGCCCTTTCACCTTTTCCTGTGAATGGGGACTTTGTCATCTTTCCAATTAAACAAGATCTGCATGTCTCATATGATTCATAATCAAAAGAGTCCAAGAGCCCATCTTTATGGAGTTTGGAAATGCGTTTCTCATTTATGTGGCCTAACCGACAATGCCAAAGGTAAGTTGGATTTAACTCATTTGGTTTCATCCTTTTAGTATTAATGTTATAAATAGGCATTTCAAGATCAAGGACATATAGTCCATTGTTCATCTGTGCAGTAGCATAGAATATATCATTCAAATAAATTGAGCAACAATTGTTCTTTATTATAAATGAAAAACCAAACTTGTCCAAACAAGAAACGGAAATAATATTCCTGCTAATTGCAGGTACATAATAACAGTTCTCTAACTGAATTATTAAACCACTAGGTAAAGTCAATCCATAAGTTCCTACGGCTAAAGCAGCAACCTTTGCTCCATTTCCAACTCGTAGGTCGACTTCACCTTTTGCCAATTTTCTACTCCTTTTTAGTCCCTGCACATTTGTACAAATGTGAGAACCACATCCAGTATCTAATACCCATGTCACAGAAGTAGATAAATTAATTTCAATAACAAAAATACCTGAAGTTGAAGTCTCTACTCCATTCTTCTTATCTTCCAGGTACTTTGGGCAGTTTCTCTTCCAGTGTCCGGTTTTACCGCAATGGAAGCAGGTGCCTGCTTTTGCTATGCCTCCACTAGGCTTCAAAGCAGCAACGGTGGGTTTGGGTTTGACAACTTCCTTGCCTTTCCCTTTATCACCCTGCTTGATGGGCCTTTTGTTCTGTCTCTTTCCATTTCCGATCATCAGAATGGACTTCCCTTTTGACTTCAGATTCTGCTCAGCCGTTCTTAACATGGCTAGCAGCTCAGGAAGCGATTTGTCCATATCATTCATATTGAAATTTAGGACAAACTGACTGAATCTATCTGGCAACGATTGCAAGATCAAATCAGTCGCAAGTTCCTTTCCGAGGGGAAAACCCAGTCTGTCAAGGTTTTCCACATACCCAATCATCTTGAGTACATGGGGACCTACAGAGGCTCCCTCAGCTAACTTGCCTTGAAAAAGGGCTTTTGAAATTTCAAACCTCTCATGCCTTGCTTGCTCTTGATAGAGCAGCTTCAGGTGTTCGATCATATCGAATGCCGACATGTTCTCATGTTGCTTTTGCAATTCTGAGTTCATGGTAGCTAGCATGAGACAGGCAGTTTCATTGGCATCATCGACATGCTTCTTATAAGCATCTCTTTCTGCCTTAGGTGCAGAACTAGGAGGTTCCTCTTCAGGAACAGGTGTCTCCAAGACATACAGCTTTTTATCATGTTTGAGGACAATCCTCAGGTTTCGGTGCCAATCCAGAAAATTTGTCCCAGACAATTTTTCCTTGTCAAGGATCGATCGCAAAATGTTGTTAGAGGTGTTTGTTGTCATGGTAATCTACATAAGAAATAATGAAAATATAAGTATCATTGACATATTTAATTAGGCCTTTAATTAAACATGCTCCCACTATTTTACTCAAAACAAATGACCCTCATCATCTGATTCGGAAAATCCCGTTGGAAGATTTTCTAGTGGGTCGAGGTCCATATTTCACTTCGTTCTAAGTCCGCGTAGGCGGATTACACAAAACTAGGTTATTTAGGTAGGAACTCCTTCCAATTGTATCTCATACAACTCTCGAAAATTTCAATTGGGTGAATAACTCCTTATTCTAATCCATCATATGGATTATTCCCAACTCTTGCTTCTAAACATATATAATCTTATTATAATTTGTTTAGTTAAGTTTGACCCATTGTTTTAACAGTTGGATATTACAATTATCCCATCGCACCTTACTAATATATAGATCATGCACCTCGCGTAGGCGAAACCTACAATTTCAATTACTAGTCTTGATGAGTGTTAAAACTTGGAAAGCTTAAAACTTAATATTTAGTTTTGAGGGAATTGCAATTTTACTGATCTCACCGGCTTGTTTATCATATAAACCGTCTCTCACATGCATCAACATACATACACATGCATCAACATACATATAAACAAAATGAAACAGTTATGGCACCTAGCGCAATTGTTCTCCCAAGCCAATGAGAGAACCTAAGCTAACCTATAACGATCTAAGCTTCTCCAAGCAAGATCTTCAAGGTTGTCTTCCTTTGGCACTGACTTCTTTGCTTTCTTCATATCATTACATTACATGAAAGAAACTCGTTTTACATACGAGGGAGTGAGATGAGAAAAGAAGTTACATTTGGGAGATTAAGAGAGAGGCACGACACGCAGGTCGTATTTTAAAATCCAAAACAAAACAAAGGAAAACTAAGGCCATAACCGATCACCACAAGACAATAATAAAAACTTTATTATTATTATTAATTCCTTTAATTAATAAAATCAAATTAAATTTCGACGACCGATCACACTACGCAGAGTTAGCCGGGGGTCCGCTGCCCGGACAGCGGGAACGGGTGTTTTAATGAACAATTCATTTAAATGAACAATTCATTTAAAAATTGACGTCGTTTTTCGTATCAACACTTGATACTTCAAAGCACTTTTTCTAGCCGAACCGGTGAATTTTTTTCTTGCGTTAACCGGTTAACCATATGCGTTAACCGGTTAACACTGTTTGAAAACATTTAGAAAACTCTTTTCTGCCTTGCGTTAACCGGTTAACCAAATGCGTTAACCGGTTAACACTGTTTGAAAATCTCAAAAAATTTTATTTCGCATTCCGTTAACCGGTTAACCATATGCGTTAACCGGTTAACACTGTTCCAAAATTAAAAAAAATTATTTCGTATTACGTTAACCGGTTAACCATACGCGTTAACCGGTTAACACTGTTCGGAAAAGTGTTTAGGACGCCCAACTCTTGTGCAATCAAACCCCAATCGCATAACTCTCTAACAACACAACCCTTGTGTCGTCACTAACCCTGATGCACCAATTTCAGACCGTCAAATACGTCTCGATTGTTAATTCAGTATGATTGATCAACACGTCATTGCTTCACCATACTAATGTCGGATCAAGAAGAAAACGACCATTGATCACTCAAAGGAAAACAATCATCGAGGTTTTTGAATGAATGAAACAAGAACACTATATCATATATAATGTATTTTGCATCAGGGTTACATATATCACATATATGTAACTTGATCGATCTCAATTTAACTTTGATTCATTCTGTTTTAATCATATTATTACAGAACAAAAACAGTTATCAGATTCATGGTTTCGTAAGTGGCTCTGATACCACTGAAGGAGAATTGTCATCCAAGGCGCAGCGGAATATAAAAATTTCTCCTTTAATGATCCTTACGAATGAGCATGATCAGTGATAGAATCGTTACCTCTTGTGGCGATTCAAACCTTTGGTGCAGATCTTTGACAATGATCAACCTTTGATACAGATCCACGGGGCGATCACGAACGTTGAACAATGACAACGTCTCTACTCAGTCCACACGAACGGATTCCTTCAATCGCAGTGCTAGCTGTTTGTGAGTGAAGGCTTTGAGTGAGAGAGAGAGAGATACGAAATTCCAACTCTTCAGTTGTGTTGTCTGGAGTGTGAATGCTTCTACCCAAGGGGTTCTATTTATAGAACCACTTGTGTGGGCTTCAAGCCAAAAAGCCCACTTAAGTGCATTTTGGCCCATATCTCAGAATATGCCAAAATCACTTAAGTATTTGGTACTTTACCATATTTCGTATTCTTCTTAAGTACACCGTACCTTACGATGTTCCTTAATTATTCTATCTCTCATCAATCCGTCCTTTGTGTGTGACCCTATAGGTTTTCGCGGCGTTGGCAATTATATTAAATCATGCATTTAACATAATAAACAGTGAGCGGTATCTAGCAACACATCACTGCTACCCAAGTCACGAAAATGTCATGTGATCTGACAAAACCTCCTGTGATAATAATTATGTGTATAATTACCCCTTTGCCCTTATGTCTATATTGAACACAAGGTATAGACCATGTCACCCTTGTCCAGTTCAATATTGGGCCCATAGACATTTATCCTGTTAAGCAGGATTGGCAAATTCCATCTAGGACACTCATGTCCCTCAGCATGCTTCGTGGAGTACCTATCAACTGCCTTTATGGTTATCCAGTTACGGACAACGTTGGATCAGCAATAAAGCACTCGACTCTACATCTAGGATCCATAGTGGTTTCAGGTCGAAGAGTGGTATACACTATTATCACCATGAGAATAACTTATGACACTTTGCATAACTTTCTATATAGTATTCTCATAGCGGGTCAATCCAGTATGAATATTACTCTTAATATTCATACCTATGTTTAAGACTTGATAACTCTTTATCCATGATCCATGAGACGTGATCATCAGTCTACAAACATAATAGTCTCCATGCTTTAATGTTATCCCATTTCATAATAAAGCTTGACTACGGACATTTTAAGAATAGTGTCCTTATGTTTAATGTGATCTCATGATTAAGTCATACTTGATACATTAAATGGACTATCTATTCCAGGGACTTTATTAAACAAACATAATAAAGAAAAATGCCTTTTATTATTAATAAATAATTCGATACAAGTACCAAAAGTATTGGCCTCTAGGGCTTACACCAACACGGCGAGCATACAAGCTCCGGCCAGAGTTGCAGGTCCTCCAAACTCAACCAAAACTCACGATCCAGGTACCAAAATGAAGCTGGGGTGATGTACATCACCCCTGTAACCTTGAATTGTACTCAAACTTTCTATGGAATAAGAAATCTGAGCTGGAAGATTCAGGTACATAAATTACAATTCATTAAAACCCAAAATCAAAGCCACCACTGGCTTGCCTCTCAAGTGAGGACTTCAAAAAACACATTGGCCAGGAAAATAGATCAAGGAACAAAGAGATTCGAAGCAAAAACCAGTTGAACCATACCTTTGGATTGTGAAGATTTGAGCTCCTTTCCTTGGTTCCTTTTGCAAAACAGAAGTTCAATGGATCATATGAGGAAGGTCTAGAAACTTTAGATCTGAAGATTCAACCAAATTCAGTTGAATTTCGGATCTTAAATTTTGAAGAAATGTGAACTAGTTCCTTTAGGTATGGCTAGGGATTCAATTGTGCAGCATATCAGGCGCCTTAAGGTTGAGATTTGATGGAGGTATGCACCTCTATTTATAGCTGGAATTGGCTGAGCAAGTGAATTTCCTCGTGTGCATGACAAGTGGATTTTCCTTGCATGGGCTTGCATGATCATGTAGAAGGCCCAAACTCAATTTCATTTGCATGCTGATGACCAAACAACTTCAAATGGACGTGTAGTTGGCAATGCATAAGCTTGTGCATGGAATTCTAACATGTTATGCATAATTGAGCTTAAAACTCCACCTCTTCGAAAATGCCACTTGGAAAATTGAGACATAGGAATGTGCATAATGGTTGGAAAGGTCTTGACATAAAGAACAAATGTTATGTTAGACCAAAACTCATTTGGAGTGTGGAAATTTATGAAAACAGGTCATGAAGTTCATAGTGCAAAACATGCCTTTGAGAATTTTGCCAAATTGGTCCAACTTCAAGCCCTTCACCTTTGATGATGAAAGCCTCAAATGGAACAACTTCCAACACAAAAGTTGTAGGTATTTTCAATACAATCAAAATAGACTTAAATTTTGCATCATTTCGATTTTTGATGAAGGCGTTATGGGCACTTGAAGTTGGACTTTTTGCCTTTCAATGCATTTGGTCCAAAGTGACCTATAATGTTTTGCATTATCACATGTATTTCTTTTGAGATTTTGAAATTTTGTTCAACCTAACATTTGAATTAGACATCTTAAGCTTTCCAATTCATTTTATCCCACCTCGAAATCATAAAAAATGAATGAGTTATGTTCTTGGGAAGTTGACCCAAAATTAGGGTTTCAGTCAAAATGACCTATAATGTCTTGGAATGGGAGATTACCTTCCAAGCTTCAAATCAATTTTTGATGAACATGAACGTTGTTCACATTGTCCTTAAGAACATTTTTTATTTTGGGATCATCTCCATTTGACCAACAAATAAAAAGTTAGGTCTTAGTGCATTTCAAAATAGTTAGATGAATTGACTGATCAACTTTCCAAGTCCATAACTCACACCTTGATGAATTGATGATTGAGGGAACTCAAATAAGTTCAAATATGAATTAAATTATGAATTAAATAACTTCCCTTGATTGTATTTGATCATGGGCGGAGATTGCTTCATGGGCAAGGCACACTTGATACACAGATGAATTAAGGTTTCCTTGGGAGACAAACCTCAAACCCTTTGACTTGCTTTGATCAAAATGATGAGTTGAGATACTTGGGAGGCATATTTAATGGATGAGAGCCTTGGGAACCATTACCATGCTTGCTTTCATCTTCTTTTGACCATATCTTTGCACAAAGGATCTCCTTGAAGCTCTTGACCTTGTGATTGCTCAAGCTACAAACAAAAGATGTTAGTGACATATTTTTGTGCTTTTGGTTAGTGAATAAAGATGAGAAAAGCAATAATATACAATTCAAGCATGCTTGGTGATCTCAAACCACTCACAAGAAGTCCCACCCAGAGGAAAAGGGAACCAAGATGCTCATGATCCTTGAGGCTTTGCAAATGCAATGTTATGATGCCATGAGGGGTCTTAGGGACAAAATTGGGGTCTTACAGATGCCCCTATTTAAGGTCATTCTAGCCGGAGAAGTGAAGGTTAAAATCTTCGTCTCGACGAGGTAGAATGGGCTTAAATAATAACAGAGAGACGAATTTTGGTCCCTAAGAGACCTCATGATGCAAATGTATGTATGCAAAAGGTAATACTCTGTGGAGATATGTGTCCACAAAGAAAGAAAAGAAATCGGGAGAAACTGATAATCTATAGATGTTTGATTGGCTGCATTTTATGGTAAAACACTTACTGGACTATAATGTCTTGACTGATGTAATGACATGCTTTGGAAATGTTTGATTGGCTGCATTTTGTGTTAGAACATCTAACTGTACTCTGATATCTTGACTGATGTCATGACATACTTGAGTAGTATGCTGCAGGTTTAGCTAATACAGGATTTACTGAATGTCAAACTAAACGTTGTGACATTCATCCCTGTCAGCAGATACTGAGATATAGAATAGTTGGTTGTCTGATATAACTCAGTGTTTATGTCAGTCTGTTTATCAAGGGAATAACAGACCTGGCATAAGGCCTACTGTCTGAATGTCAAACTGGATGTTATGACATTCATCAGTGACACCATATACTGAATAGTAGGCAAGTTGGTTTGTCTGCTTCAGTTCAGTATCTATTCCAGTCTGTTCTTCAGGAGGATAACAGACCTGGCATAAGGCCCATTGTGAAAATGTCAAACTGGATGTCTTGACATTTATTACTGTAAGCTGTTACTGAAGTATAGACTGGTTGGTCTTTTACAGTACAACATTTAACACAGTCTGTTTTCAGGAAAATAACAGACTTAGCATATGGTATATGTTATGGACGTCAAGCTGAATGTTGTGACATTCATTCCTGACAGCATATGTGTAAGACCCCAATTTTGTCCCTAAGATCCCTCATGGCATCATAACATTGCATTTGGCATTGCCTCAAGGATCATTAGCATCTTGGTTCCCCTTGCCTTTGGGTGAGACTCCTTGTGAGTGGTTTGAGATCACCAAGCATGCTTGAATTGTATATCATTGCTATTCTCATTTTATTTACTAACCAAAAGCACAAAAATATATCACTAACATCTTTTGTTTGTAGCTTGAGCAATCACAAGGCCTAAAGCTTCTAGGAGATCATTGGTACAAAGACATGGTCAAGAAGAGATGATAACAAGCATGGTAATGGCTCCCAAAGCTCTCATCCATCAAATATGCCTCCCTAGTATCTCAATTCATCATTTTGATCAAAGCAAGTCAAGAGGTTTGAGGTATGTGCCCCAAGGAAACCCTAATTCATCTGTGCACCATAATACCTTGCTCCTGAAGCAACCTCAGCCTATGATCAAATACAATCAAGGGAAGTTCTTTAACTCTTCATTTCATGCATATTTGAACTTATTTGAGTGTCCTCAATCATCAATTCAACAAGATATGAGGCATGGACTTGAGAAGTTGATCAGTCAATTCATCTAACTATTTTGAAATTCACTGAGACCTAACTTTCTATGTGTTGGTCAAATGGAGATGGTTCCAGACGAAAAAGTGTTCTTAATAACAATATGAACAACTTTCATGTTCATCAAAAATTGATTTGAAGCTTGGAAGGCCATCTGTCATTCCAATACATTATAGGTCATTTTGACTAAAACCCTAATTTTAGGTCAACTTCCCAAGGACATAACTCATTCATTTTTTATGATTTTGAGGTGGGATCAAATTCATTGGAAAGCTTAAGATGTCTAATTCAAATGTTATGTTGAACAAAATTTCAAAATCTCAATGGAAATACATGTGATAATGCAAGACATTATAGGTCGTTTTGGGCCAAATGCTTTAAAAGTCAAAAAAGTCCAACTTCAAGTGCCCATAACTCTTTCATAAAATATCCAAATGATAAAACATTTAAGTCGATTTTGATTTTCTTGAAATGATCTACAACTTTCATGTTGGAGGTTGTTTCATTTAAGGCTTGCATCACCAAAACAGAAGGGCTTGAACATTGGCCAAATTTGGAAACTTTGCCTTGACATGTTTTGCACATCACACTTTAAACTCAAATTTCATAAATTTCCACACTCCAAATGGATTTTTTCCCAACATAACAATTGTTCCTCACATCAAAACCTTTCTAACCATTACTCACATGACCATATTTGGATTTGGCAAACATCATTTTCGAAGAGAAGAACTTTTAGTGCATTTTTGAGAAACTTGATTCAATTGCCATGCATGAGCTGATTACATCCATGTTGCACGTCCATTTCATTCATTTGTGATCCCAGCTTGCCAAATCAAGTGGAATTGGGCCCTCCATGTGCCTGTACAGGTCCATGCATGGAGGCCTTCTCCATTCATGCAAATTTGAAATCACACTTTCAGCATGGCTTTGGCTATAAATACATGGCATGTAAGCTCTCATTTCACACCCTGATTCGACCTGAAATGCTGCAGAATTCTCTCCATAACCACCACTAAAGGAATTTTCACTTTTCTCTAAAAAATTCAGATCTGAATTTCAACTTCCTTGGTTGATTTTCAGACCTATAATTCCTCAGCCTTGCTTCTTGGTTGTGAAGAATTGTTCTTATAAGACCTACATTTCAAAGGTGGATAACAGAACTTTTCTTTTTCAAAACTCTTTGATCCTTGCTTATTTCTTGTGTCTCTTGGTCTGGCTGAAGTCCTCTCAATAGAGGCATTTGATTTGTGCTTTCAATTTTGCAAACACATGAAGTTCATGATGAACACCATCATACTTCCAGCTCTGATTTCTCCATTTATAAGGATCTAGAGTGGAAGTGCATGGTATAGGAGTGATGTACATCACTTCCTCTTTCGATTGGTATATAGATCGCTCCATTTGGTTGAGATTGCCATGTCTGCAATTCTCACCGGAGCTGGAGGTCTCACCGGAGAAGACGGTGGCTCCGGTGGCCATCCCAACTCCAGATCCAATCACAACCGTGCGTTTCCATTCCCAGATTCAATCTGATCCGTTCAATGTTATGACCAAATTAATGGCTCCATGTGGTTGCATTGACTGTGAACTACACTAGGCGCGCGCTTTTGGACGCTTGGATCTGCCAGCTCAATTAATGAGCTCAGATCCAAGGGCTCTCGTTTTTTGCTATTTTTTAATTTTTGGTTTTATTTTCTTTAATTCCAATTATTTTCAAAAATCAATATCTTCTTCATTTTTCATTCAAAAATTATGGAACCAATTGCATTAGTCTCCAAATAAATTCTAATTTCTATTTCTGATTTTTAATATTTTTTATTTTGTCATTTGATATTTTTTGTGAATTTTCTCTTTTCTGGTTATTTTTAATTCATTTTAATTAGTTTTTGATATTCAAAAAATACAAAAATATTTTCCTAACCTATTTGAATGATGATGGATCTATGAAAAATATTCTCATCAATTTTTAAATTGATTTGAGATTTATTTGAGATTTATTTGAGATTTTAGTTCAATTAGGTTATTTTTATTCATTTTTAATTGATAAAAAATAGTTTCTGACTTTTAAAAATGCTAAAAAAATTTGTCAAACTTTGTTTGACCTTGTTGAACTTAGGATAAATTACTTGGACCTTTCAAGGTGGATTTGAAGTAATTTTGAAGTTTGACCTTTTCTTTTATTTTTAATTCAAGTTTATTTTAAATATTAAAAAATGCCAAAAATATTTTATTCATTTCTTGATTTCCAATCTTCATCTCACTTTTGTTTTTGATTGTTTGACCTTCACTTTCAATGTTATTGGTCAACATATGAGGATTTGTACATTGTATTTCATTTAATGCACTTTAATTTTGCCATTTCCATTTCTCTTATCCATCTCCTTCTTCTTCTCCTTCTTATTTTCTTTTTGATCAATGAGTTGAAGGTTGATAAGTTAGCATTGGTTAGGGAGATTTAATCTTCCTTGATTCAAATCTAATTCATCTTGATCAATTGATCAAGTGAATGGCTTTGCATTAAGGATAGGTTGTCTCCTAAATCATGCAAAAGGCTTAAACCAACACAAGATCAATTCTCTTCTTCTTTTTGGCATGGCAAGTTGTTGGGACTTGGTTCACTAATCAAGACTCCTAACCTGTGTTGTTGCCTACATTATTATTGACCGGCCTCAGATAGTTGTGACTTCTTATAAGTCCAATTACGATTGTTTAACATAGCGCTAAATTTGCCTTATGGCACACAAACTACTAACACTAACCATTGACAATTAACATTTACTTTATGCACTTTACTTTTATGCAATTTATTATTCTTGCACATATTATCCATTTGCTTTTCTCTTTGCTCACTTGAGCATATGTTTATGTTAATGCCATTTGCCTTTTGCTCACTTGAGCACATAATTGTGTATATATTATTATGCTTGTGTTTTATTTTGATTATTGTGAACCAAATGCAAAGAAATGGATTTAGTTTCTAGGACTTTCCTTATGCAAAGAAATGGAGAATTGGACTTAGATTCTAGGACCTTCCTTATGCAAAATTGGAGTAAAAGGATCTTAATGATGAAGATGGATTAGAAGGACCAAATCTCTAAACTCACTCTTGTCCATTCTTGTTTTACTTCATAGAACTTTTGATGTATGTGCTTTTGTGCTAGGGGATGCTTTGAGCTTAATTGAAGGACCATTGCCATGTTCATCCAAAGTGGAAGATACAAGATACATTGAGGATCTTTTAAGAGACTTGTTTGATTGCTTATGCTTTATGGTTGCTTATTCCAGAGGATGGGAGCTACTTGGATCATCAATATGATCTCAAGAGAGGAACTCCTTGTGTGGTTTTGTTCTCTTTCCCTTCTCTTTTTGTTTTACTTAGGACTTAGCCCTTCTTCTTCTTCTCCACTCTAACACAAGCCAAAACTCTTTGTGCAAACATTTAACCATTGTTTTTAAACATTAGAAACCTAAGCCTTATGCTTTTGATTTTCAAACTTTCTTTTCATAACACTTATTTTGAATTGAACTTTTAAGTCAACTTTGACCATTTTTGTATATACTTCTAATTGGTAAATATAACCCATTCAAATGTCTTTTGTGGTTCCAATGGCCACTTTCTTAATCAAAATCTTTCATAACCTTTAGCTATTAGGTTTGAGTTATCCTTGTGGTAGATGTAATACTCACCTATATCCTTATTGATGGACAATATGTCTTCCATGCTTATTATAGGGTTAACCTCTCACTAGCATGTTGAAGCTATCCTCACATGGTGGATTTGTGGTTTGGTTGAGTTTTCTCCCTTTGATAACAAAAGACCTTAAGGCTTTTGGACCAATCAAT
This sequence comes from Lathyrus oleraceus, assembly GCF_024323335.1. Classification (NCBI taxonomy): domain Eukaryota; kingdom Viridiplantae; phylum Streptophyta; class Magnoliopsida; order Fabales; family Fabaceae; genus Lathyrus; species Lathyrus oleraceus. The sequence goes on from NC_066583.1 coordinate 402,407,859, forward strand.
TCATCCATTTGTTTTGAGATTTTTACCCCGAACTACGAGGTTTTGATCCTAATCTTTTTATAAATGGTACGTATGCAATGGGTTTATCCATCCAAACACAAAATGTAAATAAACTTGTATATTCTCTTCTCATCTCTTCAATCGTGTTTGCACAAACAAATTTTCACAAAACAAACAACCTTACAACAAGTATGAAAAGGGCTCCCTAGGAGTACCTAGGATGCTTTGGGTGCCTAACACCTTCCCATTGCATAACCAACCCCCTTACTCAGATCTCTGTTTCTTTTACTAGTTTTTGTTAAAACTATTAGGTTTTTGTTCGCTTTCTAATCATTCCTTTGGATAAATAGAAGTGCGGTGGCGATTCGACTTGTATGATTTACCTTGGATTTAGTCAATATCTCAAATGGTAACGAATACCCCGCTACAATATGCTAAAATGTAGGATGGTTAGTTTTTCTGTTTCAGTATTTTTCTCATGCTATTTTTCAGGAATCCAACACCTGAGCTAAAATCCAGGAAACTAACAACTGAGCTACAATTAATGAACCTAACAAATAGCCTATTTATTAGCACCCTAATATGTGGAAATTAGGTTAACTTGCTTAACCTTAATTTTAGGAAATACAAGTACAAGGCCTAAGTGCTGCAATATAAAAGGATGGCAATCCTTCTTTCAGAACTCAGGGGTTTTTAGTGTGAAGCATTCATTGTTCCAGTACTCTTCACTGTTGTATTTTATGTGTGTCTTGTATTAGGTGTATCTTGTGAGCCAAGCAATTATCACCTAGATGATTGCATTGGATTAGGGTGTTCATTGAATTGTAAGTGTTGTGTCACTCTAAGCTTTTAAGCGTGAGTGATGTGTATCTTGATTAAAGATGTTAAGCACAATTAAGAGTTGTTTGAAGTATTACTTCACCATTGTCTTTAAACTTAATTAAAGGTTGTAATCACTGAGGTGATTGAGGGGGAGTGAGTAGGAACTCTGGTCTTAGTTTAGATTGAAATTGCATTGGGTAGGTATTAAGTGATAGGATTAAACAGGTGGTTTAAGGCCTGAATTAATACTGCTAATGGTGGATTTCCTCCCTGGCTTGGTAGCCCCCAGACGTAGGTGTGTGTGACACCGAACTGGGTAAACAATTCCTTGAGTTATTTACTGCACTTAAAATTTAAGTTCTGCATCATTCTTGTTTGCGCATAATTGGATGTCATAACATCCAATGTTGATCTCTGTTGTGTCTTTGTACCAGATGGATAGAGCTGGGTGTTCTTCCATTCTATGGTGATATAGTAGCATATGTCGTGACATCTGTGAATGTGTGCATATCAGTACTGGGTTTTAATTTGTATAACTGTCTTGCTGTATTAGTAACAATGTTGGATCAGATGTCATTACCTGGAGTAGAACATCTGAACTCTGATTACACCAGAATTTCAATTGGTATCAGAGCAGGCATCCTGTTCTGTTTCTGGATGAGATCCATGGGTGATACTTTCTGGTATCTTGGAAGGAGTTATGTTAGTACTGATGTTGGAACCTATGAAAGGTTCTGTGATGTCCCTGAATGGTCCCTTGAAGTAGGTGGATGGACTATTCATGACAGGAACTGTGTGTACCTGTCTCTGGAGGTTGACAATTGGCCTTTGTGTGGGACAACTGTGCTAGTATTGAATCATATTCAAACTTGGTATGTTCTTGGAGGCTGATCTGGTGAAGTGTGTGTTCATAGGTTGAGTTGTATTATGATTTCCGCTGCATAATACCTGGAAAAACTCAAACTCTGATGTAGTTTCCCCTCATGTGGATGAAAGGCTGCTGTATTCAAGATTTCATCATAATCTACTGAGATGTCAAAGATACTTGAGTCTCCTCAAGTCCACTCATCATGGTAAGAATCACCTGATCACTGATTCTTTTACTCTCTTGGGTAGTGTATATGAAGACCTTGAATACTTTCAAGGAGGGTTTGTTCCAAGGAGGTGGAACAAATGTTCTATCTGATGTTAGAACATGTTGTTCAACAAGTATGCAACTACTGGTTGAAGAGCAGATGTTTTTAGGTGTCAAACAAAGGGATACTTTTGTTTGGAACCTACTCCTGACCTGGAAGAGGAGACATCTATGTGTGCTAAGTTGACAAGGGTAGGGTCAACTGTGTGTGTGCTCAAGAAGGTCACTTTTAGAATTTTGATCTCTAGAAGTGGAGTTGGTTGAGATGTGACATTGTGCAATTTCCTGATGTTTGTCTTATTCCTGTAGATTGATCAGGGTTGGATAGTTGTTCCCTGAAGTACTATGTTGTGTTGGAAGACAAGTCCCCTGGATGTTAGAAGTCAATAATGGGGTAACCTGATTGCTATTTCATTTAAGAGGATTGGGACCATGAATCTTGTTATTCAAACACCACGCTCAGAAGTGGCAGTTCTTTCAAGGAGTGAGAATATGAAGATTCAGAGGTTGGTTGAGGTAGTATGCTCTGGCAATGCATATCTACTATTGACTGGTGCTGTTTTTTTTTCACTAGTACTTATGGTCAGCTGGAGTCTTATTGGTGTGATTGGAGTATGTATAGGTATAACTCATAGAGTTAGTTGCCACTGGTAGGGATGGTGTATGTCATGTTGAGACATTTGTGTACAATGCATGGATATTGGTGTGGAGTTTCCATGATTGTTAATTTGAGGGGGAGTTTTGGTTAACCTCCTCACGTTTGGTCAGCCTAGGGTCTGGTTGGCTGTTGACCTGTGTCACATGGGTTCTGGTTGTTGTGTGACACATTTGCAAGGAAGGATTCATCTCTCTCATTCATAAGGGTGAATCTAATCTGGAAAGATTCTCAAAACTATTAAGGTTCTTGCAAGCAGAAGATGTTGACACAAGAAGAGTATTTTCAAAGTATTCTTATGGTGGAAGTATCTGAAAGGATAATTGGGAAAGGATTTAAGATCAATGTCTACTTGTGCCAAGTACAAGTATTTAATTGATTATCCATGGAGCTCCAGATAATTGATGTTCTTAAAGATGTTGGAACATCTCTTCTTCAAGACCATGTGCAGAATCACAGGAAGGATAGTACATTGGTTTATGATCTATCTCTTTGGTGGAAGCAAAAGCATATGATCTCTGAAAAGGTTTCCTGGCAAGAAACTTGTTCAGCCTTGGTGTGTACAAGAAGAAGAAGACATCATAGTCTTGATGGTGGTTACTTGGATCAGTTTATTTCTGATCTAGGTAAGGAAGTGCATTGGCTAATGCACACTGTGGAGTTAAGAACAAGTGGCAGCATTCTTGACATCATGGAAACAACCTTGCTTTAGGAAGTGGAATCCTTGGTATAGCTGAAGGGTTAGTCTCTAACTGGTCCTTCTGAAGACTCATGCATCAGAGTGTCTGATGTCTTTGAAGAAGGAGCAGGGATTCATCAAGGTGTGAGCTTGGATGACTTAACTGCAAACCTGCAGGATGGAGGTTGTTTACTCAAACTTGGTTCCACAATCAAGTCTATGAGAGAGTTGAATTCTTGTTCTGTGTAGGGAGGAAGTTCTTTCAAGTGGCAGAAGAAGGAGTTGAATTCAACAGCTAGATGTTAAAACACAATGTTGTGACATTTGGTTCAACATCAGAACCTTAGTTGGTGAAGTGGCTTATCAACTTAAGATAGAAGGGTCTACAGAGTTGTAGATTGGGTACTTCAAAAAGATCGTTCTCATTGCAGTTCTTTGGAGTTGCTGGATGGAGAAGATGTTACATGTTCATGTCTTAGAGAATCTAAGTTTTGTTTAACATGTAGCTTGAAGTTCAAGTCTCACTTAGAAGGTCAGAATATCTTTGGGAGAAGTCTGATAAACTTGGAGAGGTCAAAAAGTGGCATTTGACTTTTTCATATGAGGATTCATGAAGGAGGTAATCAACCAGTGGCATTTGGTCTATCTCAGAAGTGAGTTTGAAGAATCAAGATAATCAACATATGACAGCTGATTATTCTTGAGGAAAGTCTGAGACAAATTACTTTTGAGCAGAAAAGTAGTAAGTTGAAGACAAAAGGAGGTGTTTTCTATTCATCTCTTGGAGCTTATGGTAGGAGTTCTGAGCTATCTATGGAAGATTATCTCTTGTAATGGGATGAGAATGTATATGTCCAAATTTGTGTTTGGTTTCTTTTGGATCAAGCTGGTGACTCAGTGATATCTGAAGATTATCAGATGGTGTTCTTTGTTATGTTGTGAAGGATGTCCTAACTAATGTTAGAACATTTTGTGAAGTGGTTTTCTGTTCTGGTTAGAAGAGAGATTGACACAGAGTGTGGATGTGTTCAGCCAAGAGGGTTGAACAGAGGGCGTGCTCTTGAAGACATGAAGATGCGTCTTATGTTTTCCATACATCAAGTGGTCTGGGTTCTCTTTGAATCAGGAAGTACGTGAAGGTCCAACTTTGGGGTGTTGGATATGTTCATGTGTGATCTCCAAGCTTCAAGAGGAGAGTTGGTTTTTCATGACAGGGGGAGTTCTGTCTTTGTGCTGCAAGTAATCATTAAGCTTGTGGTCTATGTGTTCTCAGATAACAAGGTATGGCACCTTGTTAGTTATTGAGATGATGTGGTGTGTGTCAAGGCTGAGTGAGCAGAAGAATGTCTGACCGAATGTCATGACATTGCCTTGGACAATATTGTTATTTCTTTTTGAAACTTACAGTCATAAGGAAATATGGATGTGGTGTGTCTCATTATGATATATTAGAATGAGCCTGTGTGTTTGTGTGTCTTACTAGTTGCATCCTTAACTAGTAATTCTGTTGTTGTTGCACAGATTTAGGGGGAGGAGAAGTACCCTTGTGCATGTGTGTAGTACTAGTAACTATAAAGCTAGTAATTGTATTGCTTCTACTGCTGTTTAAACTACTGTTATTTTGTTTAACTGCTGATAGTTTACCTTGTGAACAAAAAGGAAAGATATATGTTTTAGCCAAAATTTGCCAAAGGGGAGCAATTTTGGTAAAACAAAGAGTGTTCACAAGATGTTATGTGTGATATCCCAACATGAGACAGCCTATGTACCTGCTGAAGTTCATGAAGGAGTGTTTCAAGATGTCATACACAAAGTCATGGCATCTGATATGCCTGCTGTGAAGACAGAGTGTGTCTCTACTTGATCAAAGTTGTGAAGCAAGATCAAGTGGATGTTGTCTTGATCAAGGCTGAGAAGTAAGATCAAGATTGGGTTTTTGACAAGTCAGTGTAATTCTGTTTTATTTTGGTCTGTAATTTAAGTGTTGCTTTGGCAACATTTTTGACAAAAAGGGGGAGTAACACCTGTGGTGCCCCAGGACAACAGATTATTTGCTATGTGCTTAAACATATATTGAAGATCCTCTAATCCAGAGGTTGTGCTGCAGCTTGATGTTCAATGAGTGTGAGTGTGTTGATGTGTGCATTCTGTATATGTGTTGTTGTTAGAAGTTTTTATTTAACTTCAGTTTATGTGCTGCTGTTAGAAGTTTTTATTTAACTTCTATGTATGTTGAGTGTGTTGCTGCTCTGAGTGTATTAGCTAGGTTAATTTCCCTGCTAGATGTGTGTTTTTCCGCTGCTGTGAACTCTGTTATGATGCCAAGTTGTTTTAGCCAAAAATTTGCCAAAGGGGTAGTTTGTAGATGTTTGATTGGTTGCATTTTATGGTAAAACACTAACTGGGCTATAATGTCTTGACTGATGTCATGACATGCTTTGGAAATGTTTGATTGGCTGCATTTTGTGTTAGAACATCTAACTGTACTCTGATGTCTTGACTGATGTCATGACATACTTGAGTAGTATGCTGCAGGTTCAGCTAATACAGGATTTACTGAATGTCAAACTAAACGTTGTGACATTCATCCCTGTCAGCAGATACTGAGATATAGAATAGTTGGTTGTCTGATATAACACAGTGTTTATGTCAGTCTGTTTATCAAGGGAATAACAGACCTGGCATAAGGCCTACTGTCTGAATGTCAAACTGGATGTTATGACATTCATCAGTGACAGCATATACTGAATAGTAGGCAGGTTGGTTTGTCTGCTTCAGTTCAGTATCTATTCCAGTCTGTTCTTCAGGAGGATAACAGACCTGGCATAAGGCCCATTGTGAAAATGTCAAACTGGATGTCTTGACATTTATTACTGTAAGTTGTTACTGAAGTATAGACTGGTTGGTCTTTTACAGTACAGCATTTAGCACAGTCTGTTTTCAGGAAAATAACAGACTTAGCATATGGTATATGTTTTGGACGTCAAGCTGAATGTTGTGACATTCATTCCTGACAGCATATGCTAAAATGTAGGATGGTTGGTTTTTCTGTTTCAGTATTTTTCTCAGGCTATTTTTCAGGAATCCAACAGCTGAGCTAAAATCCAGGAAACTAACAACTGAGCTACAATTAATGAACCTAACAAATAGCCTATTTGTTAGCACCCTAATATGTGGAAATTAGGTTAACTTGCTTAACCTTAATTTTAGGAAATACAAGTACAAGGCCCAAGTGCTGCAATATAAAAGGATGGTAATCCTTCTTTCAGAACTCAGGGGTTTTTAGCGTGAAGCATTCATTGTTCCAGTACTCTTCACTGCTGTATTTTATGTGTTTCTTGTATTAGGTGTATCTTGTGAGCCAAGCAATTATCACCTAGATGATTGCATTGGACTAGGGTGTTCATTGAGTTGTAAGTGTTGTGTCACTCTAAGCTTTTAAGTGTGAGTGTTGTGTATCTTGATTAAAGCTGTTAAGCACAATCAAGAGTTGTTTGAAGTATTACTTCACCATTGTCTTTAAACTTAATTAAAGGTTGTAATCACTGAGGTGATTGAGGGGGAGTGAGTAGGAACTCTGGTCTTAGTTTAGATTGAAATTGCATTGGGTAGGTATTAAGTGATAGGATTAAACAGGTGGTTTAAGGCCTGAATTAATACAGCTAATAGTGGATTTCCTCCCTGGCTTGGTAGCCCCCAGACGTAGGTGTGTGTGACACCGAACTGGGTAAACAATTCCTTGTGTTATTTATTGCACTTTAAATTTAAGTTCTGCATCATTCTTGTCTGCGCAGAATTGGATGTCATAACACCCAATGTTGATCTCTGCTGTGTCTTTGTACCAGATGGACAGAACTGGGTGTTCTTCCATTCTATGGTGATATAGTAGCAGATGTCGTGACATCTGTGAATGTGTGCATATCAGTACTGGGTTTTAATTTGTATAACTATCTTGCTGTATTAGTAACAATGTTGGATCAAATGTCATTACCTGGAGTAGAACATCTGAACTCTGACTACACCAGAATTTCATAATCCATATAAGTAATTTACTCCATGGGACAAAGACTCTGGGACTCTCATGGGGATAGAAAGGGGGATGAATTACGTGAGCAGGGCACGACTCAAAACTTTGGGAGCAGAAATCGATGGGAAGACCCGAGCTGACTCGAAGGCACATGTATTGAGGAATGTGCCAATACAGCAAAAATTATCCATAATGGATACTTCGGATAAAAATCCGGACTCAGGCTGGGAGAATCCACTAAGGGACCTCGCTGGGGAAAACCAGGACAAAAACTCCTCTGAGGAAGCCTACAGGATGAGGTATTACCGGTTACTGGGTAATAAGCTCAAAGAGACATATGATCTGAACACCGGTATAAGGGTGAGAGAACAACATGCTCGGGAAGAATGAATATCTAAGACCGGTATAAAGGTGAGAGATCTCAAACATCCGAAATCATCTTTGGAAGATCTAAAAAGGTATACTTCAGCTCAGGAAATTTTGACTCCGCAAAGGGACAACAAGTCATAACAGGGAGCAGGGTGGAAGGAACACTAGGGATACCGGTTACTGGGCATATAATAGGTGACCAACCAAAGCGTGAATTAGGGAATATTCCCAAGACACTCATCATCCAAAAGAGGGCTAAAAGCAAACTCGATTATAGGATGGACATTCGATTCCAAAAAGGGATACGAATCTTACTCGACTGGGGACGAACAAAAGGCTTCGACCAAAGAGTGCATGAGATATGTCGTCTATTACCGTCAGAACGTAGATAATATACTCGCATGGAAGATTATCCACAACCGGCTACTGGGTAAATAGAGGAAAAATCGACCAAAAAGAAAGGACATCGGGTTACCGAATACTGGCTATATAATGATGACCAATCCAGGGGAGAACCAATCGTCACCAACCACAAAGGGTAGACGAGAGATGACTTGTTGGGGATAAATTGCTTGATCAGAGCAATTATCCAAAAGATGAGGGAATATCAACACCGAATATTGGATAAAGATAACCGTCAAGGAGGGGATTACATCTACCGGATACTGGGTAGAAAACCACAGAGATAAGTAACCGTCATTGGTTAGGATGAACAAAAGGTTAACTCTGCAAGGGGATGAAATAGGGTTTACAACTACCGGTATTAGGGTAGAAGGCCACAGGCTCCGCCGGGGTTAAGGTGAACAATTACTGGTTACTGAGCAATTGTTCAATTACACCACAGGGGAGCGCAAGAAGCAACCAAAAGAGGCCAATCTTGGATCAAACTAGATAGGCACGCTGAAACGAAACCTGTCCCTATGAGGATATAACTCAATGGGGAACTCCATCCCAATATATGTGTTGGGGAGGAAACAGAAGCAACCATCATCCACGAGGGTATAACTCAGTGGGGAATATGGAAGGAAAGATGAACACTTTCTGCTTATGGGGCTGACCATATATGGAGAGATCAACCACCAACATCCGCTTGGGGAACATAATACCCTCAAACAAGAGATAACAAACAAAGATATATGTCAAACAAATGCGACATGAATGTTATCAATATGCACATATGTATGGTTTATGTATGATGAATGCTAACAAAAAGACATTTGTAACACAAACAAGTCATACGGACAAGTACACAAACATCCGGTACTACATCTCAAGAGAGAAAGCCAGGATCACGAAGATCTCTGCAGAGGAATGAGCATCAGTCAGGGAAGCACTCTACTGGGGAAATTATCAGAGGGGATCAGGGAATTCTGTGGGGAACAACCACCAAATCAGAAATTTCCAAGGGTCATCAAACATTGTCCCAAATAATGAGATCACATCTGCTGAGGAGGAAGAATCACTATTCTGCTGAAAGAAAGAGGGATGAATGAACTTTCCCAATTCCTTGCTTGGGAGAAAAACTACAAAAGGCCCCAGAGGAAGAGGACACAAGCAAGCCAGGAATATGAACAAATGTCTCACCCTGTCAAGAATCTTACCATCCTTGGGAGAGCACTGAAGACATCCTCAGTATCCCCTCATCATTGTGAATGTTCACTTTGTTTTAAAAACAAATTATGAGAGATTTGATTAAAACAATGATATTTTTCAATTAAAACATGCAAAACATATGTTGAATAGAAGCAAATAAGAGTGCAAATAGTTGGGAAAAGGCTCAAATTTATTTGATGGAATGGTAGTCTGCGAATGGCAAGACTCCATAAATCTTTACAAATTTGAAATTGGTGATATATATTGGAAAAGGGCTACATTGAACATAATGACCATTTCTCCACTAATTCTGAATCCGATGTATTTGAAGCTTTGGTTGATGATGAATGACCGAGAATCTCTGACGGCTAACAGTTGTAAAACAAAGTCTTGTCAGGATGCAGTTACTTGCCAAATCCCTATTTTTTGCCTAGATTGCCCCAGGGTGGGGTACTCAATCTAGCGAGATACATATATTTACTCTTTTTATGTCTCTAATTTTTGCATGGATCGCCCTTTCGGGTTTCCAATCCACCGAGATGCTCATTTTTGCCTAAGCCGCCCTTTCGGGTTTTCAACTTAGCGAGCTATTCTATTTTTATTTTAGGCGAAGTATTTCTTCACTGCATCTGAATTCACAGGATGAGTGAAATCCTCCCCATCCATAGTTGTAAGTATCAAAGCACCGCCTGAAAAGGCTCTCTTAACAACATATGGACCCTCATAATTCGGAGTCCATTTTCCCCTGGAATCAGGCGCGAAAGACAAGACTTTCTTGAGGACAAGGTCACCCTCTCGGAACACATAAGGCTTGACCTTCTTATCAAAGGCTTTCTTCATCCTTTGTTGATATAACTGACTGTGGCACATGGCAGTCAATCTCTTCTCTTCAATCAAATTTAACTGGTCATAACGACTCTGAACCCATTCAGCATCAGTCAACTTGGCTTCCATCAAGACTCTCATTGATGGGATCTCCACCTCTACTGGGAGCACAACCTCCATTCCATAAACGAGAGAGAAAGGGGTTGCTCATGTTGAAGTGCGGACGGACGTACGATACCCATGCAAAGCAAATGGAAGCATCTCATGCCAATCTTTGTACGTGACAACCATCTTCTGTATAATCTTCTTGATATTCTTATTAGCGACTTCAACAGCCCCATTCATCTTGGGTCTATAAGGAGAAGAATTATGATGTGCAATCTTGAACTCGCTACATAGCTCTTTCATCATCTTGTTGTTCAAGTTAGATCCATTATCAGTAATGATCTTATCCGGCACACCATAACGGCATATGAGCTGATTCTTGATAAACTTCACAACCACTTGCCTGGTCATGTTTGCATGTGATGCCGCTTCAACCCATTTGGTGAAGTAATCAATTGCTACGAGAATAAATCTGTGACCATTAGAAGCTTTTGGCTCTATCATGCCAATCATGTCGATTCCCCACATAGAGAAAGGCCGTGGTAATGAAATCACGTTCAAAAGTGTCGGAGGAATATGAATCTTATCCGCATAAATTTGACACTTATGGCATTTCTTCACATATTTGCAGCAGTCAGACTCCATTGTCAGCCAATAGTAGCCTGCTCTCAACATCTTTCTGGCCATGGCATGTCCATTAGAATGAGTACCAAATGAACCCTCATGGACCTCAGTCATCAACAGATCTACTTCGTGTCTATCCACGCATCTGAGCAGCACCATGTCAAAATTTATCTTATAAAGCACATCACCATTGAGGTAGAAACTTCCTGATAATCTCCTCAGAGTCTTCCTATCTTTCACAGATGCCCTAGGCGGGTAAATCTGGCTCTAAAGGAAACATTTGATGTCATAGTTCCATGGCTTATCATCTTTTACTTCTTCAACTATAAACACATGAGCTGGTCTGTCCAATGCATCACAGTGATATTGGGAACTTCATTCCAAAGTCTTACCACAATCATTGAAGCAAGTGTAGCAAACGCATCTGCCATCCGATTCTCATCTCGAGGAATATGATGGAAGTCAACCTTAGTAAAGAATGTTGAAATCCTCCTCATATAATCCCTATATGGAATGAGGCCAGGCTGATTCGTTTCCCATTCACCCTTAATTTGATTAACAACGAGGGCAGAATGACCAAAAACATTGAGGTGTTTGATTCTAAGATCAATGCACTCCTCCAATCTATAACACCTCAAAATTTGCCCTCCACTTCTTGAGACTAGTTTGACACATTGCATTTCATGCTTAGAGCATTAGGCATTGCATTTTTCATATCATATGGAAATAAGAAGGTCATCCTCCAAAGTCTTTTCAAAAGATGGAGAAGTTACATGATTCAAGCTTGAGGGTCTCCATGAATTGATTATCAACCATCTGAGGGTATCAACTTCAATTAGGGTTTCTTGATTCTTCAAAGGTCTTGAGCATCATCTTGTTTGCAAGGATATATTACCATCATCATGGTTCTATCATCATCAAGGGTTTCATAGTTCATTCTCAAGTTCCTTTGGATTAGGGTTGTGACCTCTGGTCAACCTTAATCAATGCCATTCTTCCAACTAGGGTTTCTCAAAGAGATGAGGTATTTTATTGGGATGAGGATCACATGGTTATCATAAGGGGCTTACATGAGCTAGGGTTTTGTTTTTGAGCAATTTCCCCAAGTGGTAGAGGCTCAAGTGGATCAAGGCATTTCAAGGTCATCTAAGGACCAAAAAAATCAACTGTGCAGTAGACTGAGGGCTATGAGGTGGGGAAATGAGTTGATACACCTCAATCATGTTCAAATGGGGTTCATTCATCATTCTAAACATCCATCTTGAAGATTCAAAGGTCATGGCAAAAGTTACTGAAAATGGAAAGTGACCTATAATTCAAAGTTTCCAAACTTGGCAAGTTTTTGGTCCACTTTCAACTTGACTATTCAATATCAAAGATGTTTCAAATGGATTTTTTGTGAACATTAAAGTTGTATATCTTTGTCTCCCCTTTCCAAAAAGTCCTAATTCATGTCCATATGATGAATGGTTAACGAGTTATGGTCATTTGATCACAAAGTGTGCATGGAAATTCAAAATGGCATAACTTTTGATATAATGCTTCAAATTGGTTCATTCTTTTTGCAAAATGCTTCTCATGTTCAAGACATCTCAAAATGAGCTTTGCCATGCATGGGAAAAGTGTGTATGCTCATTATTTCACACATGTTCAAATTAAAGTGAATCTTCACCATTCATTTTTGGCTTAAGATACAAGCCAAATAACATTTCAATCCTAGCCCTTGGTTGTTCATGAGTGGATTGAAGCCTTAGCATGAGATGTCTCATGTGTATTATGGCCATGAAGTGTCAATTTTCATTTTTTGCAAATGGCTTCACAACTTACTAATCATGTTTAGTGAATGGCTAAATTGGTTTTCAGTGTGATTAGCATGAAGTATAAATAGCCAAACCCTAATTGTAACTGCCATAACCAACTTTTAAGATCAAAAATTCAAGAACTCTCTTAACTTTCTCTCTCTTCGATTCTTCATTTTCTCCACATAATTCTCAAAGATTCTTGCATATTCTTGTTCATCATCCTTCACTGATCAAGAATCATCATTTGTTTGGTGCAATTCATCAAGATTTCGAGCAGTTCATGTGCATTCTCATGAAGATGGAAGTTGGAAATTGAGGTGCATTCAAGAGGTCACAACCAATTCTTTTTGCACAAAGCTTCAAAGGAAGTTCAAGGAGGTTGATTTGGAGCTGATGAGCTTGTGAGAACGCGTGTACAGAAAGCTCCATTCCAAGGTGACTCAAATTTCATCCTCTCTTTATGTTGTTTTTAGGTCATAGACTTGTAGATCTTGATGTGTAGATCATGTACATATGCTTAGAATTGAATTTTAGTGAGAATTGAAGATGTTATGTGGACTGGAAGTTTAGATCTAGGAATTTATTCTCTTTGATTTGCAAAACATAGGAGGAATTAGGAGAAACCAATAGCATATTTGGAACCTACGTGAAAAACTGAGTGGAATGATGTAGGCCTTGAGAATTTCTGGAAAATTTCACCGCGGCGCCACCGCGCGTCTCGCCGGAGAAGACGACCAGAGCTGTAGCTCCGGCGTCTGTATCATGTTAGGGTTTTGCCTCGTTGGATCCATGTGGCTTCAGGCGTGGCAGAAGGATTGGAGGAGAAGCGTTTGACTGAGGCCACGCGTGTCTTGACCGCTGATTGTGTATGCTGAATGGGTTAAGTGAAACGGTGCGTTTCATGGTTCAAACATGGAACATTGATCATTAGAGCGCGCCAGATCGTGTGGTTGTGGTTTTTTCTGAGTTTAATTTAAGTAAATGCATTTCCCTCTATTTTCCATGTTAATTCAATTATTTTGCTTGTTTTGTAAAATTCATAAAAAATGCAAAAATTGTCCAAATGAATCATTATTTTTTTTCATAGTTTGGTATGGATGGCTACTATTTTATGGTTCGGATTTCATGAATTGTTGATGTCTAGATTTTTATGTGTGAATTTTTGAATCCATGTGGTGCCAAATTGATATAGTGTATTCAATGTGTTGTGAAATTCTCTATGTTGAACCATTTGATCCAATTTTTTGCATACATTACATTCATACATAATATGAATTTTTGGTCACTAGTTTGGAATTTTTCTCACATGTTATCATCACTTTTGACACATAGAGAAAAATGTGACAATTTGTGTCACATTTTTGACATTGAATTGGTGCATTTTTGTTCACATTGCATTTGCATCTTTCTGGACTTGATTTTTTGCACATTGTACATTCATGGCATGAGGAACGTGTAAAAAAAATCCCAAGGGCATTGCATGCATTTCTGATTTGATATGAATTTTCTAAGTTGGAAGTTCATTTTGTGCAGATTGTTGGTCATCACATGGCATAAGCAAATTGAGGCACTTGGTTATTGATTTGAGGTTGGTCCTTTTGAGGACATTAGATGGAGTGTTTGAAGGTGTAATGTGCAAAAGGATGAGTCCTGGTTTGGTCATTTGGTTAGGTTTTGAATTTGGCCTTTGCACTAGGGTTTTGTTGTGTTGAGTTTTGTACATAAACTAACTTTGTCTTGTGTTTCAGGTGGATACTCATCATTGATGATTGGTTTTGTTCTCACCTTGTGAGATGCATTTGAGTTCTGACTTATGTTTATTTTGTAGGTTTTTAAGTGATGTGGTGAGCTCATGAGTTCATTTGAGTGCTTGGGCATTATGCATTGAATTGTGTAACTGTTGGAGAGTTTCATTGCTTGTTTTCTGGTTTTATGACTGAAGTACTAACTGTTTAGTCTTTGTACAAGTACCTTAGTTGCTCGCTTGCTTTTGCTCTTGCTTGAGCATTGGATTATGGTTGACACACCACTCAGGTAGTTAGCTTCTTACTTCATGTAGTCTGGAAGTCCTGTCACCTTTTTGGCAGGCATTTTGCTGGCAAGTCCTCCTTAAGAGGCTCTGTTTGTGTTTGTTTACAATTGTGCCCAAAGACCTCCAAGGAAAGGCATGTGATTTGATAAGACCTCCAAGAAAAGAGGCAATTGACGGTTAAAAGGGATTAGCAGCCAATCCCCCGTTATTCAGTGTGTCGTTCTTTATGCTCGCACTACGTGTTGATGCTTCTTAACATGTGCCCCAAATCTTTTGTCCAGAGTCTGTCAAGTGGAATAGGATCCCACTTTCTGGATCCCCACGCTTTCTTTGTCATGAGCTCACCCTGGCCAGGGTTAACAGCTATGAGGTCTCATCCTCATTACCATTTTGATCTGCTCACCCTGACGTTCAATGTCAGTGGTTAAGAGCCCAGTTGGTTACCCTTACAGTTTGGCTTGTTTGTCGAGGTTGATATGACCCCTCTTGACTAAAGCCCACCCATTGTTTGGGCCTTTTGTATGGATATAGTGTGTGATGCTTGTTCACTTGTGCTGGTGTGTTTATCTGCTTTCCTCTTCTCATCTCCATTTCTGTAGGAGTTGTATGATTGATTTCTGAGGAAGTTGAATGCATGTTAGAGACCTCAACTTAGGGATATTGATTGCATGACAACTATTAGGATCGAGTCTTAGACTCCCTATTAGTTTGTTGTCTCCCTGGTCTCTGGTTAGGAGAGTGTTTTACCTCTGTTAAGGGGAATTACTCCGCCCTGATTCTCATACCAGATGAGATACGTAGGCAGGAGGTTGTGAGCAATCTCTCTGGTAACCCTTTGTATTTTTTGTTGTGTTGTTTTCGTGTGTTTGTTCACCCTTTTTGTTGAGTCTCTGTTTGTTCACCCTTTTGTTTTTTTTGTGTGTGTTCACCCTTTTCTTTATTCGGTGTGAGTACCCGTTTGTTCAGCGTGTGTGTGGTGGTATGTTTATACCTTGGGGGATTTCTTATGTTATTACTTGGGGTTCATATTGGGGTTTACCTGTATCATTTGGGGTTCATATTGGGGTTTACCTGTATCATTTGGGGTTCATATCAGGGCTCACTTGTGACGATTGATATTCACTTGGGGTTCATATTGGGGTTCATCTCGGGGTTCATTTTGTGACGATTGTTATTCATATTGGGGTTCATCTTTGGGGTTCACTTTGGTTACTTGTTATTCATATTGGGGTTCATTTGTGGTGACTGGTTATACATATCGGGAGTTATTCCGGATATTTGGTTACTTAGTTGGGGTTCGTTCTGATAACCTTTTCTTTTGGGTTCGATGGTTAGCGTTTGTTATTATTGGGAGTCGGGTGTAAGTCCATGTATTGGCATTCTGTTTCCTGTTTGTTTGTTATTGTTGGGAGTCAGATGTAAGTCCATGTATTGGCATTCTGTTTCCTTTTGTTTATTGTTGTTAGGAGTCGGACATTAGTCCATGTATTGGCATTCTATTTCCCTTTGAGAGTTTCTTCTGACGTCTCAGCGTCCCATTTTGGTGTCTTGTTTCAGCGTGTGTTAGCCGAGCTACGAGTGCTCTGATTCTCCTTTGGATAGAGAAGATACGTAGGCATAGGACGCGATGTCCTAGCAAGCATGTCTCCCTTTTCCCGAACTACGTTGACTCTGATGTTGTTTCTGACAAACTACGTAGGCCCAGGATGCAACATCCTGCCGAGTCCATTTCCTCCGTCTTCTTTCTTCTTTCACCTGTTTATTATTCCAGTTTGTGCAATTTCTTTGAGCAGTTTGTTAACAACCCTTTTCCTTTTCTTTGAGCTATCTTTTGAGCGTGGATCCCGTCGAGTACGGCGAACGTGAGGGGTGCTAATACCTTCCCCTTGCGTAACCGACTCCCGTACCTTGTAATCTCTGGTCGTAAGACCGTTCCTTTCCCTTTCTTAGGTTAGTCCAGCGCTCCCTTTCCGTCATAGGATGAATAGCATCGATGGCGGCTCTGTATTTTCCGCCCGTTGTTTTTCGCGTTGCGACAGCTGGCGACTCTGCTGGGGACTGAAGTTGACCTCTTGCTGGTCCATTTTCCCTAAGCGAGTCAATCCTAGCGCTCTCTAGCGTAGTTTTTAGGGTAGTTTGGGTTGCTTTTACAACTTATTTATTGCATTTGTGATTATTATACTGTGATTGTATATATTTGCATATATGTTTGCATGCATCATGTTATCACCGTGTTGGATTCTGGACAGGTGTGGTTTCTCTGATTTGGGGGTGGGTGTTCTGAGTGGGGCTAAAACCCAAAGCCCGAGTATACACCTAGGATTAGTGTGGTCTCATGTCGCTGCTTATGTTGGATCAACATGATGTTGAGACATGACATACCACAGCCGGAAGAGGTTCTTCTGAGAAAGCTCTTCCTTGTGGGGTTTCCACTATGGTTGGGTTATCTCTTTTGAGTTGTTGACTGCGGTGACCGTTCTTTCCCGGATCTTTGGTTTAGATGATCTTATGAGAGCTGCACGGCACACCCGAAAGGGAAAACCCGTTGAGTATCTTGTCTGATTGTCGAGACCATTATCCGCCTTAGGATCACCTTATTAGAATTCACCTGTAAGGTGAGGGGTTTGATTCCTACAGGTACAGGTTCTGTTGGCGACTCTTTGATGGTGACTTTGGTTCGGTCCGTAATTTGGGTTCTATTTATAAGTTGGATTTATGGATTTATTTCTAAGACGCCGGAGTTTTGTCTGTGGTATTTATGAGCGGGTTCCATTTATTTCGGATCCCCTGAGTTGGATTTGAGGTTACTTGTTTAGATGATCTGGTTGCTATCCGTTCAGTGACTTTCTTGTGATGGTGGTGATGTATCCTCCGATTCCGTTTATTTTTGGAACCCCCGAGTTGGATTTGTGGTTACTTAGTCCCTTGGATGGTTGTGATCAGTTCAGAGACCGGAATTTCTGTACAGTTGGTGTTCAGATGTCTTGGAGGATGGCATTATGCATTGCATTCATGCATCTGCATCATTCCCATTTTGCATTTATCCACATCTAACTCATGTTTATCCATGTGCAAGGTACATTCTTGATTGAGATCCTGGTTGAGAGACATCTTTGTTCCAGATATGAGGACCGACTTAAAAGATGATGTTGTATACAGTTTCTTCGATCCAGAGATTAGCGTGCTGAAGGGTATGATAGCATTGATTACACCTGACCATGTGGGGATGTTCCGTGAGGCTTATGGCAGTATTATGAAGATGGTTTTCAGGCTCACAGATGGGGATAGGAGTGCCCTCCATACTCTTCTCCAGTTTTATGATCCGAGTTTGAGATGTTTTGTCTTCCCATACTATTTGTTGGGACCTTTGATGGAGGATTATGCTAGTATTCTGGGCATTTGGGTCAGAAACCAGATTCCTTTTTATGTTACTAAGATAGAACTTGATATTGTTGAGATTTCTCGTGCTCTTTATTTGAGCCCGGGAGTGATTAAGAAAGGTTTGAAGGAGAAAGGAAACTTGCCCGGTTTTCATCTGAGTTTCTTAGAGGCCAAGGCCAAGGAACATGTTGTTTTGGGTAATTGGAAGGTTGTTTGTGCTTTGCTTGCCGTAAGCATTTATGGAATTATTTTGTTCCCTAATCAGAAGAATTTTGTGGATATTAATGCCATCGGGGTGTTCGCTCAGGAGAATCCCATTCCCACCTTGATTGGGGATGTTTATTATTCGGTCCATAATCGGAACGAGAAGCGGCGTGGAGGATTGATTAGATGTTGTGCTCAATTGTTATATAAGTGGTTCATGGGATATTTTCCTTTCAAGGGTGCCTTTGTCTTTCTTGACCATACTGTAAATTGGGCTACTAAATTGATGGGTTTGCGAGACAAGGACATAGCTTGGACTCACACTGATGTGGCTGGACGAGATTTTATTTACAGTTGCGGGAGTTTTCCCAACGTGCCCCTTATAGGAGTTCAAGGGTGTATTAATTATAACCCGACGCTTCTTAAGAGACAAATGGGATTTGCTATGGAGGTTCCTCCTCTCGAGTGTGAGATTCAGGAGTCTTTTTACTTCCCGGTTGAGGGTAATCAGTCATTGTTGAGTCAAGTGTCCGATGAATGGCGCAACATTCAAAGGAAAGGCAAGATTCGTTTTGGTAGAGCTAATAACAGGTCTTTTCCTCCGTTTGATGATTGGCTCAGAGAGAGGGTTGAGCTCACTCGTTTGCCATTTCCTGTGGGAGATCTTTGGTATCCGTTGATTGAGGAGCCACGCTCTTCTGTCAGTATGGAAGAATTTCTTGAGATGAGGAGGGCAAGAGATCAACTGCAAGCAGAGAAGACTGAGATAGAAATGAGTGTTGCTGGAATTCAACTGGCTAATCAGGAAATCAGGGGGAAAGCAGAAAACCAGGCTAGGAAACATGCTCAGGAGGTGAAGCGTTTTGAGAAAGACACCGCCTATTACTGTAAGATCAGCAAAGCTTTAGAGTCATCTACGAAGGAGCACGACCTTAGCAAAGAGAAGTTAGCTAGAGCTTTGAAGGTCATTGAAGATGAAAAGAAGAGATAAGTCCTTGTGAAGACTCAAAGGGAAGCTAGAGCCAAAGCCCTTACCACCGAGTGGGAAGCGAAGCTGAGGGTTAAGGAAGAAGAGAAAGCGAAGATTATGGCCGAGAGAGATCACTATCTTGCTAAGAGGGACCTTTATTTTCGTTAGATGAAGATTCACCAGAAAGAGGTGGGAAGACTTCAGCAGGAGAATACTGAGCTTTGGTTCACTATGAAGTTTACCAGGATGGTCGATGATGCAGAGCCTTCTGTGGGACCTTCTTCAGATTAGACTTTTATTGCAATTGTTATCATGTGTTGGATTACCGTCAGGCATGTTGACGGAATTCACTTGCTTGTATTTCTTTCCGATTCTGGAAGGTTGTAAAGATGATTTGTATCAGATATGATATATGACTCTCGCATGTGTTGCGCACTTTTAATATACAGTGGTTATTATCATTCAGTGATTGATCTTAAAGCTTTATTTGTTTCTCCGTGTCACACTCACTTAACACACACATGGTCAGGTGATACCTTTGCTAGAGTACAACTTTCTGTTCTATACGACAAAGCCAGATGATTGATGTCAGAATGTTGTTGTCAAATTATTATCCGTCTCAATGAAGCCAGGATCGAAGGACAGAATGTTCCTCATACGGATAGACATTGCATTCATGCATGAATCATAATAACTTGTCTTCTATTTTGCAGGTGTCAGTATCTAACATGTTTGATTGACTCAGGAATCATTGCTCGCGCATGCAGAATCATTCCTCTGCATGTAGCTCGTTCGCACGGATACTTTACCAGACGCAACAAACCCGGAATGATGGATCCATCCAACGCTGACATTCTCGAGCTGAAAGAGAAGACGAGTGAGTTGATCAACGCCATGCAAGGGTTCGCCTTGGGGAAGAAAGCACTCGCCGATAAAGTGGAGAAGCTTGAGCGGGCTTCGATTGCCAATAGTGGCAATAATCAAGAGGGTACCTCCAACAATGGTCCTAGTAGTTCTAGGGATGGTGGCGATCCCAGAAGGAAGGCAGCTACTACTGGTGTAGTCCTTACAATGGTGGTGGTTTTGGTTTTGCTGCAGGCGGTGGACTAGGTCCTGTGGGCAACACTCTGAAGGACACTCAGTTTCCTCCTTTCTTTGGGGCTGTGGAGGATAAGGAAGAGGATCAGTTCTCTGTGCTGAATGAGCAGTTCGGTCAATATGGTGTTCAACCGCCGAATAAAGAGATTCAGGTACTAGCAGAAAAGATCAGGGCTCTGGAAAGCCATACCTCTCCTGGGACTATTAATATGATAAACATGGGGCTAGTTGAGGGGATTGTGATTCCACAGAAGTTCAAAGTGTCCATGTTTGATAAGTACAATGGGAGTTCTTGCCCGGAAACTCATCTTCAGGCCTTTGTCCGAAAGATATCTACCTACACCATGGATCGGAAGCTCTGGATGTACTTCTTCTAGGATAGCTTATCTGGTGGGTCTCTTGAGTGGTACACCAAGTTGAGATCATCAGATATTAAGAGCTGGCAGGATTTGGGGGATGCTTTCTTCAAACAGTACCAATTTAATGCTGACATGGCACCAAGCCGTACCCAGTTGCAGGGTATGTCTCAGAAGCCGAATGAAGGGTTTAAAGAGTATGCACAAAGGTGGAGAGAGTTGGATGCCAGAGTTCAACCTCCATTAGTGGATCGGGAGATGTCGGATTTGTTCATGGGTACCCTTCAGGGGACTTTTGCTGAAAGGATGGTGGGATGTCCGGTTACCGGCTTTACAGATATAGTAGTGGCTGGTGAGAGGATTGAAAGTTGGTTGAGAATGGGGAAAATACAGGGAAATGCTCTGTCTTCTGGAGTAAAGAAGCCCTTTGGTAATGGTCAGCGCAAGAAAGAGGGTGATTCGAGTGCTGTGTATGCCTAGAAAGGACACTGTAGGAATCATTACTACCAGCATACTGTTGCAGTAACGATTCCTACTGATAATCAACCCGCACAACAGCAACAGCAACAACAGCCATTTCAACAGAGAACACAAAGAGCTGGGTACCAAGTTAGGGGAAGTATGGCAGATCGTCAGTTTGATAGGCCACCCATGACGTATGCTCTCCTATTTAAGAAGTTGAAGGATCTTGGGTTGGTTCAGCTGAGGACGTTAGCTCCGTTAAGACCAGATCAAAGGCCTGCCAGTTATTATGAGAACGCCAAGTGTGAGTTCCATTATGGTGCTCCCGGGCACAATATTGAGGGTTGTAAAGCCTTTAAGCATGTTGTCCAAGACTTGGTAGATTCCAAAGCCATTGATTTTGCACCATCACCGAATGTTAATGCTAATCCCATGCCGACGCATGGTCAGATGGGGGTGAATGTAATTGCTGAGCATCCAGGCCATATCTGCGTTGTGGGTGAAGAGACTGACAGTGACTGCGAGCTCGACTCGTGGATAAAACCGTGCGTACCAGGAATGAAGATCCAGAACTGGAAGGCCGAAAAGATCATCACTATCACTCTGCGTGAAGAGTAATATTTCTGTTTGTTAATTCTGTTTGCATGAAAGCCATACGTTTTGCCCAAAACGTAATGGTTCATTGTAAGGGCCACCTCATGTGTTTCATCTTGCATTATTTGCATCATTAATAAACGGATGTTTTTCGCATTAAAAGCGGTGTTCCCTGTTTTTCATTTATTTTTGCATTTTAATAAAAATAAAATAAAAAATGGAAGTGTTTATTTTCATTTTTCTTCCTTTTAATTTGTCTCGTCCCTACTCTAAAGCAATGCATGAATCAAAATTCATGCAAATGCAATCATTCTCCGGATCTCATTGATAACAATCCTGTTACACCTCTATATGACTTCGACAACCCAATCTATCATGCCGAAGAAGAAGGCGAAGAAGATTGTGAACTGCCAGAAGAGTTAGCCAGGTTGTTGAAATAAGAGGAGAAGGTGATTCAACCGCACGAGGAGCGAGTTGAGATTGTTAATCTGGGTACCGAGGAGGTCAGAAAGGAAGTGAAAATATGGGCCGCTTTGGAGACGAATGTCAAGAGCAGAATGGTGGCACTGCTGAAAGAGTATGTTGATATCTTTGCCTGGTCTTATCAAGATATGCCAGGGTTGGATACCAATATTGTTGTGCATAAGTTGCCATTGAGAGAAGATTGTCCTCCAGTAAAGCAGAAGTTGCACAGAACTCGGCCCGAGATGGCCATGAAAATCAAAGAGGAGGTACAAAAACAGTTGGATGCTGGTTTCCTAGTTGTCACTAACTATCCGCCTTGGGTCGTGAACATTGTGCCGGTACCTAAGAAGGATGGAAAGGTGAGGATGTGTGTGGACTACCGGGATTTGAACAGAGCTAGCCCGGAAGATGATTTCCCATTACCTCACATCAATGTGTTGGTAGATAATACAACTCAATTCTCGGTGTTTTCCTTCATGGATGGCTTTTCTGGCTATAACCAAATTAAAATGTCGCGAGATGATATGGAGAAAACAACGTGCATCACACCATGGGGAACTTTTTGTTATAAGGTGATGCCATTCGGTCTCAAGAACGCCGGTGCCACGTATCAAAGAGCTATGGTGACTTTGTTTCATGATATGATTCATCATGAAATCGAATGCTATGTTGATGACATGATAGCGAAGTCCCAAACAGAAGAGGGGCATTTGGTAGACTTGGCCATGTTGTTTGACCGGTTGAGACAATTCAAATTGAGGTTGAATCCGAATAAGTGCACTCTCGGAGTGCGGTCCGGTAAGTTGTTGGGGTTTATTGTATGTGAAAAGGGAATCGAGGTTGATCCTGCTAAAGTAAAAGCGATACAAGAAATGCCTGAACCGAGAACAGAAAAGGAGGTTTGTGGTTTCTTAGGTAGATTGAACTACATTTCACGGTTCATATCTCACCTAACAGCCACGTGTGAACCCATATTCAAGTTATTGAGAAAAGATCAAACGGTCAGGTGGAATGATGATTGCCAAGATGCATTGAAAGAATAAAAGAATATTTGCAGGAGCCTCCAATTCTGATGCCTCCTGTGGAAGGGTGACCGTTAATCCTGTACTTGACAGTCCTCGAGGGGTCTATGGGGTGTGTACTTGGGCAGCACGACGAGTCTGGTCGAAAAGAGCATGCAATTTACTACCTTAGCCAAAATTTTACCGACTGTGAAACAAGATATTCACTGCTCGAGAAAACTTGCTGCGCTTTGGCATGGGCTGCTCGCTGACTGAGACAGTATATGCTGGTTCATACCACTTTGTTGATTTCCAAGATGGATCCAATCAAGTATATATTTGAGAAGCCAGCATTGACCGGACGGGTTGCAAGATGGCAAATGATTTTCACTTAATACGATATCCAGTACACTTCTCAAAAAGCAATAAAGGGGAGTGTATTGTCTGATTACCTCGCCCAATAACCCATTGAGGATTATCAACCGATGAAATTTGAGTTCCCTGATGAGGACATCATGTTTCTCAAATCGAAAGATTGTGAGGAACCTATCCCGAAGGAGGGGCCTGATCCTGAATCCGAATGGATTCTGATGTTTGATGGGGCCGTTAACGTGAATGGTAGTGGAGTTGGTGTTGTTTTGGTTACGCCGAAGGGATCCCACATTCCTTTTGCTGCCCGACTAACATTTGAATGCACCAACAATGTGGCTGAATACGAAGCTTGTATCTTGGGTATCGAAGAGGCGATTGATTTGCGAATCAAGAACCTTGTTATCTATGGAGATTCAGCTTTGGTTGTGAACCAGGTTAATGGGAAATGGTTGACGCATCAATCTCACTTAATTCCATACCGGGATTATACGAGGAGGTTGTTGACGTTCTTCACCAAGGTGGAATTACACCATGTGCCGAGGGAAGAGAATCCTTTGGAAGATGCCTTGGCTACTCTGGCTGCTTTGATTAAAGTGCAGTGGTGGAATCAAGTTCCTAGTGTTGAGGTGGGACGGCTGGATAGGCCGGCTTATGTGTTTGCTGTCGGAACAGTGCCTGATGATGAAAAGCCATGGTATTATGACATCAAGCGTTATCTGGAGACCCAAGAGTATCCCGAGGGAGCGTCTAGGAAGGACCGAAAGACTCTTAGAAGGTTGGCCATGGCGTTCTATCTGAACAAAGATGGAGTTTTGTACAAGAGGAATTTTGATTGGGTTTTGCTTAGATGTGTCGATGACAAAGAAGCAAGCCAATTGATGAAAGAGGTGCACGAGGGGTCGTTTGGTCCCCACGCCAGTGGGAATGCGATGGTGAAAAATTTGTTAAGGGTTGGGTCCCCAATTGATGAGCTTGTGAGAACGTGTGTACATAAAGCTCCATTCCAAGGTGACTCAAATTTCATCCTCTCTTTATGCTGTTTTTAGGTCATAGACTTATAGATCTTGATGTGTAGATCATGTACATATGCTTAGAATTGAATTTGAGTGAGAATTGAAGATTTTATGTGGACTGGAAGTTTAGATCTAGGAATTTATTCTCTTCGATTTGCAAAACATAGGAGGAATTAGGAGAAACCAATAGCATATTTGGAACCTACGTGAAAAACTGAGTGGAATGATGTAGGCCTTGAGAATTTCTGGAAAGTTTCACGGTGGCGCCACCGCGCGTCTCGCCGGAGAAGACGACCGGAGCTGTAGCTCCGGCGTCTGTATCATGTTAGGGTTTTGCCTCGTTGGATCCATGTGGCTTCAGGCGTGGCAGAAGGATTGGAGGAGAAGTGTTTGACTGAGGCCACGCGTGTCTTGACCGCTGATTGTGTATGCTGACTGGGTTAAGTGAAACGGTGCGTTTCATGGTTCAAACGTGGACCATTGATCATTAGAGCGCGCCAGATCGTGTGGTTGTGGTTTTTTCTGAGTTTAATTTAAATAAATGCATTTCCCTCCATTTTCCATGTTAATTCAATTATTTTGTTTGTTTTGTAAAATTCATAAAATATGCAAAAATTGTCAAATGAATCCCAATTTTTTTTCATAGTTTGGTATGGATGTCTACTATTTTATGGTGCTGATTTCATGAATTGTTGATGTCTGGATTTTTATGTGTGAATTTTTGAATCCATGTGGTGCCAAACTGATATAGTGTATTCAATGTGTTGTGAAATTCTCTATGTTGAACCATTTGATCCAATATTTTGCATACATTACATTCATACATAATGTGAATTTTTGGTCACTGGTTTGAATTTTCTCACATGTTATCATCACTTTTGACACATAGAGAAAACTGTGACAATTTGTGTCACATTTTTGACATTGAATTGATGCCTTTTTGTTCACATTGCATTTGCATCATTCTGGACTTGATATTTTGCACATTGTACATTCATGGCATGCGGAACATGTACAAAAAATCCCAGGGCATTGCATGCATTTCTGATTTGATATGAATTATCTAAGTTGGAAGTTCGTTTTGTGCATATTTTTGGTCATCACATGGCATAAGCAAATTGAGGCACTTGGTTATTGATTTGAGGTTGGTCCTTTTGAGGACATTAGATGGAGTGTTTGAAGGTGTAATGTGCAAAAGGATGAGTCCTGGTTTGGTCATTTGGTTAGGTTTTGAATTTGGCCTTTGCACTAGAGTTTTGTTGTGTTGAGTTTTGTACATAAACTAACTTTGTCTTCTGTTTCAGGTGGATACTCATCATTGATGATTGGGTTTGTTCTCGCCTTGTGAGATGCATTTGAGTTCTGACTTATTTTTGTTTTGTAGGTTTTTACGTGATGTGGTGAGTTCATGAGTTCATTTGAGTGCGTGGGCATTATGCATTGAATTGTGTAACTGTTGGAGAGTTTCATTGCTTATTTTCTGGTTTTATGACTGAAGTACTAACTGTTTAGTCTTTGTACAGGTACCTTAGTTGCTTGCTTGCTTTTGCTCTTGCTTGAGCATTGGATTATGGTTGACACACTGTAGCGGTGTATTCATCACTTTATGATTTATTGGCTAAATCAAAAGCAAAGCATACAAAGATAGAGTCGCCACCGCACTTTTATTTATCCAAAGGAATGGCTAAAAAGCGAACAAAAGCCTAAGAAGTTTTACACATAGAAAACTAATGAAAGGTCAGAGGTCTGGGTAAGGGGGTAATTATGCAAAGGGAAGGTGTTAGGCACCCAATGCATCCTAGGTACTCCTAGGGAACCCTTTTCACAAATTGTTGCAAAAGATATTGTTTATGAAATTATTTATTGTGCAAACATTGATTGGGAGGATGAGAAGAGAATATACAATTTTTATTATTTTTGTGTTTGGATGGAAAGATCCATTGCCTACGTACCTTTACAGGATCAAAGCCTCGTAGTTCGGCTAAAAGATTTCCAAAAAGTAAGTGGATTGATTTTAAACAAAAGCTCTAAGGTCTTTCATTATCCACGGGAGAAAACTCAACCTATACAACCACAAGTCCACCATGTGAGAACAACTTCAACTTGCTCGTGAGGGACCATGCCCTATAATAAGCAAGGAAGTCTTACAATTCAATCACTAAGGACAAAAGGTGAGATTCACATCAACCATTAAGATAATTGAGATCTATGGCTAATGTATGAAAACTTATCAAGAATGGACAAAGCCACAAAACAATTAAATGAGTGAAATTAATCAATTAGAATTATTCACAAAAAAGATGGTCAAAGTTGACATTAGATTTGATTCAGAAGAAGTATTGTGAAAATGAAGTTTGAAAATCAAAGGCCTAAGGCCTAGGTTTCTAATTTGAAACAGATGAAAATGTTTGCACAAATTTTTCTGGTTTGAGTTAACATGCAAGTGGAGGTTTAAAGAACAAAAAGGGTGTGAGGTTAAGGGATGCAAAACTTCTTAGGTGTTCACCTCTTGAGATCATATGTAGATGATCCAAGTGATTCCTTTGGAATAGGCAACAAGCAAGTAACAGATAAACAAAGTATCAGGCAAAGCCAGCATAAATGGAAACCAGATGTCAATCAATGGACTTACACTAGACTCACAAAACAAAGATGGATACCGGATGCCAACCAATGGACTTATACCAATCTCACAAAACAAAGAGAACATGGATACCGGATGCCAATCAATGGACTTACACCAATCTCACAAAACAAAGAAAACATGGATACCAGATGCCAATCAATGGACTTATACTAGTCTCACAAAACAAAAATGGATACCAGATGCCAATCAATGGACTTATACTAGTCTCACAAAACAAAAATGGATACCAGATGCCAATCAATGGACTTATACTAGTCTCCCAAAACAAAGAGAACAAAGAAAACAAATGCAATAAGCAAGAGGAAACAAGTTGCCAATAAATGGTCTTACACTCGCCTCCAAGGAATTGGGATGCCAATCAATGGTCTTAGTCCCAACTCCTGCCAGATCATAGGAAACAACTGCCAATAAATGGACTTACAATTGACTCCTCAATGGACAAAGCAAAATGTCACAAAGTATGAACAATGATCATGAAATGATATTCAATTAATGTTCAAATATGAAAACAATGCACAAAGGCACACACAAACAATTATGCACATATGGGCAAACAAACAAATAATCAACCAATTAGCACACACTATACACAATCAATGGGCTCAAGCAAGGTTAGGCTTTAGAAATAAGCCAACCGGAATGGGGTGTTTTGAGCTCTTAACCCTAACATTGAGAGTTAGGGTGAAGCAGATGAAATGGAGATGAGGGTTATGCCTCATAGCTCTTATCCCTGGCTTGGGAGAGCTTTAAACAATAGAAAGTGTGGGAGTTCAGAATGTAAGAACTCTTCTCCACAAATGACTGACTCTATGGACATGATTTTGGGTTTTTATTCACAATGCATCAACACATGGTGTGATCAAAGTGAATGACACAACTGAAGAGCAGGGGATGGAGTACACGTCCCTTTTATCTGCCAATTGCCTCTTAAGAGGACTTTACCTGCTTGGCACAAAAATTAAACAATCAAAGACATGGCCTCTTAAGGAGGGCTTCAGACAGGTGCCTGCCAATAACAGCAGGTCTTCTAGACTACATGAAGATCAGGGATTATACCTAAGTGGTATGCCAACCACAAGCAAAAGCAAAGCAAAGTTCAAATGAACTTAAAGCAACTTAGGTACCTCTTGAAGAGCAGGATCTTGGAAATGCACGATCCACAACTTGTATTGATCCAAATCCAGTCCAGAATGCTTGTGATGATGTTTGATGAAGAAAAGAAAGCTTGAACACATGTTGATCTAGCTTAATTCTAAATTTCCATCTTCAACTTCATGAGCTTCAACTGCTTGATTCTTGCACGAATTCAACAAACCAACACTTGATTCACACTATAATCAACTCACTGATCATGAATCTTTAACAAAAACAAGTTGTTATGTTGAAGAATTTTGAATTTTGATTTTAAGAAAATTTTGGAGGGAGATGAAAACTAGATCTAGAAATGGTGAATTGTGATTAACCTCTCTCAAATTCTGTTATGTTTAGGTATATATATGCCTTCTTAATCACCTTGCTAATCCATGATTAATTTGGTTAATGAAAATAAGGTGTTTTGCAAAAAATCAAAATTGCACGGTGCATGTAATAAACCCACGTGAACAGTACCACTCCCTTCATCAAAGTCACTTAAAATCATCTTTTAAACTCATTGGCAATGGTAGAAAGTCCATACAATGCACCATTTTTGAATTTTGCAATTTCCCTCCAAAAAAGGCATGGATCAACAAGTGATCATGTGATGACATTTTATGCAATGTGGTGATGGATTTGGAATTTAGAGGTCATGAGGACCAAAATGAAAAAACAACCACCAATTTTGGAGTTATGGATCAAAAGATATGACCATTTGAAGTTCCATGCACACTTGGCAATTATTTGATCATATCTCCTCACCCACACATCCGTTGCTCAAGATCTTGGACATTTTGGAAATGGGAGAGAAATATATAGAACTTTCATGTTCAACAAAATTTCATTTAAAGCGTTTTTGATGATGTAAGATTGAGTTGAAGTTGGTCCAAAACCCTTCCATTTTTGGAAAATTCAAATTATGGGTCACTTTCCATTTTGGGAAATTTTTGACTTGACCTCAATTTCTTCAATGTGAGTGTTTGAAATTTTAAATGAGACTTGTTTGAACATGAATGAATTATTTCTAATCACTTCCCACCTCCAAATCCACAGTTGACTTTCTGGGTCTTCAGATGACCTGGAAATGTCCTGATGAAATTTAAGCCTCTAACACTTGGGATTTTGCTTCAAAATGACATCATAGCTCATATGAACTCTTGATAATGATCATGGGGTCCAAATCTCAAGAATAACCACCATCTATTGCTCAATGAATGCCTTTCATTGCTTGACCTGCAAATGTTTCAGCTGCAAGTAACAAGGGTTAATGACATATTTTTGTATATTTTGGTTAGTGATTAAAAGAAAAGCAATGATATACAAATGCAAGCAAATGCTTGGTGATCTAGAAACACTCTCAAAGGGATCCCACCCACAGGGAAGGAAGCAAGGTGTCCAATGATCCTTGAGGCAATGCAATGATATGATATGATACCATGAGGGATCTTAGGGACAAAATTGGGGTCTTACAGATGCCCCTATTTAAGGTCATTCTAGCCGGAGGAGTGAAGGTTAAAATCTTCATCTCGACGCGGTAGAATGGGCTTAAATAACAATAATGAGACAAATTTTGGTCCCTAAGAGACCTCATGATGCAAAATGTATGTATGCAAAAGAAACAAAACTACGTGGGGAATATAGGTCCACAAAGAAGAAAAGACGATCCATCGGAGTAATACACTCACCAGGAACAGAGACTCTGATGGGACTCTTATGGGGATAAGAAAAAGAAATGCGTGAGCAGGACACGACTCTGAATTAGGGGAAGAAGAATTTGACACTGCGCGAGCAGGACACGACTGGAGTGGAGACTTTACTGGGGAGTAAAGGACTCAAACTGGGGAAAAAGAGTTCCAAAGGGAAACACATCCATTGGACAGACTCAAGCTGACTCAAAAATACGTGTATTGGGGAAAACGCCAACACAACACAACTATCCACAAAGGATACTTCGGATAAAAATCCGGACTCGGACTGGGGAAAAGATTCACACAGAACCTCCCTGCCTGGGGAAAATTGCATATATTGAGGAAAACGCCAATACAGCAAAAGGGTAAAATCACAACAGCAATCCCGCTGGGGAATGTCTAACAAAGAGACTCTCCTGGGGAAAATCTGCAAGATGAGGTGTTACCGGTTACTGGGTAACAAGCTCAAAGAGACATGTGATCTAAACACCGGTTACTGGGTGAAAGAACAACAAGCTCAGGAAGAATGAATATCTAAGACCGGTATAAGAGTGAGAGATATCAATCAACCAAACATCTGAGGAAGACCTGAAAAAGGTATGACAACTCAGGAAAAACTGACTCCGCAAGGGACCAAGGTCATAATAGGGAGCAGAAAGGAAGGAACACCAGGGATACCGGTTACTGGGTATATAAACCGAAGGTGTGAATTGGTATATGTGCCAAAACACTCATCATCCGAAAGGAGAGCTTGAAAAAGCAAATCAACTTACAGGATGGATATTCGACTCCGCAACGGGAAAACGAATCTTACTCCAATGGGGAAGGACAAAAGCTTCAACCAAAGAGTGCATGAGATATTATCCATTACCGTCAGAACATGGATAGTATACTCGCATGAGATATATTATCTATTACCTTCAAAACATAGATAACATACTCGTATGGAAGGAACACCAGGGATACCGGTTACTGGCATATAATAGGTGACCTACCGACAAGAGAAACAATCGTTACCAACAACAACAGGGTAGACGAAAGATAACTCACTGGGGATGAATTGCAAGCATACAGCAATTATCCAGGAGACATATCACCGATTACTGGGAGATATGCTCAAAAGAGGGAAGAAACAAAGGATATTCGATTCTGCGAAGGAATACGAATCTTACTCGACTGGGGAAACACAACAGGCTTCGACTGAAGAGTGCATGAGATATATTATCCATTACCTTCAGAACATGGATAGTATACTCGCATGGAAGATTATCCACAACCGGTTATTGGGTTAATAAAGGATAATTCATCCGAAAAGAAAGGCATCGGGATACCAAAACTAGGTATATAAAGATGACCAATCAAAGGGAGCAACAATCATTACCAATCAAAAGGGTAAATGAAAGAGAACTCACTGGGGATGCATTGATAAAAATCAATGATCCAGGGAACAATTCACTAGCAAACGGTGAAAGGACCCACTGAGGATAAAATTGCTAGCAAATGGCAATTATCCACAAAAACACGTTGGGGATACAATTGCTTACTCAGAGCAAATACCCAGACAAGGGAATATCAACATCGAATACTGGATGAGGATAACCACAAAGAGTAACCATCATCGGTTAGGATGAACAACAAGGTTAACTCTGCAAAGGGGAGAATAAAGGATTTACAACTACCGAATACTAGGTAGAAGACCAAAGGCTCTGGCTGAGGAAACAAGAGGTTTACCACTACCGACTACTGGGTAGAAAACCAAAGACTCAGCTGAGGATAAAATTGCTAGCGTACGGCAATTATCCACGAGAAAGCACAGACTCCGATAGGGAGACAACAACAACATAGGATTTACAACTACCGAATACTGGGTAGAAGACCAAAAAATCCACCATCAGCCAGGATGAACCACAAAGGTTACCTCTGCTAGGGGAAAAGAGATAGGACTTACAACTACCGGCTACTGGGTAGAGGGCCAAAACTCTGATGAGGATAAAAAGCATTAGGGTTTACAACTACCGAATACGGGGTAGAATACCAAAACCTCTGCGTGGGGAGCGAAAGTATCACAACTCCGCACGGGAAAACACACATAGGGTTTATAACTACCAGCTATTGGGTAGAAAACCACATACTCTGTTGGAGAGCAAGAAAATAGGATTTACAACTACCGAATACTGGGTAGAAAACAACCAACTCTGATGAGGAACAAAAAGTTCACAACCACAGACTCCGCAAAGAGGGAAAAAGGTATACAGGATTTACAACTACCGGCTACCGGGTAGAAAACCGAAAAGATAGGACTTATAACTACCGGTTACTTGGTAGAAGGCCCAAAAGATAAGACTTATAACTACCGGTTACTGGGTAGAAGGCCCCAAACTATCCGCTGGGGATAAGATGAATTATTGCCGGTCACTGGGCAATTTATTCATTTATTCCACAGGGAAGCACAAGAGACAGTTGAAAAAAGGTCAATTTAGGATCAAACCAAAAAGGCAAACTGAATCAAGACTCGTCCTAATGAGAATATAACTCAATAGGAAAAACCCATCCCAATATATGTGTTGGGAGGAAACGGAAACAACCGTCATCCACGAGGATATATCTCAGTGGGGAACCGCAGAAGAAAAGACAAACACTTTCTGCTAATGGGGCTGACTTTATATTGAGAGATTAAACACCCGACATCTGCTTGGGGAGATCTACTGGGGAGATCTATATCACCATTTAGCAGGAGACAACAAATAAAGATATATGGCAAAAAATGCAACACGAACATCTGAATGTTGGAAGTATTCATGAATATGCGTGATTTATGTTTGATGAATGCTGACAAAACAAACATTTCTAACACAAACAGGTCTAGGAATCAAACGCCCGGTACTACACTTCCAGAGGAAAAAACCAAGAAATCCAACTGGAAAGCCAATCTGCTGGAGATCTGAATGCTAAAAAGCAAAGATCTGCTGGGAAAAATCCAGAGATATCAAAAAAATCACAAAATCTCTGAGCGATGGATCATCAATCAACCCAACAGGGGAATAGAAGTCCACAACAGGCAGAAACTGCCACAAAGACAAATCTGTTGGGGAAGTGGAGAAATCACAAGATTTCTGCAGGGGGATCACCAGTCTCAGCTGGGAAACAGGAGTTCGCTGCACATGCAAGAACTTCTACAAAAACAAACCACTCAAGTAGAATCTGGTGTAAGAACAAAAATTGTTCTACAACAGATTCCTTGATTTTGATGATAACAAAGGATGAAACTAAAAATGGCACCCTAACGAAAAGTTTCTAAGTGTGCAGGGTTCTAAAGAAAGAAGAAATAAATCTGATGATGTCATCAGATGCACAACAAGATCAGATACAAATTATCAAGTATCAGAAGCATCTAAAGTGGAATCTCGTTTCAAGAAGCTCTGACTCTGGACAAAACTGCAAAGTATCAGAAGCATCTGAACATGAAGTAAAGTCTAGAAGCTCTGATTCTGAACAAATGCCTTCTGTAAACTCTGGAAGTTATCAGCGCCATCTGAACTCTCAAGAGATAACATCAGAAGCAAGATTCTCCAGATACACGAAGACTCTAATCAGATTTGTTAATCATGATGAAGTAACGTTTAAGCCAAGTTAAAGTTCTGCAAATGGATTTCCTCAATTAGAAAGAGACGTTAATCTCCACTTCCAAGAGAGAAGATACTACTTGTGGTAAGTAGTCACTTCTAAGAGAAAAAGTCTCCTGCAGAAGCTATTTATGGAATGGCGTAACTACATCTTTATATCCACCAGATTCAACTCTACTTCAACTCTATTTCAACACTACTTCAACTCCTATATAAATAGAGAAGAAATCAACATTCAGTAAGCAAGAAATCAACTAGCCAAAACTATACTGAATTGTTTCACGCTCAAGAAAATCATCTTTATTCTCAAGGAATTTCACTAAGCTTTTGCTTATTAAGTGAAAAATCTGTTCTTAAGTTTGTAATACTTGCTTAACTAGAAGCACTCTAGATTACATATCTTGTATCTTTTATTTGTTTGATTTCCTCAAGTGACTCTTTATAGTCTGTAGACTTGAGAGGACTAAGAGATTTTCTTCTCTCTTAGGGGTTGTTTGTAATCTTTCAAGATTAGTGGATTAAGTCCTTGTTGAAGGCGAAATCACCTTGGCCGGGTGGACTGGAGTAGCTTTGTGTTATAAGCGAACCAGTATAAAATCATTGTGTGATTTTCTTTTTTGAAAAGCGCTTATTTTTCAAACAATTCAAACCCCCCCTTTCTTGTTTTTCTCACCTTCAATTGGTATCAGAGCTCCGGCTCTGTTATTGATTTTCAAATCAAACACTTAACCGTGTAGAGAGATCCAGTGCGAGAAAAACAAATGGCTCACTCAAATGAAAGAGATTCTTACAATGCTAAACCTCCTGTTTTTGATGGAGAAAAATTTGATTACTGGAAAGACAGAATCGA
Organism: Lathyrus oleraceus; assembly: GCF_024323335.1. Lineage (NCBI taxonomy): Eukaryota > Viridiplantae > Streptophyta > Magnoliopsida > Fabales > Fabaceae > Lathyrus > Lathyrus oleraceus. The sequence goes on from NC_066583.1 coordinate 402,442,385, forward strand.
AAGTTTCTTTCTGGGTTATGATGCTGACCTATGGGACATTGTCACAGATGGATACAAACCTCCAGTCTCAAATGGAGCTGAAGTTCCCAGAAGCAAAATGTCAGAAGATCAGAAACGTGAGTTCAAAAATCATCACAAGGCCAGAACAATACTTCTAAATGCTATATCATACAACGAATACGAAAAGATCACCAACAGAGAGACGGCTAAAGATATACTTGACTCTCTGAAGATGACCCATGAAGGAAACTCCCAAGTCAAGGAGACGAAGGCTCTGGCGCTGATCCAGAAATATGAAGCCTTCAAGATGGAAGATGACGAAGCTATAGAAGCTATGTTTTCCAGATTCCAAACTCTTATTGCAGGTCTTAAAGTGCTAGACAAAGGATACACGACTGCAGATCATGTTAAGAAGATTGTCAGAAGTCTGCCAAAGAAATGGAGACCAATGGTTACTGCTCTGAAGTTATCAAAGGATCTGAACAATATCAGCCTTGAAGAACTTGTTAGTTCTCTCAGAAGCCATGAGATAGAACTAGAGGAGGATGAGCCTCAGAAAAGGAACAAGTCAGTGGCGCTGAAGTCCAGACCTGAAAGACGGAAGTCAGACAGAACCAAAGCCCTTCAAGCAGAAACTGCAGACACTGATGACTCTGAATCTGAAGACTCTAATGATGAAGAAGAACTGTCCCTACTAACCAGAAGAGTTAAGCAACTCTGGAAAAGGAGGAACAACAACAACTTCAGAAGATCAAGACCCAGAGGGGATCGATCAGAGTCAACTTCAAAAGGTAAACCTAACAAAGATATTACCTGTTTTGAATGTAAAGAAACAGGTCATTACAGAAATGAATGCCCCAAGCTGAAGAAAGATAACTCTAAGAAAGAAAGCTTCAAGAAAAATACCTTCAGAACAAAGAAGGGATTAATGGCCACCTGGGACGACAGTGAATCCGAATCATCAGAATCTGACTCTGATGAACAGGCCAACGTAGCTCTTATGGCTACCACATCCAGCAGCTCAGATGAAGAATCTGAAGAGGTATTTTCTGAACTTTCTAGATCTGACTTAGAATCATGTTTATCAGAAACTCTTACCTCTCTTCAGAAATTAAAACAAAAAGTTAAAGACATTAAAGGCCTTCTTAAAGCAAAATCTGAAGTATGTAGTAGACTTGAGACAACAATTCTAGCACGAGATGATACTATCAGATCTCTAACGATAGAAAGAGATGGAGCCAAAACAAAAAGCTTAGAATTAGAAGAAACGTTGTCTCAAGCACCACAAACTTCAAATGAAATTATTTACAAATATGAAGAAGCCTTTCAACAATTTCTGAAGAATGGGATAGATAGGAGTATTATGGCATCCATGATTTATGGAGTAGGTCAAAATAATAAAAGGGGAATTGGGTATGATTCTGAGGAAAATAAAACCTCTACCAGTAACCAGCTTAAATCTCCGTTTTCATATCATTACACACACACACAAGAACAAAAATTTAAGAATGATAGAAGACCCAAAGTTATAAGAAACTCTGGGAAGACTAATCTAAAAGGACCCAAGAGATTCTGGGTACCGAAAGATAAGATTATCTATGTTGCAGATATCTTATGCAGCAAAGTTCAGACACCAGTCATGGTACCTGGACTCTGGATGCTCGCGACATATGACGGGAAGAAAGTCTATGTTCCAAAGCCTGGAACTTAAAGACGCTGGATTTGTAGGCTTCGGAGGAGATCAGAAAGGAAGGATCAGAGGCTCCGGAACTATTGGTAATGGTACTCTTCCCTCTATATCTGATGTTCTTTATGTAGAAGGATTAATGCATAACTTGTTATCCATAAGTCAATTAAGTGATAACGGTTATGATGTAATCTTTAATCAAAAAACTTGTAAAGCCATTAGTCAGAACGATGGCTCTGTCCTTTTCACAGGCAAGAGGAAAAACAACATTTATAAAATAAATCTTTCTGATTTAAAAGATCAAAATGTTAAATGTTTAATGTCAGTTCACGAAGAGCAATGGGTATGGCATAGACGCTTAGGCCACATTAGCATGAGAAAACTTTCTCAGCTAACTAAACTTGAGCTAGTCAGAGGCTTACCTAAACTGAAGTTTTCTTCAGATGCTCTGTGTGAAGCTTGTCAGAAAGGAAAGTTTTCAAAAAACTTCTTTTAAAAAGAAAAATGTTGTTTCCACCTCTAAGCCTCTAGAGCTTCTTCACATTGACTTATTTGGCCCTGTGAAAACAGCATCAGTCAATGGAAAGAAGTATGGACTAGTAATCGTTGATGATTACAGCCGCTGGACATGGGTAAAATTCCTAAAGCACAAGAGTGAGTCTCACTCTGTATTCACCAGTTTCTGTTCTAAAGTGCAAAAAGAATTTGACTCTAAAATTGTTAGAGTCAGAAGTGATCATGGTGGAGAATTTGAAAATAAAGATTTTGAAGAATTATTTGACTCTAATGGAATATCCCATGATTTCTCCTGCCCTAGAACTCCACAACAAAATGGAGTTGTAGAGAGGAAGAATAGGACACTCCAAGAAATGGCCAGAACCATGATCAATGAAACAAATGTAGCAAAGCACTTTTGGGCAGAAGCTGTAAATACAGCGTGTTACATTCAGAATAGAATCTCTATTAGACCTATTCTGGAAAAGACTCCCTATGAACTGTGTAAGGGAAGAAAACCCAACATTTCATATTTTCATCCTTTTGGATGCATTTGTTTTATATTAAATACTAAAGAACATCTAAACAAGTTTGATTCCAAAACACAGAAAGGTATTATGTTAGGATACTCAGAACGCTCTAAAGGCTATAGAGTATACAACACAGAAACCAAAATTGTGGAGGAATCAATTCATGTTAGATTTGATGATAAGCTTGACCCTGAAAAGTCAAAGCTAGTTGAAAAGTTTGCAGATTTAGAGATCACTCTGGTAGAATCTGAGAAAACTCCAGAAGCAACTGTCACTCCAGATTCTGAAGAAATTAAATCTCCAGAAATTCCAAGGAAAGTTAAAAGTCGTATTAACGTATCTGAAGATTTGATTTTGGGAAACAAAGATGAACCTGTTAGAACCAGATCTACCTTCAGAACTTCTGAAGATATTCCTCTGGGACTAGTGTCTCTGATTGAGCCTACGTCCTGTGATGAAGCTCTTCAAGATAACGATTGGGTGGCAGCTATGCAAGAAGAGTTAGATCAATTCTCCAAGAATGATGTCTGGGATCTCGTTCCTAAACCCAGAGGCACTCATGTCATTGGAACCAGATGGGTTTTCAGAAACAAGCTGAACGAGAAAGGAGAAGTTGTCAGAAACAAAGCACGACTGGTAGCTCAAGGTTATAGTCAACAAGAAGGTATTGATTATAATGAAACTTTTGCTCCAGTCGCGAGGTTAGAATCTATTCGTCTTCTTGTATCTTTTGCTATTAATCACTCTATCAAATTATACAAAATGGATGTCAAGAGTGCATTTCTAAATGGTTATATTTCAGAAGAAGTGTATGTAAATCAACCTCCAGGTTTTGAAAATTCAAACTTTCCAGAACATGTTTTCAAACTTAAAAAATCTTTATATGGACTAAAACAAGCCCCCAGAGCTTGGTATGAACGTCTAAGCAATTTTCTTCTGGAACAAAATTTTATCAGAGGGAAAGTTGATTCTACACTCTTCTGTAAAAACCATAAAAATGATCTCGTGATATGCCAGATTTATGTTGATGACATTATTTTTGGTTCTGCTAATATCTCTGTTTGCCAAGAATTTTCTAAGTTAATGCAGGCAGAATTTGAAATGAGTCTAATGCAAGAACTAAAGTTCTTTCTGGGAATTCAAATTAATCAAACTCCAGAAGTCACGTACGTCCATCAAAGTAAATACATTAAAGACGTTCTGAAGAAGTTTGACATGACTGAATGCAACTCTGCAAAAACTCCTATGCACCCAACTTGCATTCTGGAAAAGGAAGAGGTAAGCAACAAGGTTTGTCAGAAGCTCTATCGAGGTATGATAGGCTCTCTTCTCTATCTGACTGCTACTCGTCCTGATATTCTCTTTAGCGTCTGTCTTTGTGCCAGATTCCAATCAGATCCTAGAGAATCTCATTTAACAGCTGTTAAGAGAATTCTTAAGTATCTGAAAGGAACTCCTAACCTGGGCCTGATGTATGAGAAAACATCAGAGTATAGGCTTTCTGGTTATTGTGATGCAGATTATGCAGGAGATAGAATAGAACGAAAAAGCACATCTGGAAATTGCCAGCTTCTGGGAAACAATCTAATCTCCTGGGCTAGCAAAAGACAGTCAACAATTGCTCTATCAACTGCAGAAGCAGAATATATCTCAGCATCACTGTGCACAACTCAGATGCTCTAGATGAAGCATCAGCTAGAAGATCTTCAGATATTTGAGAGTAACATTCCTATCCTTTGTGATAATACTGCTGCTATTTGTTTGAGTAAGAATCCTATTTTACATTCCAGAGCCAAACACATAGAAATTAAACATCATTTTATTAGAGACTATGTTCAGAAAGGGATAGTAACGCTGAAGTTCATTGATACAGAACATCAATGGGCAGATATCTTTACTAAGCCTCTAGCTGAAGATAGATTTCTTTTCATCTTAGAAAATCTGAACATTAAAAATTGTCCTGAATGAAGTATGGCTCTGAAAAATATAAAATAAGATTCTGATAAAAACAAATATGATTCTGCCTCTGACTCTGATACTTCTACATTGTTAAGAAGATATCTGAGTTAGAAATCTTCAGAACCAATCTCTTGGTATTCCTGAAGATCAGATACATCAACACGTGGAACTCTGAAGCGTCAAACTTTAGAACTTCTAGACAGCTGTCAAGAAATTCAAAAGGCAGACGTTTGAGTTTTCCTCGAGCAGTGTGCAAACTGTGGGATTAGACATTCATTTATTAGCTGTAATCATTTTTCCCCCAAGCGTGCCATTTTGAGTTTTGTGTCTAACGCTTTCTGAGGTGTCGTTTTGCATGCGTTTTTACTTAGGTATATAAACACTTTTCTCACATTTCACACACTTATCACTCTCACTCACTCTAAAACCCTAAACCCTTCTCTGCAAGTTCTCTGCAAGTTCTTCATCTTCTTCTTCAATCTTCTTCATGAATGCTCAAGAGCAAGAAGTTTTTAACTTCTCCCAACAGATGGAAGCCAGTTCTAATCCCCAAACCTCAAACACTCAAACACCCACTGTTACAGGCGTTACCATAACCCCTGTTTATCAAGAACCTCACATTTTGGAACGTGAACGCCACATTCATCTTGCAACCTCCTTTGAAAATTTGGATGTACTGTGTGAATCGCTGGTAGATTTTGAGAACTTGAGAAGAAACGGTGTTGATCTTACTGAAGATCTTCGCAAGCAAGGTTGGGAGAACTACTTCGACAGGCTTTATGGTCCCATTTACCCTCTTCTTGTCAAAGAATTTTGGAGACATGCTGATGCAGATGACCAGTTCATTGTTTCTTTTGTTCTGGGAGTAAAGATTGTCATCACTGAAGCATCAATTGCTTCCTTGCTAAACATGGAGAAAGCTGGAGGTAAAAGGATTTACAACATTCCTCCAAGGTCAAAGCGCATCACTGAAGTCATTAACCCTACAATCTTCAAACCTAATGTTGAAGGAAACCCCTCTAAGAACAAGGAGCTTCATCAGAACCTCCGAGTTTGGCTGAAGATTATTCTGGGAACAATCCATCATCGTCCAGCCTCCAACTCTTCAGATTACATAAACGCTGATCAGAAATGCATCCTTTACTATATTCAGAAGGGTATCCAGATCAACCTCCCTGTTCTCCTCTTTAGATATCTGAGAGATTCAGTCAGAGAAACGAGGAATAATATGAAGCCCAGATCCTACATTCCTCTGGGAAGATTGCTCTCTGATGTCTTCATTGAGCATGGCTTGGTAGATGATCTGGAGAAGACCAGATGTATGGATGATCTGGCAATTGATGTGGGAAAGCCTCTGAATGCCAAAAACCTGAAGAGCATGGGAATCATCAAAGAGATTAGAGTCAAGCCCACTATGGATGTGTCCTGGGAATCTCTAAAAGATCAGAGGAAGATGCCTCATGGCCTGGTCAGATTCTTCAAGGATGAGCCCAGAGACGCTGTTGCCCTCTATCTTCATCGTATGCTGGAAGAAGGTGTTGATGTTTCTGATTTCCGCCTTGAAGACTGTCTGGACTCTGTAGAAGATCTTGTCAGATACAAGAGAGGTGTCTCTGAGAAACAGATAGCTGCTGAGGCAAGGAGAGCAAAGAAAGCCAGACTTGGAGAAACTTCTGGCAGCCAAGCTTCAGCACCTCTGAATGTCTCTTCCGGTAAGTCTGTTCCTCCTGTCTCCTCTGAATCTATAATGGCTTCCTCTAACCCTCTCTCCTCTCAACCAATTTTTACTACCTCTGAAATCCCACCCTCAATCACCAGAACCTCCCAACCAACACCAGTTCTAAACATAGCTAGAACTTTCATTCCTCCCTCTCAACCTTTACAAACCCACCAAAGCACTTCTTCTTCTTCATCCTCTGAATATGAATCACCTCCTTACCTTTCCCCTTCTTCTGACCAAGAGTCCTCTGACCAAGAACACTCTGACCCAAACTCCCCAACCATAGCCACACTCTATGCCCATAGACTTGCTTCTCAACAAACACAAACCACAGAACCTGAAATAACTTCACTACAACAAACAACCACCACACCCTCTGAAAGCCAACCATCTGTAATTCGACCATCTGATCCTCATATCATTCCACCAATCCTTCCCGCTGTCCCAGAACCAGAATCCGAACCCTTAGATGTAAACCCATTCTATGCTTCATCCTCAGATTCTGAACTTCAAGCAGAATCTGAACCTCAACAAACTGAACCTCCCTCTCTAAATCTCAGCCCTCAAAACTCTCCACCTCATTCACCTGAACCTGAACCTGAACTTACCATACCTACCCTTGAGGAGGCCATTATACAGGTTGCAGAAGCTTCAGTCCAGAAGGTCAAGTCTCTGGCTAAAAACTCTGAAGTTAGTGATGATCCTAAATCTGTTAGGACACACTGGAACAGAGTCATTAGTTGGATGACCTCTGAGTCTTATAGGCTGAAGAGTATCTCTGAACAAGTCAGAAATGGCTACATCAGAGATGCTGAGGAAAGGCTCCAAGAGAGATTGGCCAGAGAAGCTGAGGCCAAAAGATTAGAGGAGGAAAGATTGGCTAAGGAAGCTGAGGAAGAAGCAAGAAGGTTAGAAGAAGAAAGACTGGCAAAGGAAGCAGAACTTCTAAGGATTAAGGAAGCTGAAGCCAAGGCTCAGGCAGATGCAGAAGCCCAAGCTGCTGCTGAAGCTGAAGCTCAGCAGGCTCTGACTCAGGGGGAGTCTTCTTCTGCGATCCCTATGATTCTTCATGCTCTGAAAGAGATCAAGCAAGATCAGAAAGAAATCAAGCAAGATCAGAATGAGCTCCGTGCCAGGATGGACAAGCAAGATGCTTTGAATGAAAACATCCAGAATATGTTTGCCATGTTGCTTCAGAGACTTCCTCAACCTCCAAACCCTTAGGCACTTAGGATTTATTTTGTTTGCTTGCCTAGTGTTTTTGCTTCTGTCTTCTTTAGCTCTGATATTCTCTTGGATCTGATGTTTTGATTGCCTTTGTGCCTTTGTGCTTTTGATTAATGAAATGTTTTTCTCTTTATTGTCTTTTTTTTTTTTTTTTTTTTATTTATCTACCTTTTTGATTCTGACAAAAAGGGGGAGAAATCATTAAATAGCTCTGATGAAAATTTGTCTAAAACCTTAAGCACTCTGCAACATTTGTAGAAATAGCTATGATAAAAATAGCTCTGATTAAATAACTCTAACATTAAATTTAAGAATTTGCAGAAAGTTTCAGAAATCTCATTACTTGAAAAGCTCTGGTAAGAACTTCTGAACTCCCTAGCACTAACTCAGGGGGAGCTTCTGTCTATCTGATCATATTTTATTCATGTTTCATCTGCTATTTTAAGTTGTTTTGTCATCATCAAAAAGGGGGAGATTGTAAGAACAAAAATTGTTCTACAACAGATTCCTTGATTTTGATGATAACAAAGGATGAAACCAAAAATGGCACCCTAACGAAAAGTTTCTAAGTGTGCAGGGTTCTAAAGAAAGAAGAAATAAATCTGATGATGTCATCAGATGCACAACAAGATCAGATACAAATTATCAAGTATCAGAAGCATCTAAAGTGGAATCTCGTTTCAAGAAGCTCTGACTCTGGACAAAACTGCAAAGTATCAGAAGCATCTGAACATGAAGTAAAGTCTAGAAGCTCTGATTCTGAACAAATGCCTTCTGTAAACTCTGGAAGTTATCAGCGCCATCTGAACTCTCAAGAGATAACATCAGAAGCAAGATTCTCCAGATACACGAAGACTCTAATCAGATTTGTTAATCATGATGAAGTAACGTTTAAGCCAAGTTAAAGTTCTGCAAATGGATTTCCTCAATTAGAAAGAGACGTTAATCTCCACTTCCAAGAGAGAAGATACTACTTGTGGTAAGTAGTCACTTCTAAGAGAAAAAGTCTCCTGCAGAAGCTATTTATGGAATGGCGTAACTACATCTTTATATCCACCAGATTCAACTCTACTTCAACTCTATTTCAACACTACTTCAACTCCTATATAAATAGAGAAGAAATCAACATTCAGTAAGCAAGAAATCAACTAGCCAAAACTATACTGAATTGTTTCACGCTCAAGAAAATCATCTTTATTCTCAAGGAATTTCACTAAGCTTTTGCTTATTAAGTGAAAAATCTGTTCTTAAGTTTGTAATACTTGCTTAACTAGAAGCACTCTAGATTACATATCTTGTATCTTTTATTTGTTTGATTTCCTCAAGTGACTCTTTATAGTCTGTAGACTTGAGAGGACTAAGAGATTTTCTTCTCTCTTAGGGGTTGTTTGTAATCTTTCAAGATTAGTGGATTAAGTCCTTGTTGAAGGCGAAATCACCTTGGCCGGGTGGACTGGAGTAGCTTTGTGTTATAAGCGAACCAGTATAAAATCATTGTGTGATTTTCTTTTTTGAAAAGCGCTTATTTTTCAAACAATTCAAACCCCCCCTTTCTTGTTTTTCTCACCTTCATCTGGCCGCACAAGCAACTCTACTGGGGGTACCGTCAGCAACTCCATTGGGGACGAATCCACTGAAGGAGAAAAGATCACACAAGTAGATTCTGCACACAAGCCACTCTACTGGGGATCACAAGCATCAGAAAATCACCAAATCTCTGCAAGGGAAGATCATCACAGATACAATCCACCATACCACAACACTACTGGGGATTCATCTGAGGCTGAGAAGGAGAACTGGGGATCAACCACCAAATACTAAACCTTCCAAACGGAACCACAACTGCTGAGGAGGAAAGAAATCACTGCTCTGCTGAAGGGAAGGGAGGTGAAAACCTCAACAAAACACCCTGATGGGGAGAGATAGCATAGATGAAGTACATCATACCAACAACTCAGTTGGCGACTTCACTACGGAAAATGACAAAGTACCGGGATGTCAACCCACCAATTACCAAATCTTCCAAAAGGAAAGCACCCATGCTGGGGGGAGAATATTGCTGAAGAGGAAACTGGAAGTCTTCAACAAGTCCTCTGAGTGAGGAGGAGTCATAATAAAGCTCTGCTTAACAAAACACGTTCGGGAGAAATCCCAACAAATACCCCGCTCAGGGGACAAAATCTCAACAGAAGCTCTGCTCGGGGAGAAACCCCAACAACAATCTAGAGAAAGAGGATATAACCATGCCAGGAATATGAACAAATGTCTTACCCTGTTGGAAATCATGCCACCCTTGGGAGAGCACTGAGAGATTCTTAAGTATCCTTTCATCATTGTGAATGTTCACTTTGTTTAAAAACAATTTTGAAAAATTTGTTTTGTTTAAAACAATGACATTTTATCAATTAAAACATGCAAAACATTTGTTGAATTGAAACAAATAAGAGTGCAAATAATTGGATAAAAGCTCAAATGGCAAAACATTTGATGGAATGGTAGCCTGCAAATGGCAAGACTCCATTGATCTGTACAAATTTGAAATCGGTGATATATATTGGAAGAGGGCTACATTGAACATAATGATCCTTTCTCTACCAATTGAATCCGATGTATTTGAAGCTTCAGTTGACGATGACTGAGCGAGAATCTCTGACGAAAAGACGGCTGTGGAACAGAAAGTCTTGTCAGGATGCAGTTACTTGCCAAATCCCTAATTTTTTCCTAGATTGCCCCAGGGTGAGGTACTCAATCTAGCGGGATGCAAATATACTTTTTTTTATGTCTCTAACTTTTGCCTGGACAGCCCTTTCGGGTTATCCACCGAGACGCTCATTTTTGCCGAAGCCGCCCTTTCGGGTTTTCAACTTATTGAGCTATTCTGTTTTTCTTTTTAGGCGAAGTATTTCTTGACTGCATCTGAATTCACAGGACGAGTGAAATCCTCCCCATCCATAGTTATGAGCATCAAAGCACCGCCTGAAAAGGCTCTCTTAACAACATATGGACCTTTATAGTTTGGAGTCCACTTGCCCCTGGAATCGGGCGCGAAAGACAAGACTTTCTTGAGCACAAGGTCACCTTCTCGGAACACACGAGGCTTGATCTTCTTATCGAATGCTTTCTTCATTCTCTGCTGATATAACTGACCATGACACATGGCAGTCAATCACTTCTCTTCAATCAAATTCAGTTGGTTATAACGACTCTGAATCCATTCAGCATCAGTCAACTTTGCTTCCATCAAGACTCTCATTGATGGGATCTCCGCCTCTACTGGGAGAACAACCTCCATGCCATAAACAAGAGAGAAAGGGGTTGCCCCTGTTGAAGTGCAGACAGATGTACGATATCCATGCAAAGCAAATGGCAGCTTCTCATGCCAATCTTTGTACGTAACTGTCATCTTCTGGATAATCTTCTTGATATTCTTATTAGCAGCTTCAACAGCCCCATTCGTTGTAGGGAGAGGAATTATGGTGTGCAATCTTGAACTCAGCGCACAACTCTTCCATCATCTTGTTGTTCAAGTTAGATCCATTATCAGTAATGATCTTATCAGGCACACCATAACGACAAATCAGCTGATTCTTGATAAACTTCACGACCACCTGCCTGGTCACATTAGCATATGATGCGGCTTCAACCCATTTGGTGAAGTAGTCAATTGCTACGAGAATAAACCTGTGTCTGTTGGACGCTTTCAGTTCAATCATGCCGATCATGTCGATTCCCCACATAGAGAAAGGCCATGGTGATGAAATCACATTCAGAAGTGTCGGAGGAATATTAATCTTATCCGCGTAAATCTGACACTTGTGGCATTTCTTCACATATTTGCAGCAGTCAGACTCCATTGTCAGCCAATAGTACCCTGCTCTCAACATCTTTCTAGCCATGGCGTGTCCATTGGAATGAGTACCAAATGAACCCTCATGGACCTCAGTCATCAACAGGTTTGCTTCGTGTCTATCCACGCATCTGAGCAAAACCATGTCAAAATTTCTCTTATACAGCACTTCACCACTGAGGTAGAAACTGCCTGTCAACCTTCTCAAAGTTTTCCTATCTTTTACAGATGCCCAAGGCGGGTAGACCTGGTTCTGGAGGAAATTCTTGATATCATAATACCAAGGCTTGTCATCATTCACTTCTTCAACTGCAAATACGTGAGCTGGTCTATCCAAGCGCATCACGGTGATGTTGGGAACTTCATTCCAATACTTGACCACAATCATTGAAGCAAGCGTAGCAAGAGCGTCTGCCATCCGATTATCCTCTTGAGGAATATGATGAAAGTCAACTTTTGTAAAGAACGTTGAAATCCTCCTCGCATAATCTCTGTATGGAATAAGACCAGGTTGATTCGTCTCCCACTCACCCTTAATCTGATTGACAACGAGGGCCGAATCACCATACACATCGAGATGCTTAATCCTCAGATCAATGCATTCTTCCAATCCCATAATACAGGATTCGTACTCAGCCATATTATTCGTGCATTTGAAAGTTAGCCTTGCTGTAAACGGAATATGTGTGCCCTGAGGAGTAATGATTACTGCCCCAATACCATTTCCGTACTGATTTACAGCGCCATCAAACACCATCGTCCATCTGGAACCAGGTTCCGGACCTTCATCAAGTGTAGGCACATCACAATCTTTCATTTTCAAATACAAAATCTCTTCGTCAGGGAAGTCGTACTGAACAGACTGATGATCTTCAATCGGCTGATGGGCCAAGTAGTCAGCCAAGATACTACCTTTGATAGCTTTTTGAGCTCGATACTCAATATCATACTCAGACAACAACATCTGCCAACGGGCAATCCTCCCGGTTAAAGCAGGCTTCTCGAAGATGTACTTGATTGGATCCATTCTGGATATCAACCAAGTTGTATGGTTTATCATGTACTGGCGCAAACGCTTAGCAGCCCAAGCCAAAGCACAACACGTCTTCTCAAGCATTGAGTATCGAGACTCACAATCATTGAACTTCTTACTCAGGTAGTAGATAGCAGATTCTTTCTTCCCTGATTCGTCTTGTTGACCGAGTACACAACCCATCGAGTCTTCAAGAACAGTCAGATACATGATCAGAGGTCTTCCTTCTACAGGCGGAGACAAGATCGGAGGTTCAGACAGATACACTTTGATACTGTCGAAAGCTTTCTGGCAATCCTCGGTCCAATCATGAGCCTGATCTTTCCGAAGAAGCTTGAATATCGGCGCACATGTGGCAGTCATGTGGGATATAAATCTGGAAATATAGTTCAAGCGGCCAAGAAAACCTCAGACTTGCTTTTCAGTTTTGGGCGCAGGCATCTCTTGTATTGCTTTGACCTTTGCAGGATCAACTTCAATACCTCTTTCGCTGACAACAAAACCCAATAACTTGCCGGAACGGACTCCAAATGTACATTTGTTCGGATTCAGACGAAGCTTGTACTTCCTTAGACGCTGAAAAAGCTTCAACAAGTGCTCAATATGCTCAACTTCCGTTCTAGACTTAGCAATCATATCATCAACATAGACCTCTATCTCCTTGTGCATCATATCATGAAACAAGGTAGTCATAGCACGTTGATACGTGGCTTTGGCGTTCTTCAAACCGAAGGGCATCACTCGATAACAGAATGTTCCCCAAGGTGTGATGAATGTTGTCTTCTCCATATCCTCGGGTGCCATCTTGATTTGATTATATCCGGAAAATCCGTCCATAAAGGAAAAGACTTTGAATTTAGTTGTATTGTCTACCAACATATCAATGTGTGGTAGAGGGAAATCATCTTTCGGACTAGCCTTATTCAAATCTCTGTAATCAACACACATACGGACTTTTCCGTCTTTCTTAGGCACAGGCACAATATTGGCCACCCATTGAGGATATGTGGAAGTCACCAGAAACCCCGCATCAATTTGCTTCTGAACTTCCTCTTTGATCTTCACTGCCATATCTGGATGAGTTCTTCTGAGCTTCTGCTTCACAGGCACGCACTCAGGCTTCAAAGGCAGGAAATGTTGCACAATATCTGTATCTAGACCCGGCATGTCTTCATACGACCAAGAAAAGATATCGGAATATTCTCATAGCAAACTGATCAACCCCTTCTTGACGGACTCTTCAAGGAGTGCCCCAATCTTCACCAATCGAACACAATCTTTAGACCCCAAGTTGACTGTTTCCAGATTCTCAAGATGCGGCTGAATGATCTTCTCTTCGTGCTCAATAAGACGGGTAAGCTCATCAGGAATCTCTTCAACATCATATTCCTCTGCCTCGAATACAGGGAATTCAAAATTGGGAGATGGCGTTGGATCATTATGTTCAATGGGTTTTAGAATCAACCTGCATAATGATTTTGGATAATAAAAACTTTTAGAATTTAAACAAGCAAAACATTATGCAGATGAAAAGATTGCTTTTATTCTTGTTTTTAGGGTTTTTTGTGATCACCAATTTCATGCAAAAGCAAAAAGTGAAAACAAATGGAAAAACAAATGTTTAACATGAATTTATTGAATGAAATATCATTGTATTTATGCTGCCAACAATGTCATCACTTCTCCTTTTGGCATGGGAGAAGGGTTTTCAAACAAAGTGAATATATTACGTTGACTTATGAATGACCGTAGGAACATCCACAGCGACCCAATTGGGGCAAATCACGCCAGGGATAACAAAATTGCCAGTATCCTCTGCATCCTCTTCCAAGATAGCAGCAGCTTCCTCAGTTCGATCAGCGTGGATGAAACCTCCACTCTTGAACAACCCTTTCTCATTGAAGACCCCAGAAGAATAGCCAATGCCAGCCCGGGATTTATTGTCTTCAAGCTCAATCATCTTCCCTAAACCAGCAACTGCACCACATTTGATGGCCAGTTTTGCATCACGATAGGAAGTAAATGAAGGAGACTTTTTCTCAATTGGCTCAGCAATAGATAAAGCTTGGAAAGGCGTTCCAACTTCATCCTCAGCATCAATATATGAGAAAGAAGACAAGTGGCTAACCAGGAGAGCCTTTTCTCCCCCTACCACAACCAGTTTCTTATTCTTGACGAATTTCAGCTTCTGGTGTAGGGTGGATGTCACGGCGCCAGCCTCGTGAATCCATGGTCTACCAAGGAGACAGCTATAAGATGGGTGGATATCCATAACCTGAAAGGTAACTTGGAAATCGCTTGGTCCAGTCTTGATTGGGAGATCAACTTCCCCAATCACGGTCTTACGCGACCCATCAAAAGCTTTCACAACAACACCACTCTGCCTCATGGGAGGCCCTTGATATGACAATCTCGAGAGAGTGGATTTCGGAAATACATTTAAAGATGACCCAGTGTCCACCAGCACATTGGACATGGCGTCATTCTTGCAATTCATGGAAATATGTAAAGCCATGTTGTGGTCTCTCCCCTCCTCAGGGAGATCAGCGTCACAGAAACTCAAAGTGTTGCAAGCAATAATGTTTGCAATAATACTATCAAACTGTTCTATTGTGACGTCGTGATCAACATAAGCCAAGTCCAAAACTTTCTGCAGAGCCTCCCTATGGGGTTCTGAATTCAAAAGCAAAGATAACACGGAGATTTTGGACGTTGTTTGTAGAAGCTGGTCTACAACGTTGTACTCACTCTTCTTGATGAGCCTCAGCATCTCATCACAATCTTCATTCATAGTGCCACTCGGGCCAACAGAAGAAGTAGGAGTCTTTTGTACAGAGGAGGGTTTGGCAACAGGAAGTGTCGGGTTCGGAGGATTAACAGCATTCCCCACCGGACGCACAACAGTGTCAGCAACATCAGCTCTAGTCTGAGGCTTAGGAGGTGCTGAAAACACACGACCACTACGGGTCAATCCACATACATCAGCGATGTTAACAACAGAAGATGAAGGCAAAGGCACTTCCTTCCCATCTTCCACAGCAACAGGATTATAGCGGAAGGGAATTGCTTTATCAGAGGCATAAGGCACAGGACCTGCAGGCTTGATAATCAGCGAAGGAGAAACCTTCTGTTTGCTGCCATCATAACGGATGACAACAGGCTCAGGTAGCTTGAACACGGGAGAGATCACATTCACCTCTGGCTCATCTTCATCAACATTTCTGTTCTGAAGGATCTCAATAGTTCCATCATCCAACAATTCTTGAAGCTCTCTGCGCACTTGGCGACAACCCAAACGATTGACAGAGCAGATACGGCATTTGTCATGGTCGTTCTCCATATGACTGTAATCACACAGTAGACGATGCAACTCAACCAATGACTGTCGAATATGGCTTACATATTTGACCTTATACTTGCCAGGGCAACCCTGGACCATGTTAACCAACTTCCCATGCTCGGGCAATGGGTTCTTCATAACATTAGGGCCTGAGTCCTCAAAGCTCAGAATGCCGCATCTCATAAGGTCTTGAACCTTAGTCTTCAACGGAAAGCAGTTTTCCACATTGTGACCCGGAGCACCGGAATGGTAAACACAATGTTAATCAGGCTTGTACCACCACTGAGGGTTAGTAGGTACAGCCGGAGGATCCCTGGGAGTAATCAATTTCCGCTCTATTAAAGAGGGATATAGCTCAACGTATGACATAGGAATCAGATCGAAAGTGATCTTCTTCCTCTCATAATTCGGACCAGCTGGATTACTATTGCGAGGCTGGTAGGCCTGCTGCTGAGGGCAATGTTGTTGCTGATACTGTTGAGATTGTTGCTGATTATGCTGCTGATGCTGATATTGCTGATTATCACGGAAGACAGGTGATATATGAGCCACCTGGTGCTGACTGTTGGCTGAACGTACAGGCTTCCTCTTGGCAGAGGGTCTTCTTAATTTAGCATGGGATTGCACAGCATGTGCCTCCCCATCTTTCTTCTTAGCAAAGGCCCCATATCGCTTGCTTGAAGAGCCTTCATCCTTGGATAACCGTCCTTCCCGGACTCCTTCCTCCAATCGCATCCCCATGTTCACCATCTCGGTGAAGTCAGAGGGAGCACTAGCGATCATTCGCTCATAGTAGAATGAACTAAGAGTCTTCAAAAAGATCTTAGTCATTTCCTTCTCTTCCAGCGGAGGAGTAATCTGAGCTGCCAGCTCTCGCCACCTCTGGGCATACTCTTTAAATGTCTCTTTGTCCTTCTGGGACATGGCTCTGAGTTGATCACGGTCAAGAGCCATATCCACGTTGTATTTGTACTGCTTGACGAAGGTTTCGCCAAGATCATTGAAGGAACAGATGTTTGCACTATCTAGGCTCATATACCACCGAAGAGCTGCACCGGACAGACCATCCTAAAAATAATGAATCAGCAGTTGATCATTATCTGTCTGAGTAGACATTTTCCTGGCATACATAACCAGGTGGCTGAGCGGGCAGGTGTTCCCTTTGTACTTCTCAAAGTCTGGGACCTTGAATTTTACAGGAATCTTCACATCGGGAACCAAACATAATTCAGCAGTAGATTTGCCGAACAAATCCTTCCCTCGAAGGGTCTTCAATTCCTTGCGGTGTTCAAGGAATTGGTCATTCATAGCATCCATCTTCTCATTAACATCTGGGCCCTCAGATGGCTCAGAATGATAGATGGTGTCGTCTACCCTGGGAATGGTATGCACGACAGGAGGAGGCATCGCAAGGACCGGGCTAGATGCCGGCATGGAAGCAAACGTAGGAGCTGGAATATCAGGCATAAAACCTGGAGGCATACCCCACGGAAACCCGGCTGGCATGGCTGGCATGAAATGGGCACTGGCAGCTGGCACAGTCGAGGAGACAATCTCAGATATAACAGTCCTCTGGGGAGGAGTTGCAGGTGGTGGAGACGGTTGATTTTGTGTAGCTAAGAACTGCTCCATCAGAGCGCTCAGTCTGGCGACCTCTTCTTTCAGCTCACTATTCTCTTGTTCAAGTTGATCCATCACTCTTGCAGAGTTGGCTCTAGTATAGTACCGATGAGTCAGCTTGTCTTCAAAATATATGAAGAGCACAGAGTTAGGCCACAGACAAGACCAGAACAACACCTGCTTATGCAAATGATGCATGCAATGCTTGTGCACATGCTTTGTTTTTTATTTCAAAGGAACTTTTAGGGTATTATTTGCAATTTTTGAATATTTAGCATTTAATCGCATATGGAAAACATCTCATCAAATATATTTGAACAAAAGAAGTACAGCATTGTCAATTATTACAAGAGAGAAGGAAAATAAACATCCTATGGATCCCTAGAAGCCCGGGATGCTGGAAGATAAGCTGCACGAAGCCTCTTAATCTCTCTCTCATATGCTGCTTCCATATCCGCCTTATCTTTGGCGAGTCTGTCATACCTCCTTTTCCAGAACTTAGAAGACTGAGGAAGTAGAGAAGTCCAAGTATCATCAGGATCATCAATGACCTGATGTTCGAGAAACTCGATCATGGCATCTTTCTCCTTGATTTGCTGAAGCAACTCTTCTCTTTCACGGATCCAGGCACGTGAAAGGTCTTCGTCTCTCAACTCCTCTACGCCTTGGTTAGGGAGGGTTGAAGGCCCAGCCACAACCAGAGGTGTAGGTCTCGGATAATCATAAGGCATGAGATACTCAGATGCTCTCTTCCTCACCCAAGCAGTGTATGGCTCCAAAGCTATGCAGTTCTTCGGACCAACTCACTTCTACCCTTCTTGTGAATCTTGCGCCAAGCGCGGACCATCCTGGCTTTCAGGCCTTGGGGATCTTTACCCTCCTGAAAGAACACACTTTCTAACAGAATGTTATTAGGTTTATCCTTTAGGGGGAACCCAAGCTGACGACGTGATAATATAGGGTTGTAGCTAATCCCACCACATGTACCAAGAAGAGGCACATTGGAGAATTCACCACAAGAATCAATAATCTGGACGCCATCATATGCACGATCATACCAAGAGATATCATCATTAGTGAGAGACATGAGTCTCGTGGACCACCGTAGACATCCCTTGTTCTCCTTGAAAGCGACCGTCTGAGGTAAGTGAGAAATAAACCACTTATACAACAGAGGCAAACAACACACAATAGCGCCATCCACAAAGAGACATAGGTATCACCCAACAGAGTCGGAACGAGATTAAGAACAGAAAAGATCCTAATAGCGTTCACATCCACAAATTTGTCGATGTTGGGGAACAATACCAATCCATAGATGAGAAGCACAAATATGACCTCAAAGGCATCCTCACTCATGGCCTTCCCATAGACGGTAGCTTGAGCGGTGAGGAAATCAGAAGGAAGACCTTGAATTCCACCTTTGGTAGTCATATGAGCTTTAACCAAGGATTCATCTATGTGCAACATGTCAGCTATCTCTCGAGAAGTAGGAATACTCTCCAAGCCACTGAACGGCACCTGATCCAGAATCGGAATACCCACAAGATGAGCATATTCCTCAAGGGTAGGCAATAGCTGAAAGTCTGGAAAAGAGAAGCAGTGATACAGAGGATCATAGAATTGTGCCAAAGTATTCATCAACCCTTCATCAACCTGAGTAGTCAACAGAGGCAGAAGCTTCCCATAACGAGCTTTGAAACCCAAGGGATCTAATACATAAGATGTCAGATTCCTTAACTCTTTCAGATCGGGCTGTCTAAAGATGTACTTCTTTGTATGCCTTTTTGGTCTTTCCATATCTGAAAATTTTGCAAATAAACCCCTTAAGTTCCTTGAAAATTTTCTTTTTATCTGATGATATGGATGCAGATGAATGCATGAATGCAACAACCACACTCAAGGATCAAGCAAAGCACACCAGACAAAGGTCATGGGATGGTTCGTATTATCCTTAATATCAATCATCCATTTTGGTGGATTCTGGTTTTCACCTTATCAACACCCAAGTTCCATTGATATTAATGATATACGAACGATTCAACCATCCTTAATATCAATCATCCATTTTGGTGGATTATGGTTTTCACCTTATCAACACCCAAGTTCCATTGATATTAACGATGGGTGAATGGATCAACCATGAATCACGGGTTTGTTGTGAGTCACGAGCATGGAGTCTCGGTTAAGAACCACCCAAAGGGAGTGTACTATGGTTTAAACCTGCCGAACATGTTCTACAAGAGGTTCCCATAGTCATCATCCCATCTTTCGAATATTATCGGAGGAACGAATACTCGTATTCCAAAAATATTCTCAAGAGAGACTCTTATGAGTGTAGTATCGCGTAACAATCGCATCAGATCTTACATCTGAACGACCTCCGCACTACGTCCTAAAAATAGGCCAAGATGGGCTTGGTAAACTTAGGTCCTTGGCTTCTACGGCACATATCGGAAGAACAATGCCTAACCACAAATAACTTGTGTGACATCATTAATCCAACATGACCTCCACCATGTGAATGGACTCGCAAGTCAACTTGCTAAGGAATAACTCCACACAAGTCGACGAGACTATGCCATTCTCCTATCATAGGGTACACTCGAGTTCGGGTATAGAACTCATCTCACAGAGATCACCAAGCAAGCGAGCAATTGATATATCAAGCAAATCAATCATCACAAGCAATACAGTAATCCCAAATTTGTACAAAAATATGTCATAAACAATATATCACATCAATTGTGAAAAGTTGGCAAACCCACTAGGAAGAGTGTCCCCAGCAGAGTCGCCACTTTTCTGTAGCGGTGTATTCGTCACTTTATGATTTATTGGCTAAATCAAAAGCAAAGCATACAAATATAGAGTCGCCACCGCACTTTTATTTATCCAAAGGAATGGCTAAAAAGCGAACAAAATCCTAAGAAGTTTTACACATAGAAAATTAATGAAAGGTCAGAGATCTGGGTAAGGGGGTAATTATGCAAAGGGAAGGTGTTAGGCACCCAATGCATCCTAGGTACTCCTAGGGAACCCTTTTCACAAATTGTTGCAAAAGATATTGTTTATGAAAATATTTATTGTGCAAACATTGATTGGGAGGATGAGAAAAGAATATACAATTTTTATTATTTTTGTGTTTGGATGGAAAGATCCATTGCCTACGTACGTTTACAGGATCAAAACCTCGTAGTTCGGCTAAAAGATTTCCAAAAAGTAAGCGGATTGATTTTAAACAAAATCTCTAAGGTCTTTCATTATCCACGGGAGAAAACTCAACCTATACAATCACAAGTCCACCATGTGAGAACAACTTCAACTTGCTAGTGAGGGACCATGCCCTATAATAAGCAAGGAAGACTTACAATTCAATCACTAAGGACAAAAGGTGAGATTCACATCAACCATTAAGATAATTGAGATCTATGGCTAATGTATGAAAACTTATCAAGAATGGACAAAGCCACAAAACAATTGAATGAGTGAAATTAATCAATTAGAATTATTCACAAAAAAGATGGTCAAAGTTGACATTAGATTCGATTCAGAAGAAGTATTGTGAAAATGAAGTTTGAAAATCAAAGGCCTAAGGCCTAGGTTTCTAATTTGAAAACAGATGAAAATGTTTGCACAAATTTTTCTGGTTTGAGTTAACATGCAAGTGGAGGTTTAAAGAACAAAAAGGGTGTGAGGTTAAGGGATGCAAAACTTCTTAGGTGTTCACCTCTTGAGATCATATGTAGATGATCCAAGTGATTCCTTTGGAATAGGCAACAAGCAAGTAACAGATAAACAAAGTATCAGGCAAAGCCAGCATAAATGGAAACCAGATGCCAATCAATGGACTTACACTAGACTCACAAAACAAAGATGGATACCAGATGCCAATCAATGGACTTATACCAATCTCACAAAACAAAGAGAACATGGATACCGGATGCCAATCAATGGACTTACACCAATCTCACAAAACAAAGAAAACATGGATACCAGATGCCAATCAATGGACTTATACTAGTCTCACAAAACAAAAATGGATACCAGATGCCAATCAATGGACTTATACTAGTCTCACAAAACAAAGAGAACAAAGAAAACAAATGCAATAAGCAAGAGGAAACAAGTTGCAAATAAATGGTCTTACACTCGCCTCCAAGGAATTGGGATGCCAATCAATGGTCTTAGTCCCAACTCCTTCCAGATCACAGGAAACAACTGCCAATAAATGGACTTACAATTGACTCCTCAATGGACAAAGCAAAATGTCACAAAGAATGAACAATGATCATGAAATGATATTCAATTAATGTTCAAAGATGAAAACAATGCACAAAGGCACACACAAACAATTATGCATATATGGGCAAACAAACAAACAATCAACCAATTAGCACACACTATACACAATCAATGGGCTCAAGCAAGGTTAGGCTTTAGAAATAAGCCAACTGGAATGGGGTGTTTTGAGCTCTTAACCCTAACATTGAGAGTTAGGGTGAAGCAAATGAAATGGAGATGAGGGTTATGCCTCATAGCTCTTATCCCTCGCTTGGGAGAGCTTTAAACAATAGAAAGTATGGGAGTTCAGAATGTAAGAACTCTTCTCCACAAATGACTGACTCTATGGACATGATTTTGGGTTTTTATTCACAATGCATCAACACATGGTGTGAGCAAAGTGAATGACACAACTGAAGAGCAGGGGATGGATTACACATCCCTTTTATCTGCCTATTGCCTCTTAAGAGGACTTTACCTGCTTGGCACAAAAATTAAACAATCAAAGACATGGCCTCTTAAGGAGGGCTTCAGACAGGTTCCTGCCAATAACAGCAGGTCTTCCAGACTACATGAAGATTAGGGATTATACCTAAGTGGTATGCCAACCACAAGCAAAAGCAAAGCAAAGTTCAAATGAACTTAAAGCAACTTAGGTACCTCTTGAAGAGCCTGATCTTGGAAATGCACGATCCATAACTTGTATTGATCCAAATCCAGTCCAGAATGCTTATGATGATGTTTGATGAAGAAAAGAAAGCTTGAACACGTGTAGATCTAGCTTAATTCTGAATTTCCATCTTCAACTTCATGAGCTTCAACTGCTTGATTCTTGCACGAATTCAACAAACCAACACTTGATTCACACTATAATCAACTCACTGATCATGAATCTTTAACAAAAACAAGGTGTTATGTTGAAGAATTTTGAATTTTGAATTTAAGAAAATTTTGGAGGGAGATGAAAACTAGATCTAGAAATGGTGAATTGTGATTAACCTCTGTCAAATTCTGTTATGTTTAGGTATATATATGCCTTCTTAATTAGCTTGCTAATCCATGATTAATTTGGTTAATGAAAATAAGGTGTTTTACAAAAAATCAAAATTGCACGGTGCATGTAGTAAACCCACGTGAACAGTACCACTCCCTTCATCAAAGTCACTTAAAATCATCTTTTAAACTCATTGGCAATGGTAGAAAGTCCATACAATGCACCATTTTTGAATTTTGCAATTTCCCTCCAAAAAAGGCATGGATCAACAAGTGATCATGTGATGACATTTTATGCAATGTGGTGATGGATTTGGAATTTAGAGGTCATGAGGAGCAAAATGCAAAAAGAACCACCAATTTTGGAGTTATGGATCAAAAGATATGGCCATTTGAAGTTCCATGCACACTTGGCAATGATTTGATCATATCTCCTCACCCACACATCAGCTGCTCAAGATCTTGGACATTTTGGAAATGGGAGAGAAAGATATACAACTTTGATGTTCAACAAAATTTCATTTGAAGCTTTTTTGATGATGTAAGATTGAGTTGAAGTTGGTCCAAAACCCTTCCATTTTTGGAAATTTCAAATTATGGGTCACTTTCCATTTTGGGAAATTTTTGACTTGACCTCAATTTCTTCAATGTGAGTGTTTGAAATGTTAAATGAGACTTGTTTGAACATGAGTGAAGTATTTATAATCACTTCCCACCTCCAAATCCACAGTTGACTTTACAGTTGACTTTCTAGGTCTTCAGATGACCTGGAAATGTCCTGATGAAATTTAAGCCTCTACCACTTGGGATTTTGCTTCAAAATGACATCATATCTCATATGAACTCTTGATAATGATCATGGGGTCTAAATCTCAAGAATAACCACCATCTATTGCTCAATGAATGCCTTTCATTGCTTGGCCTGCAAATGCTTCAGCTGCAAGTAACAAGGGTTAATGACATATTTTTGTATATTTTGGTTAGTGATTAAAAGAAAAGCAATGATATACAAATGCAAGCAACTGCTTGGTGATCAAGAAACACTCTCAAAGGGATCCCACCCACAGGGAAGGAAGCAAGGTGTCCAATGATCCTTGAGGCAATGCAATGATATGATATGATACCATGAGGGATCTTAGGGACAAAATTGGGGTCTTACACACACCACTCAGGTAGTTAGCTTCTTACTTCATGTAGTCTGGAAGTCCTGTCACCTTTTTGGCAGGCATTTTGCTGGCAAGTCCTCCTTAAGAGGCTCTGTTTGTGTTTGTTTACAATTGTGCCCAAAGACCTCCAAGGAGAGGCATGTGATTTGATAAGACCTCCAAAAGAAAAGGCAATTGACGGATAAAAGGGATTAGCAGCCAATCCCCCGTTATTCAGTGTGTCGTTCTTTATGCTCGCACTACGTGCTGATGCTTCTGAACATGTGCCCCAGATCTTTTGTCCAGAGTCTGTCAAGTTGAATAGGATCCCACTTTCTGGATCCCCACACTTTCTTTGTCATGAGCTCACCGTGGCCAGGGTTAAGAGCTATGAGGTCTCATCCTCATTACCATTTTGATCTGCTCACCCTGACGTTCAATGTCAGTGGTTAAGAGCCCAGTTGATTACCCTTACAGTTTGGCTTGTTTGTCGAGGTTGATATGACCCCTCTTGACTAAAGCCCACCCATTGTTTGGGCCTCTTATATGGATATAGTGTGTGATGCTTGTTCACTTGTGCTGGTGTGTTTATCTGCTTTCCTCTTCTCATCTCCATTTCTGTAGGAGTTGTATGATTGATTTCTGAGGAAGTTGAATGCATGTTAGAGACATCAACTTAGGGATATTGATTGCATGACAACTATTACGCTCGAGTCTTAGTATCCCTATTAGTTTGTTGTCTCCCTGGTCTCTGGTTAGGAGAGTGTTTTACCCATGTTAAGGGGAACTACTCCGCCCTGATTCTCATACCAGATGAGATACGTAGGCAGGATGTTGTGAGCAATCTCTCCGGACACCCTTTTTCTTTTTTGCTGTGTTGTTTTCGGGTGTTTGTTCACCCTTTTTGTTGAGTCTCTGTTTGTTCACCCTTTTGTTTGTTTTGTGTGTGTTCACCCTTTTCTTTATTTGGTGTGAGTACCCGTTTGTTCAGCGTGTGTGTGGTGGTATGTTTATACCTTGGGGGATTTCTTCTGTTATTACTTGGGGTTCATATTGGGGTTTACCTGTATCATTTGGGGTTCATATCGGGGCTCACTTGTGACGATTGATATTCACTTGGGTTTCATATTGGGGTTCATCTCGGGGTTTCATTTTGTGACGATTGTTATTCATATTGGGGTTCATCTTTGGGGTTCACTTTGGTTACTTGTTATTCATATTGGGGTTCATCTTTGGGGTTCATTTGTGGTGACTGGTTATACATATCGGGAGTTATTCCGGATATTTGGTTACTTCGTTGGGGTTCATTCTGATAACCTTTTCTTTTGGGTTCGCTAGTTAGCGTTTGTTATTATTGGGAGTCGGGTGTAAGTCCATGTATTGGCATTCTATTTCCCTTTGAGAGTTTCTTCTGACGTCTCAGCGTCCCGTTTTGGTGTCTTGTTTCAGCGTGCGTTAGCCGAGCTACGAGTGCTCTGATTCTCCTCTGGATAGAGAAGATACGTAGGCATAGGACGCGATGTCCTAGCGAGCATGTCTCCCTTTTCCCGAACTACGTTGACTCTGATGTTGTTTCTGACAAACTACGTAGGCCCAGGATGCAACATCCTGCCGAGTCCATTTCCTCCGTCTTCTTTCTTCTTTCACTTGTTTATTATTCCAGTTTGGGCAATTTCTTTGAGTAGTTTATTAGCAACCCTTTTCCTTTCCTTTGAGCTATCTTTTGAGCGTGGATCCCGTCTAGTACGGCGGACGTGAGGGGTGTTAATACCTTCCCCTTGCGTAACCGACTCCCGTACCTTGTAATCTCTGGTCGTAAGACCGTTCCTTTCCCTTTCTTAGGTTAGTCCTGCGCTCCCTTTCCGTCATAGGATGAATAGCATCGGTGGCGGCTCTGTATTTTCCACCGGTTGATTTTCGCGTTGCGACACAATCCCATAATACAAGCTTCATACTCAGCCATATTATTTGTGCATTTGAAAGTTAGCCTTGCTGTAAAAGGAAAATGTGTGCCCTGAGGGGTAATAATCACTGCCCCTATACCATTTCCATATTGATTTACAGCGCCATCAAATACCATACTCCATATAAAACCAGGCTCTGGCCCTTCATCGAGTGTAGGCTCATCGCAATCTTTTATTTTCAAATACAGAATCTCCTCATCTGGGAAGTCATACTGAACGGACTGATAATCCTCAATCGGCTGATGTGCCAAATGGTCAGCCAAGATACTACCTTTATTAGCCTTCTGAGCTCGATACTCAATATCATACTCAGATAACAACATCTGCCAACGGGCAATCCTCCCAGTCAAAGCAGGCTTCTCGAAGATATACTTGATTGGATCCATTCTGGATATTTTACCAAGTCGTATGATTCAACATATACTGGTGTAAGCACTTAGCAGCCCAAGCCAAAGCACATCATGTCTTCTCAAGCATTGAGTATCGAGACTCACAATCAGTGAACTTCTTACTCAGGTAGTAAATAGCATACTCTTTCTTTCCTGATTCGTCTTGCTGAACAAGGACACACCCCATCGAGTCTTCAAGAACTGTCAGATACATAATCAGTGGTCTCCCTTCCACAGGCGGAGACAGAATCGGAGGCTCAGACAAATACTCTTTAATACTGTCAAAAGCTTTCTGGCAATCCTCGGTCCAATCATGAAACTGATCTTTCCGGAGGAGCTTGAATATTGGCGCACATGTGGCAGTCATGTGTGATATGAATTTGGAAATGTAATTCAAGCGGCCAAGAAAACCTCAGACTTGCTTCTCAGTTTTGGGCGCAGACATCTCTTGTATTGCTTTGACCTTTGCAGGATCAACCTCAATACCTCTTTCACTAACGACAAAGCCCAATAGCTTGCCGGAACGGACTCCAAATGTACACTTGTTGGTATTCAGACGAAGCTTGTACTTTCTCAAACGCTGAAAAAGTTTCAACAGGTGTTCTACATGTTCAACTTCCGTTCTCGACTTAGCAATCATATCATCAACATATACCTCAATCTCCTTATGTATCATATCATGAAACAAGGTAGTCATAGCTCATTGATACGTGGCTCCGACGTTCATCAAACCGAAGGGCATCACTCGATAACAGAATGTTCCCCAAGGTGTGATGAATGTTGTCTTCTCCATATCCTCGGGTGCCATTTTAATCTGATTATATCCGGAAAATCCATCCATAAATGAGAAGATTTTGAATTTAGCTGTATTTTCCACCAACATATCAATATGTGGTAGAGGGAAATCATCTTTCGGACTAGCTTTATTCAAGTCTCTTTAGTCCACACATATCCGGACTTTTCCATCTTTCTTAGGCACGGGCACAATATTGGCCACCCATTAAGGATATGTAGAAGTCACCAGAAACCCCGCATCAATTTGCTTCTGAACTTCCTCCTTGGTCTTCACTGCCATATCGGGATGAGTTCTTCTGAGCTTCTTCTTCACAGGCACGTACTCAGGCTTCAAAGGTAGGAAATGTTGCACAATATCTGTATCTAGACCAGGCATGTCTTCATATGACCAAGCTAAGACGTCAACATATTCTTGTAGCAATTCAATCAACCCTTTCTTAACAGACTCTTCCAGGAGTGCCCCAATCTTCACTTCTCGCACACAATCCTCAGACCCCAAGTTGCCTGTTTCCAGATTCTCAAGATGCGGCTGAATGACTTTCTCTTCATGCTCAAGTAGACGGGTAATCTCGTCAGGAATCTCTTCAACATCATCTTCTTCCTCCTCAAATACAGGGAATTCAAAGTTAGGAGATGGTGTTGGATCATTATGTTCAATGGGTTTGATCAACCTGCATAATGATTTTGGATATAAAAAGCTTTTAGAATTCAAGCAAGGCAAATCATTATGCAGATGAAAAGATTGATTTTATTTTATCTTTTTAGGGTTTTATGTGATCACCAATTTCATGCAAGAAGCGAAAAGGGAAAATAATTGGAAAAACAAACATTTAACATGAATTTATTGAATGAAAGTATCATTGCATTTATGCGCCAACAATGTCATCACTTCTCCTTTTGGTATGGGAGAAGGGTTTTTCAAACATAATGAACATTACTTTGACTTATTGTAGGTGTTTAATTGGCTGCATTGTATGGTAAAACACAAATGTCTTGACTGATGTCATGACATGTATATGTAACTACATTGTAGTTATTGCAGGACTAGCTAACACAGGATTATTGAGTGCTGTGACATTCATACCTGTCAACAGATACTAAGGAACAGAAGCTCTGTTA
The DNA here is from genome assembly GCF_024323335.1 of Lathyrus oleraceus. Taxonomy (NCBI): domain Eukaryota; kingdom Viridiplantae; phylum Streptophyta; class Magnoliopsida; order Fabales; family Fabaceae; genus Lathyrus; species Lathyrus oleraceus. The sequence continues at coordinate 402,470,529 of NC_066583.1, forward strand.
GAACTTAGTATTCACTTGCAGTCTGGTTATCAAGGAAGAACCAGACCTGGCATAAGGCCTACTGATTGAATGTCAAACTGGATGTTGTGACATTCATCATTGACAGCAGCTACTGAAGATTGGGCAGAGTGGTGTTCTGCTATACTTCAGCACTTTACTTAGTTTGTTATTCAAGAGAATAGCAGAACTAACTTAAGGCCAATTGTGTAAATGTTAAGTTGGACACTTTGACATTTACTAATGTAAGCTGGTACTGTAGTATGGTCATATTGATCATGTACAGGTCAGCAGATTTGTACAGTCTGTTTTCTGGGAAAACAGACTCAGCATATGGACCTTGATGTCAAGCTGAATGTCGTGACATTCATGCCTGACAGCATATGCTAAATTGTAGGTTGTTCAGTTTTCTATTACAGCTTTCTCAGGCTATTCTTTAGGAAGTCAACAGCTTAGAGAAAATCCAGGAAATCAACAACCAAGCTACATTCAATGAACCTAACAAATAGCCTATTTGTTAGCAACCTAAATATTGAATTTGAGGGAACGTATGTGACCTAAAATTCAGGAAAATACAGGTGCAAAAGCCCAGGTGCTGCAATATAAAAAGGAAGGCATTCCTCCATTCAGTTTCAGGGATTTTGAGGCGTGAAGATTTAGTTTGTCCATCTTACTTCACTGCTGTATTTTTGTGAGTCTAGAATTAGACGTATCTTGTAAGCCAAGTCATTATCAAATAGATGATTGCTTTGGCATAGGGTGTTCATTGAGTTGTAAGTGTTGTGTCACTCAAAGCTTTTAATCGTGAGTGCTGTGTATCTTGGTTTAAGCTGTGAAGCATAACCAAGAGTTGTTTTTGAAGTGTGACTTCAAAGTGTTTTTAATATCACTGAGGTGATTGAGGGGGAGTGAGTAGGAACTCTGATCTTAGATTAAGATTGAAATTGCATTGGGTAGGGATTAAGTGATAAGTTGTAAACGGGTGAGTTTAGCTTTGAATTGATACTACTAATAGTGGATTTCCTCCCTGGCTTGGTAGCCCCCAGATGTAGGTCATGTTGGACTGAACTGGGTGAACAATTACTTGTGTTATTTACTGCACTTATAATTAAGTTCTGCATAATCCCTGTCTGTGCAGAATTGGATGTCATAACATCCTGTGTGACATCCAAAGTCTGATAACTAGAATTTCAATTGGCATCAGAGCAGGCACCCTGCCTGTGAAGTTCTGGGTGAGATCTAGGGAAGTTACTTTCTAGTACCATGGACAAGGACTTAGGACACTCAAATAGACCACCCATGTTGGATGGCTCTAATTATGATGACTGGAAGCCTTGTATGATAGCCTTCTTAAGGTCTCTAGACAGCAAAGTCTGGAGAGCTGTCAACAAAGGATGGGAACATCCAATGAGGACAGGTGAAGATGGAGTCAGTGTGCAGATTCCTGAAGAAGACTGGGACAAGGAACAAGAGGCATTAGCTCTTGGAAATTCCAAAGCCTTGAATGCACTGTTCAATGGAATCACTAAGAACATCTTCAGGCTGGTGCACCATTGTGAACTAGCTAAGGAAGTTTGGGATACCCTCAAGGTAACTCATGAAGGTACTTCCAAGGTGAAGATGTCAAAACTTCAGATGCTGACAACCAAGTTTGAAAATCTGAGGATGAAAGAGGATGAGACTATTCATGACTTCCACATGAATATTCTTGAAATTGCAAACACCTCTGGTGGACTAGGTGAGAAAATGACCGAAGAGAAACTTGTAAGAAAGATTCTCAGGTCCTTGCCTAAGAGGTTTGCTATGAAGGTCACTGCTATAGAGGAGGCTCAGGACATCAGCAATATGAAGGTAGATGAGCTCATTGGTTCTCTCCAAACCTTTGAAATGGGCTTAGGTGAGTATGCTGAGAAGAAGAAAAGCATAGCCTTTGTATCTAATGCTGAAGAGGAGGCAGAAGAAGGATATACTGGAGGTGATGAAAGTATATCAGAAGCCTTAGCCATGCTTGGAAGGCAATTCAACAAGTTCATGAAGAAGATTGATCAAAGAGGTAGACCCAATGTCAAGAACATCCCGTCTGACATTAAGAAAAGATCAACTTCTGAAGAAAAGTTCAACCATGGGAAAGGAATCCAGTGTCATGGTTGTGAAGGGTATGGACACGTCAGAGCTGAATGTCCTACTTACCTCAAATTGCAAAATAAGGGGCTAGCTATCACATGGTCTGAAGGAGATTCTGAAAGTGAATCTGAAGGAGAATCTGCCAAACATGTCACTGCACTAACTAGTGTGTGTGTCTCTGAAGATGACACAAGTGCAGATGAGCTGACCTTTGATGAACTTGCTGCAGCATATAAGAAGCTGTGTACCACCAGTGCAGAAGTACGTGCACAAGGTGAAAAGCAGAAGAAACTCATCAAGGAACTGGAAGATGAGAGACAGAAACAACTGTCTGCCATAGAAGGGCTGAATGATGAGATAGCCCTGCTGACCTCCAAGCTGAACCAGATGACCAAATCCATCAGAATGATGAATAAGGGAACTGACACCTTGGAAGAAATCCTAAAGGTGGGACAGCAGTCTGGAACCAAATCTGGGCTAGGATTTAGAAAAAGAACTGAACACAAACGCCCAAAGGCTAAAGTTCAGAAGTTCAAGCAGATGTCACAACCGATGTCTCAACATCGAGGAGCTAGGATGAATGATCATCAGAAGAGAATATTCCAGAATTTGCGGTGTCACCACTGTGGCAGGCTTGGTCATATAAAAGCCTTCTGCTACTGGATTCATGGCTTCCCTAACAGAGCCTCACCTGTCAGACCTAAGCATAACACACGCAAGCGATGTGTTCCCATTAAGAAGCAACAATGGTATGCTAGGATAGCACACACTGCCCTAAGGGCTTCTTCCAGAGAAGACTGGTACTTTGACAGTGGATGCTCAAGACATATGACTGGTATGGAAAATCTACTGGTAGACATTCAACCTCACACCACCAGCTATGTGACTTTTGGTGATGGTGCCAAAGGAAAAATCAGAGGTGTGGGCAAACTGGACTGTTCTGGAGTGCCAAAACTGAACAATGTGCTGTTAGTAAGAGGACTCACTGCAAACCTCATCAGTATAAGTCAGCTGTGTGATCAAGGTTTTCATGTTCAGTTTACGAAGGAGCAGTGCATTGTGACAAATGGTGACAATCAGGAAGTTATGAGAGGAACCAGGTCCAAAGACAACTGCTATCTGTGGGAACCTGACCTCTCTAACTTTTCCACAACGTGCTCCTCAGCCAAGGAAGAACAGGAGGTGAAGCTGTGGCATAGAAGACTTGGCCATCTCCACTTACGTGGAATGAAGAAGATCATATCCAAGGAAGCAGTCAGAGGAATGCCAAAGCTTCTGATTGATGAAGGTAGAGTCTGTGGAGAATGCCAAGTGGGCAAGCAAACCAAGATGTCACACCCAAAGCTGGGACATTCCACAACCTCCAGAGTTCTGGAACTGCTGCACATGGACCTAATAGGACCTATACAGGTGGAAAGTCTTGGAGGGAAGAAGTATGCCTACGTGGTGGTTGATGACCATTCCAGATACACGTGGATAAACTTCATCAGAGAGAAGTCAGATACATTTGATGTCTTCAAGGATCTGTGCATAAGACTTCAAAGAGAAAAGGACAGCTGTGTGGTCCGGATTAGAAGTGATCATGGCACTGAGTTCAAGAATTCCAAGTTTGATGAGTTCTGCTCATCTGAAGGAATAAGCCATGAGTTCTCCTCCCCTATAACTCCTCAGCAGAATGGAATAGTTGAAAGAAAAAATAGAACTATTCAAGAATCTGCCAGAGCAATGATTCATGCAAAGAAGCTCCCTATGCACTTTTGGGCTGAAGCAATGAATACGGCGTGCTATGTTCACAACAGAGTCACCTTGAGAAAAGGAACCTCCTCCACTCTGTATGAAATATGGAAGGGTAGAAAACCCACTATGAAGTACTTTCATATTTTTGGAAGTAAATGCTACATTCTCACAGATCGTGAACAGAGAAGGAAGCTAGATCCCAAAAGTGATGAAGGCGTATTTCTGGGATACTCCACGAACAGCAAAGCCTATAGAGTGTTCAACTACAGGACCAATGTCCTGATGGAATCCATAAATGTCATTGTGGATGATAAAGAGGAAGGAACCGATGTCATGGAGGATGTTGAAACATTCCTTGATAGTCCAACTGACAGTCCAGTCAAGCCTGAAGAAGTACAGGAACCTCCTCCTGAATGTGAAGTAGAAGCACCTGCCAAAGTGCCATCTATCAGAATTCAGAAAGACCACCCTAAGGATCTTATCATAGGGGATCCCACCAGTGGTGTAACTACCAGGTCAAGGGGAATAAACTCAAATTCCTGCTTTGTTTCCAAGGTTGAACCAAAGAATGTGAAAGAAGCCCTGACTGATGAATACTGGATCATTGCCATGCAAGAGGAACTCGAGCAGTTCACAAGGCATGAAGTATGGGAGCTGGTTCCAAGACCTGAAGGGTCCAACATCATTGGTACCAAGTGGATCTACAAAAACAAATCTGATGAGAAAGGAGTAATTACTAGAAATAAAGCAAGACTAGTAGCTCAAGGATACACTCAAGTTGAAGGAGTAGACTTTGATGAGACATTTGCTCCTGTGGCTAGACTTGAGTCCATCAGATTGCTGTTGGGGGTAGCATGCATCCTGAAGTTTAAGCTATTTCAAATGGATGTGAAGAGTGCATTCTTGAATGGCTACCTGAATGAAGAAGTCTATGTGGAACAACCCAAAGGGTTTAGTGATCCTAACCAACCTGAGCATGTATACAAGCTGAAGAAAGCCTTGTATGGGTTGAAGCAAGCACCCAGAGCTTGGTATGAAAGGTTAACCGAATTTCTGACCACAAATGGATACAGAAAGGGTGGCATAGATAAAACCTTGTTTGTGAAGGATGAGGAAGGCAAAATCATGATAGCTCAAATCTATGTGGATGATATAGTCTTTGGTGGAATGTCAGAACAAATGGTTAAAAATTTGTTCACCAGATGCAATCTGAGTTTGAAATGAGTCTAGTGGGAGAACTGACCTATTTCCTTGGAATGCACGTAAACCAAATGGAGGACTCCATGTTTCTCTCCCAAAGCAAGTATGCCAAGAACATAGTTAAGAAGTTTGGTATGGATCATGCCAGGCACAAGAGGACTCCAGCTCCTACTCATCTGAAATTAACCAAAGATGATGGAGGACCCAGTGTTGATCAATGCCTGTACAGAAGCATGATAGGTAGTCTGCTGTATCTAACTGCAAGTAGACCTGACATTTCCTATGCAGTTGGAGTGTGTGCCAGATATCAAGCAGAGCCCAAGGTGAGTCACTTGAATCAAGTCAAAAGGATCCTCAAGTACATCAATGGGACATGTGACTATGGGATGCTGTACTCACATGGGTCTGAGCCTGTCCTATATGGGTACTGTGATGCTGATTGGGCTGGAAGTGCTGATGACAGAAAAAGCACATCAGGTGGATGTTTCTTCTTAGGAGAAAACCTCATATCGTGGTTCAGCAAGAAGCAGAACTGTGTCTCTCTGTCCACTGCAGAGGCTGAATACATAGCGGCTGGAAGCAGTTGCTCCCAACTGGTTTGGATGAAACAAATGCTCACTGAGTACAATGTCAATCAAAATGTCATGACATTGTTCTGTGATAATCTCAGTGCCATCAACATCTCCAAGAATCCCATCCAACACAGCAGGACCAAACATATTGACATTAGGCACCACTTCATCAGAGATCTGGTGGAAGACAAGGTGATCACTTTGGAACATGTAGCCACGGATCTTCAACTGGCTGACATATTTACAAAGGCTCTGGATGCTACTCAGTTTGAAAACTTAAGGAGCAAACTGGGAATATGTCTCTCTGAGACATTATAGCAACCACTGATGTTTGGGATAAATTGTTTAATATCTCTGCCTATTAAACGATTTGTACAAGACTATGATTGGTCAACATATCATAGCTATGCTGCGCGCATCAAGGGTGAATATAAGAGGGTAAGGAGACACCCTACAGAGAGAAGGCCTCTGTACCTGCAGGAGTTCAAGGATGCTGTTCATGCAGGAGTGGTTCTGGATGTCAGAAACAACATCATGGCATCTGATATGGTGGTACCTACTGTAAAGCAAAAGTGGGTGATCACTTGATCGAAGCTGTGAAGCAAGATCAAGTGGATGTGAACTTGGTTGAAACTGTGAAGTAAAACCAAGTCTGGAACTCTGTCATTGTGCTCTGACTATGTTGCTGGCTTTGGCAACATTTGTGACAAAAAGGGGGAGTAATAACCACCAATACCCCTGACAAACAGAGTGGGTCTCTACAACAGACTCTCATGACAGATCTGAAGATTCCCCCCTTGCAGCTGATGTTGAAGTTTAGGTGCAACTTCGAATATATGTGTGCTGCTATGTGAAGTTTTATTTAACTTCCATGTGTGTGAGTGTGCTGCCACTCTGAGTGTATTAGCTAGTTTTATTCCGCTGCCATGAACTCTGTTATGGGGATCAAAGTGTTTTAGCCAAAAATTTGCCAAAGGGGGAGTTTGTAGGTGTTTAATTGGCTGCATTGTATGGTAAAACACAAATGTCTTGACTGATGTCATGACATGTATATGTAACTACATTGTAGTTATTGCAGGACTAGCTAACACAGGATTATTGAGTGCTGTGACATTCATACCTGTCAACAGATACTAAGGAACAGAAGCTCTGTTAGAACTTAGTATTCACTTGCAGTCTGGTTATCAAGGAAGAACCAGACCTGGCATAAGGCCTACTGATTGAATGTCAAACTGGATGTTGTGACATTCATCATTGACAGCAGCTACTGAAGATTGGGCAGAGTGGTGTTCTGCTATACTTCAGCACTTTACTTAGTTTGTTATTCAAGAGAATAGCAGAACTAACTTAAGGCCAATTGTGTAAATGTTAAGTTGGACACTTTGACATTTACTAATGTAAGCTGGTACTGTAGTATGGTCATATTGATCATGTACAGGTCAGCAGATTTGTACAGTCTGTTTTCTGGGAAAACAGACTCAGCATATGGACCTTGATGTCAAGCTGAATGTCGTGACATTCATGCCTGACAGCATATGCTAAATTGTAGGTTGTTCAGTTTTCTGTTACAGCTTTCTCAGGCTATTCTTTAGGAAGTCAACAGCTTAGAGAAAATCCAGGAAATCAACAACCAAGCTACATTCAATGAACCTAACAAATAGCCTATTTGTTAGCAACCTAAATATTGAATTTGAGGGAACGTATGTGACCTAAAATTCAGGAAAATACAGGTGCAAAAGCCCAGGTGCTGCAATATAAAAAGGAAGGCATTCCTCCATTCAGTTTCAGGGATTTTGAGGCGTGAAGATTTAGTGTGTCCATCTTACTTCACTGCTGTATTTTTGTGAGTCTAGAATTAGACGTATCTTGTAAGCCAAGTCATTATCAAATAGATGATTGCTTTGGCATAGGGTGTTCATTGAGTTGTAAGTGTTGTGTCACTCAAAGCTTTTAAGCGTGAGTGCTGTGTATCTTGGTTTAAGCTGTGAAGCATAACCAAGAGTTGTTTTTGAAGTGTGACTTCAAAGTGTTTTTAATATCACTGAGGTGATTGAGGGGGAGTGAGTAGGAACTCTGATCTTAGATTAAGATTGAAATTGCATTGGGTAGGGATTAAGTGATAAGTTGTAAACGGGTGAGTTTAGCTTTGAATTGATACTACTAATAGTGGATTTCCACCCTGGCTTGGTAGCCCCCAGATGTAGGTCATGTTGGACTGAACTGGGTGAACAATTACTTGTGTTATTTACTGCACTTATAATTAAGTTCTGCATAATCCCTGTCTGTGCAGAATTGGATGTCATAACATCCTGTGTGACATCCAAAGTCTGATAACTAGAATTTCACTTATGGATAACTGTCGGAATATCCACAGCGACCCAATTATTGCAGACCCCTCCAAGGATGACGAAATTGTCAGAATCCTCTACATCCTCTTCCAGAATGGCAGCAGCCTCTTCATCCTGACCATTATGGATAAATCCACCACTCTTGAACAAACCTTGCTTGTTGAATACCCCATAAGAATTGCCTATGCCAGCCCGGGATTTGTTGTCTTCTAACTCAATCATTTGCCTCAATGTCCAACTTCGCATCTTTGTAGGAAGCAAATGAAGGAGTTCCCTTCTCAACAGGCTCAGCAATAGATAAAGCTTGGAATGGAGTTCCAACTTCATCCTCAGCATCTATATATGAGAAGGAAGACAAATGGCTAACCAGAAGAGCCTTTTCTCCCCCTACCACCACCAGCTTCTTATTCTTTACAAACTTCAATTTTTGGTGTAGGGTGGATGTCACAGCGCCAGCCTCGTGATTCCATGGTCTGCCTAGGAGACAACTATACGATGGGTAAATGTCCATAACCTGGAAGGTAATCTGGAAATCACTTGGTCCGATTTTTACTGGGAGATCAACCTCACCAATCACAGTTTTGCGAGACCCATTGAAAGCCTTCACAACTACTCCACTCTGCCTCATGGGAGGCCCCTGATATGACAACTTCGTAAGAGTGGTCTTTGGCAATACATTTAATGATGACCCAGTGTCCACCAACACATTGGACATGGCTTCGTCTTTGCAGCTCATAAATATATGTAATGCCAAGTTGTGGTCTCTTCCCTCCTCGGAGACATCGGAGTCACAAAAACTCAAATTGTTACAAGCGGTGATATTTGCAACAATGCTATCAAACTGTTCTAGCGTGACATTATGATCTACGTACACCACACCCAACACCTTCTGCAGAGCTTCTCGATGTGGTTCTGAATTTAATTGTAGTGATAACACAAATATTTTGGATGGCGTTTGTAGAAGTTGGTCTACAACGTTGTACTCGCTTCTCTTGATGAGTCTCAGCATCTCATCACAATCTTCCTTTGTATTGCTACTCGGGCCAATAGAAGCAGGAGTTTTCAACATGGAGGCGGGCTTAGCAACAAGTGTCGGATTCGGAGTGCTCACAGCATTCCCAATCGGGCGTTCAACAAAATCAGCGTCAACACTTCCTCGAGCATCAGCCTGGGGTTTCAACGGAGCTGAAAATACACGACCGCTGCGGGTCAAACCACTGACGTCAGCAATGTTTACAACAGGCGAAGAGGCCAAGGGCACCTCTTTCCCACTTTCCACTGCTACAACATTATAGCGATAAGGAACCGCCTTCTCGGAGGAGTACGGTACAGGTCCGGCTGGCTTGATAGTCAGACCTGGAGAAACCTACTGCTTGCTACCATCATACTTGATGACAACAGGCGCAGGTATCTGGAATACTGGAGAAATTACGTTGACTTCGAGCTCATCTTCGTCAACATTTCTATTTTGAAGGATCTCGATGACTCCCTCGTCCAACATCTCTTGAACATCTCTGCGCACCTGGCGACATCCTCTCTGATTGACATAACAGACTCTACATCTATCTGAAGGAGAATTGCGGTCCAAAACGCAGCGGAAATTAAAATTTTCTCCTTTAGAGATCCTTACGAATGGTCATGATCAGTGATAGAATATTTACCTCTTGTGACGATTGAAACCTTTGGTGCAGATCTCTTGTGACGATCAAAACCTTTGATGAAATCCACGAAGCGATCACGAACGTTGAACGATGACAACGTCTCTACTCAGTCCACACGAACGGATTCCTTCAATCTCAGTGCTAGCTGGTACGAATGAAGGCTTTGAGTGAGAGAGAGAGAGTGAAAACGAAAAGAATGCAACCGCAAATTTTTGCTTCTGCACAAGGGTTCTATTTATAGAACCACTTATGTGGGCCTCAAGCTAAAATCCCACTTAAGTGTATTTTGGCCCATATCTTATAATATGCCCAAAATCACTTAAGCCCATGGTACCTTACCATATTTCGTATTCTACTCAAGTACATCGTACCTTACGATTCTCTATAACTCACTTAAGGGCACCGTACCTTACGGTATTCCTTAGTTACTCTATCTCTCATCAATCCGTCCTTTGTGTGTGACCCTGTAGGTTTTCGTGACGTTGGCAATTATATTAAATCACGCATTTAACATAATAAACAGTGAGCGGTATCTAGCAACACATCACTGCTACCCAAGACACGAAAATGTCAAGTGATCTGACAATTCCTTCTGTGATAATAATTATGTGTATAATTACCCTTTTGCCCTTATGTCTATATTGAACACAAGGCATAGACCGTGTCATCCTTGTCCAGTTCAATATTGGGCCCATAGACATTTATCCTGTTATGCAGGATGGGCAAATTCCATCTAGGTCACTCATGTCCCTCAGCATGCTTTGTGGAGTACCCATCAACTGTCTTTATGGTTATCCATTTACGGACAACGTTGGATCAGCAATAAAGCACTCGACTCTATATCTAGGATCCATAGTGGTTTCAGGTCGAAGAGTGGTATACACCATTATCACCATGAGAATAACTTATGACACTTTGCATAACTTTCTATATAGTATTCTCATAGCGGGTCAATCCGGTATAAATATTACTCCTAATATTCATACCTATGTTTAAGACTTGATAACTCTTTATCCATGATCCATGAGATGTGATCATCAGTCTACAAACATAATAGTCTTAATGCTTTAATGTTATCCCACTTCACACTAAAGCTCGACTACGGATACTTTAGGAATAGTGTCCTTATGTTTAATGTGTTCTCATGATTAAGTCAGACTTAATACATTAAACGGACTATCTATTCCAGGGGCTTTATTAATCAACCATAATAAAGAGAATGCCTTTTATTATTCGATACAAGTACCAAAATGTATTAGCCTCTAGGGCTTACACCAACACTATCATGGTCATGCTCATAATGGCTATAGTCACACAGCAAGCGATGCAACTCAACCAGCGATTGCCGGATATGGCTGACGTGTTTAACTTTGTACTTGCCAGGGCATCCCTGGACCATATTGACAGACTTCCCATGCTCGGGTAGTGGGTTCTTTTTCAAATTCGGACCTACGTCCTCGAAAAATAAAATCCCGCTTCTCACAAGGACTTGCACCTTGGTCTTCAAGGGATAACAGTTCTCTACGTCGTGTCCGGGAGCACCGGAATGATACACAGAATGAAGCTCAGGCTTGTACCACCACTAGGGGTTAGCAGGTACAGCGGGAGGGTCTCGTGGAGTGATTAACTTTCTATCGATCATAGATGGATAGAGTTCAGCATAAGTCATCGGAATTGGATCAAAGGTGACCCTTTTCCTCTCGTAGCTGATGTTGGCATTATTGTTGTTATTTCGAGGCTGGTAGGCCTGCTTTTATGGACGTTGTTGTTGTTGCTGATAATGTTGAGTTTGCGGTTGTTGATAATGTTGAGCTTCCCTGAAAGCAGGTGCTATATGAGCCACCTGATGCTGATTATTGACTGGGCGGGCAATCTTCCTCTTCATAGAGGGTCTTCTCTTGACATGGGAAGACACAGTATGTGCCTCTCCCTCCTTCTTCTTCGCGAAGCTTCCATATCTTTTTGTTGAATAGCCTTCATCTCGAGTTAAGCGTCCTTCACGGACCCCTTCTTCCAATCTCATCACCATATTCACCATCTCGGTGAAGTCTGAGGGAGCACTGGCTATCATCTTCTCATTGTAGAACGAGCTCAAGGACTTCAAGAAGATCTTGGTCGTCTCTTTCTCCTCAAGGGGTGGCACTATCTGAGCTGCCAATTCGCGCCACCTCTGGGCGTATTCTTTGAAGGTCTCTTTCTCTTTCTGGGACATCGCCCTCAACTGGTCCCTATTAGGAGCCATATCCATATTATATTTATATTGCTTGACGAAGGCCTCGCCAAGATCATTGAAAGAGCGGATGTTCGAACTTTCCAGACCCATGTACCAACGGAGGGCGGCACCGGACAAACTATCCTGGAAATAGTGGATGAGCAATTGATCATTATCAGTTTATGTCGACATCTTGCGAGCATACATCACAAGATGACTGAGAGGGCATGTGTTTCCCTTATACTTCTCAAAGTCAGGCACTTTGAATTTAATAGGGATCTTCACGTTAGGCACAAGACACAACTCAGCAGCACTCTTACCAAAGAGGTCTTTCCCCCTCAAAGTCTTCAGTTCCTTGCGAAGCTCAAGGAATTGGTCTTTCATGTCATCCATCTTCTCATAAACGTCTGGGCCCTCAGATGGCTCAGAATGATATATGGTATCTTCAACCCTTGGTAAAGTATGCACGACAGGAGGTGGCACGGACATGTCCGGGCTAGATGCCGGCAAACAAGCAAGAGTTGGAGCAAAACCCTCTGGCATGAAGTTGGCGGGCATTCCCCAAGGGAACTCGGATGGCATAGATGGCGCAAAATGAGCTGTCGCAGCAGGCACTGTAGAGGTTACGACCTCAGAAATGACCGTCCTCTGGGGAGGAGTTAAGGGTGTTGGAGAAGACTGGCTCTGAGCGTCCAAGAATGACTCCATCAGGGCAGTCAGTCTGACTACTTCCTCTTTCAGCTCGCGGTTGTCTTGTTCAAAATGATCCATCAGTCTTGAAGAATTGGCTCTGGTGTAGTACCGGTGAGTCAACTTGTCTTTGGAATAAATGAAGAACGCAGAGTTAGACCATAGGGCAAGAAGCCTGGAGCAAAACCTGCTTAAGCACATGATGCATGCAATGCTTGTGCATATGATTTGTTTTTAATTTCAGAGGAACTCTTAGAGTTCTACTTGCAAATTTTGGGAAGTATTACATTCTTATCACATATGAAAACATCTTATCAATAATATCTGGGAAATATTTTTACACTAAAGGAGTACAATATTGGTAACCAAATACAAGAGAAAAGGAAAATGATCATCCTATGGATCCCTAGAAACAATCATCTAAAGCTCGGGACACAGGAAGATAAGATGCACGAAGCCTCTTCACCTCCTCCTCATAGGCTGCCTCCATATCTGCCTTCTCCTTGGCGAGTCGATCGTACTTCCTCTTCCAGAACCATAATAGACTGAGGAAGTAGAGAAGTCCATGCATCATTAGGATCGTCAATGACCTGATGCTCGAGAAACTCAATCAAAGAATCCTTCTCCTTAACCAGCTGAAGCAACTCTTCTCGTTCACGGATCCAAGCACGTGAACGGTCTTCGTCTCTCAACTCCTCTACTCCTTGGTCAGGGAGGATTAATGACCCAGCCATAACCAAAGGTGTAGGTCTCGGATACTCGTAAGGCATAAGGTACTCAGAAGCTCTCTTCCTAACCCAAGCAGTGTAAGGCTCCAAAGCGACACAATTCTTAGGACCCAATTCATTCCTTCCTTTCCTATGAATCTTGCGCCAAGCGCGGACCATCCTGCCCTTCAAGCCTTGGGGATCTTTACCCTCCTGAAAGAACACACCCTCTAACAGAATGTTATTGGGTTTATCCTTTAGGGCGAACCCAAGTTGATGACGTACCAAAACAGGGTTGTAGTTAATCCCACCACATGTACCAAGAAGAGGTACATTGGAGAATTCACCACAAGAGTCGATAATCTGCACACCATCATACACACGGTTGTACCAAGAGATATCATCATTAGTGAGAGACATAAGTCTCGTGGACCACCGTAGACATCCCTTGTTCTCCTTGAAGGCGACCGTCTGTGGTAAGTGAGAAATAAACCACTTATACAACAAAGGCAAACAGCACACAATGGCACCACCACCCTTTGCATTCCTCATATGCAAAGAAAAATAAATGTCACCCAACAGAGTCGGAACGGGATTAAGGGTAGAGAAGATCCTAATAGCGTTCACATCCACAAACTTGTCGATGTTGGGGAACAACACTAGCCCATAGATGAGAAGTACAAATATGGCCTCAACGGCATCCTCACTCATGGCCTTCCCATACACGGTAGCTTGAGCAATGAGGAACTCAGAAGGGAGACCTTGAATTCCACCTTTGGTAGTCATATGAGCACCAACCGGAGATTCGTCTATATGCAACATGTCAGCTATCTCTCGAGAAGTAGGAATACTCTCTAAGCCGCTGAACGGCAACTGGTCTAGAATAGGTATACCCACAAGGTAGGCATACTCTTCAAGCGTGGGCAAAAGCTGAAAATCTGGAAATGTGAAGCAACGGTGCAAGGGATCATAAAACTGCACCAATACACTCACCAACCCTTCATCCACCTGAGTAGTCATAAGAGGAAGAAGATTCCCAAAACGAGCCTTGAAACCCAAGGGATCTAATACATAGGATGTCAAATTGTTTAGTTCTTTCAAATTTGGTTGTCTGAAGTTGTACTTCTTTGTATTCCTTCTTTGTCTTTCCATGTCTGAAAATTGGCAAATAGACCTCTTAAGTTCCTTGAAAATTTTCTTATTATTTTGATGATATGGATGCAAATGGGTGCATGAATGCATGAATGCAACAACCACACTCAAGGATCAAGCAAAGCACACCAAACAAAGGTCATGGGATGGATCATATTATCCTTAATATCAATCATCCATTTTGGTGGATTATGGTTTACACCTTATCAACACCCAAGTTCCATTGATATTAAGGATACATGAACGGATCAACCATGAATCAAGGGTTTGTTGCGAATCACGAGCATGGAGTCTCGGTTTAGAACCACCCAAAGGGAGTGTACTAGGGTTTAACCTGCCAAACATGTTCTATAAGAGGTTCACATAGTCATCATTCCATCTTTCAGATATTATCGGAGAAACGACTACTCGCATTCCAAAAATATTCTCAAGAGAGACTCCTATGAGTGTAGTATCGCGTAACATTCGTATCAAATCTTACACTTGAACGACTTACGCACTACATCCTAAGAATAGGCCAAGATGGGCTTGGTAAACTAAGGTCCTTGGCTTCTAAGGTCTATATTGGAAAGAGTAATGTTTAACCACAACTACTTGTGTGACATTATTGATCCCAACATGACCTCCACCAAGTGAACGGACTTGCAAGTCAACTTGCTAAGGAATAACTCCACACAAGTCAACAAGACTATGCCATTCTCCTATCCTAAGTGCACTCGAGTTCGGGTATAGAACTCATCTCACAAAGATCACCAAGCATACAAGGAATTAATATTCAAGCAAATCAATCATTACATATAATACAGTAATCCCAAATTGCACAAAAAATATGTCACAAAACAATACAACATAATATGAAAAGTAGGCAAAACCCACTAGGTCAACGTAACTATCCCCAGCAGAGTCGCCACTTTTCTGTAGCGGGGTATTCGTTACCATTAGAGATATTGACTAAATCCAAGGTAAATCATACAAGTCGAGTCGCCACCGCACTTCTATTTATCCAAAGGAATGGTTAGAAAGCGAACAAAAACCTAAAAGTTTTATCGAATCAAAAACTAGTAAAAAAGTCAGAGATCTGGGTAAGGGGGTTGGTTATGCAATGGGAAGTTGTTAGGCACCCAAAACATCCTAGGGAGCCCTTTTCACATTTGTTGTAAGGTTGGAATTTTGTGAAAATTTGTTTGTGCAAACATGATTGAAGAGATGAGAAAAGAATATACAAGTTTATTTATATTTTTGTGTTTGGATGGATAAACCCATTGCCTACGTACCATCTTTTTAAAAAAGATTAGGATCAAAACCTCGTAGTTCGAGGTAAAAATCTCAAAAAAAGTTGGTGAATTGATTGGTCTAAAAGCCTTAAGGTCTTTTGTTATCCAAGGGAGAAAACTCAACCTAAAACCACAAATCCACCATGTGAGGATAACTTTAACATGCTAGTGAGGGTTTAACCCTATAATAAGCATGGAAGACTCATATTCCATCCTTAAGGATATAAGTGAGTATCACATCTACCTCAAGGATAACTGAAACCTAATAGCTAAAGGTTGTGAAAAATTTGATTAAGAAGGTGGCCATTGAAACCACAAAAAGCATTTGAATGAGTTATATTTACCAATGAAAAGTATATACAAAATATGGTCAAAGTTGATTTAGAAGTTCAATTCAAAATAAGTATTAAGAAAGGAAAGTTTGAAAATCAAAAGCATAAGGCTTAGGTTTCTAATGTTGAAAACAAATGTTAAATGTTTGCACAAAAGTTTTGGCTAGGGTTAGAGTGGAGAGAAGAAGAAGAAAGGCTAAAGTCCTAAGCATACAAGAGGTAAGGGATAAGAAGCAAAACCACAAATGGAGTTCCTCTCTTGAGATCATATTGATGATCCAAGTAGTTCCCATCCTTTGGAATAAGCAATCACAATAATGGTAAGCTCAAGCAATCAACAATCAAATAAACCCTTGGAAAGCTCCTCAATGTATCTTGGATCCCTCTCTCTTAAAGGCTCATGGTAATGGTTCCTCAATTTGGCTCAATATTGGAATCCCTAACACAAGAACACACACATCAAAAAGTTCTATAAACAATCAAAGAATGGACAAGAGGGAGTTTAGAATATAGTCCTTTCAATGTTCATCTTCAAGCTTTAAGCATTCTAAAGGAATGAGGCCTAGTTGCTCTTTATCATTTAAGCACTCTAAATGAATGAGACCTAGTTGCTCTTCAAACTCCACTAGCTTGGGTAAAGTCCTAAAGTCTAAGTCCATTTTGTCCAATTCTTTGCATTTGGTTCACAACAAATAGACAAACACAAGCACAAAAGATATATACACAATTATATGTGCTCAAGTGAGGAAAAGGCAAATGGCATTAACATAAACATGTGCTCTAATGAGCAAAGGGAAAACGCAAATGGATAATATGTACAAGAATAATAAATTGCATAAATGTAAAGTGCAAAAAGTAAATGTTAATGATTAATGATTAGTGTTAGTAGTTAGTGTGCCATAAGGCAAATTTAGCGCTATGTTAAGAAATCGTAATTGGACTTATGTAGAAGTCACAACTATCTGAGGCCGGTCAATAATAATGTAGGTAACAACACAAGTTAGAAGTCTTGATTAGTGAACCAAGTTCCAACAACTTGCCATGCCAAAAGGAAAAGAGAAATGATCTAGTATTGGTTTAAGTCCTTTGCATGATTTAGGAAGCAACCTATCCTTAATGCAAAGCCATTCATTTGATCAATTGATCAAGATGAATTAGATCTGAATCAAGGAAGATTAAGCCTCCCTAATCAATGCTAACTTATCAACCTTTAACTCATTGATCAAAAAGAAAAAGAAGAAGAAGAAGGAGATGAACAATGGAAAAGGAAATGGAAAGAATAAAGTGCATTAGATGAAAATGGGATGTACCAATCAACAAGTGTTGACCAATGACATTGAGGATCATGGTCAAACAATCAAAAACAGAAGTGAGATGAAGATTGGAGGTCAAGAAATGAACACAATATTTTTTGGCATTTTTAATATTTAAAATAAACTTGAATTAAAATATTAAAGAAAGGTCAAATTTCAAAATCACTTCAAATCAACTTTGAAAAGTCCAAGTGATTTATCCTAAGTTCAACAAGGTCAAACAAAGTTTGACAAAAAATTTCAGCATTTTTAAAAGTCAGAAACTATTTTTAATCAATTAAAAATGAATAAAAATAACCTAATTGAACTAAAATCTCAAATAAATCTCAAATAAATTAATAAATTGATGAGAATATTTTTCATAGATCCATCATCATTCAAATAGGTTAGGAAAATATTTTTGTATTTTTTGAATATTTAAAACTATTTAAAATGAATTAAAAATAACCAGAAAAGAGAAAATTCACAAAAAATATCAATTGACAAAATAAAAAATATTAAAAATCATTTTTAGAAACTAGAATTTAAATGGAGAAGAATGCAATTGGTCCCATATTTTTTGGAATTAAAATGAAGAAGTTATGAATTTTTGAAAATAAATGGAATAAAAGAAAATAAAATGGAATTTAAGAAAATCAGAAAAAACCACAGGCGTCTGATCAAGCCTCATTAATTGACGTGGCTGATCAGACGGATGTGAGATGCGCGCTCATGGTGA
Organism: Lathyrus oleraceus; assembly: GCF_024323335.1. Lineage (NCBI taxonomy): Eukaryota > Viridiplantae > Streptophyta > Magnoliopsida > Fabales > Fabaceae > Lathyrus > Lathyrus oleraceus. The sequence goes on from NC_066583.1 coordinate 402,488,566, forward strand.
GTCCAAGTCAAACGCGTCACACCTTGCATTATTAAAAGTAATCCAAACGCATGGCTGAGATTAAAACGTGGGAGATGCATCCAGTGGTCCAGATTAAATCTGGCATGGTGGACGGTGGCCAGCGCCACCGTCTTCTCCGGCGAGCATACAAGCTCCGACCAGAGTTGCACGTCCTCCAAACTCAACCAAAACTCACGATCCAGGAACCAAAATGAAGCTGGGGTGATGTACATCACCCCTGTAACCTTGAATTGTACTCAAACTTTCTATGGAATAAGAAATCTGAGCTGGAAGATTCAGGTACATAAATTGCAGTTCATTAAAACACAAAATCAAACCACCACTGACTTGCCTCTCAAGTGAGGACTTCAGAAAACACATTGGCCAGGAAAATAGATCAAGGAACAAAGAGATTCGAAGAAAAAACCAGTTGAACCATACTTTGGATTGTGAAGATTTGAGCTCCTTTCCTTGGTTCCTTTTGCAAAACAGAAGTTCAATGGATCATATGAGGAAGGTCTAGGAACTTTAGATCTGAAGATTCAACCAAATTCAGTTGAATTTCGGATCTGAAATTTTAAAGAAATGTGAACTAGTTCCTTTAGGTATGGCTAGGGATTCAATTGTGCAGCATATCAGGCGCCTTCAGGTTGAGATTTGATGGAGGTATGCACCTCTATTTATAGCTGGAATTGGCTGAGCAAGTGAGTTTCCTCGTGTGCATGGCAAGTGGATTTTCCTTGCATGGGCTTGCATGATCATGTAGAAGGCCCAAACTCAATTGCATTTGCATGCTGATGACCAAACAACTTGAAATGGACGTGTAGTTGGCAATGCATAAGCATGTGCATGGAATTCTAACATGTTATGCATAATTGAGCTTAAAACTTCACCTCTTCGAAAATGCCACTTGGAAAATTGAGACATAGGCATATGGGTAATGGTTGTAAAGGTCTCGACATAAGGAACAAATGTTATGTTGGACCAAAACACATTTGGAGTTTGGAAATTTATGAAAACAGGCCATGAAGTTCATAGTGCAAAACATGCCTTTGAGAATTTTGCCAAATTGGTCCAACTTCAAGCCCTTCTGTTTTGATGATGCAAGCCTCAAATGGAAACACTTCCAACATCAAAGTTGTAGGTCTTTTCAAGGAAATAAAAATGGACTTAAATTTGGAATCATTTGGAGTTTTGATGAAGGAGTTATGGGCACTTGAAGTTGGACTTTTTTGCCTTTCAATGCATTTGGTCCAAAGTGACCTATAATGTTTTGCATTATCACATGTATTTATTTTGAGATTTTGAAATTTTGTTAAACATAAAATTTGAATTAGACATCTTAAGCTTTCCAATGCATTTGATCCCACCTCAAAATCATAAAAAATGAATGCGTTATGTTCTTGGGAAGTTGACCCAAAATTAGGGTTTCAGTCAAAATGACCTATAATGTCTTGGAATGGGAGATGACCTTCCAAGCTTCAAATGAATTTTGTATGAACATGAAAGTTGTTCATATTGTCCTTAAGAACATTTTTTATTTTGGGATAATCTCCATTTGACCAACACTAAAAACGTTAGGTCTTAGTGCATTTCAAAATAGTCAGATGAATTGACTGATCAACTTTCCAAGTCCATAACTCACACCTTGATGAATTGATGATTGAGGGCACTCAAATAAGTTCAAATATTCATGAAATGATGAATTAAAGAACTTCCCTTGATTGTATTTGATCATGGGCTGAGATTGCTTCATGGGCAAGGCACACTTGATACACAGATGAATTAAGGTTTACTTGGGAGACAAACCTCAAACCCTTTGACTTGCTTTGATCAAAATGATGAACTGAGATACTTGGGAGGCATATTTGATGGATTAGAGCTTTGGTAACCATTACCATTCTTGCTTTCATCTTCTTTTGACCATATCTTTGCACAAAGGATCTCCTTGAAGCTCTTGACCTTGTGATTGCTCAAGCTACAAACAAAAGATGTTAGTGACATATTTTTGTGCTTTTGGTTAGTGAATAAAGATGAGAAAAGCAATAATATACAATTCAAGCATGCTTGGTGATCTCAAACCACTCACAAGAAGTCCCACCCAAAGGCAAAGGGAACCAAGATGCTCATGATCCTTGAGGCTTTGTAAATGCAATGTTATGATGCCATGAGGGATATTAGGGACAAAATTGGGGTCTTACAATGTGCAGTAGGGTCATGGATCAGATGAAAATTGTATCGGGTTAGAGACAAAATTGGGGTATGACACTAACTATTACACATTACATTCTAAACTACAAAATGTACATTCAAATTCCAATTCAAAAATACAATAATCCAAAGAAATTTCGAGCACTCCACAAGTCGAACCAGTTCCAACAAGCCATTTTCAAGCTTTATCCATCCATCTTAATGTGTGCCCATCCTACAAAAGCAATGCCAAAACAATACATCATTATGCATATCATATAACATTCATAACCATTTTCAATTCACAAACTACACTAAACGAACATACATGTTCATCAGTCATTCATGATTAAAAACATTGATTCAATTGTCCAAGCAAAATGTTATGAAGAATGTATTGCACAATTTAATGGGTCAAATATAATCACTTTACCGACCATGTTATCACGAACATTAGAGTTGCACACTTAATTGGAAGTGTTCCTCTAACCTCCATTCTCTCCCATTCATAAAACTCATCCGATATTTTGCACGATTACTAAATCTATATGTATGTGAAGATGATTACCCGTGTCCAATGGAACTTGTCGCGCATCTTACGACTTGGAGGGGATTCCGCAAGCAGAGCTGGATTACCAGAATTGATAGATTTGGATCCGACTGGTGCATTCTATTTTCTGAGTGGTGTTGCAATTGGAAATTGTGTCACCACGAGCATCTTGTTTCAGCTTACTAGGTAGCGTACACGTAAAATCCAGAATCAGTATAATTCAGACCCTTACCAAAGTTGTGCTACCAATCGGCAGACCCGAGTATATAAGCCATCTCTTTCCATTGGTTTCTTGTCTCAGGTAAAAGCTTCTGGTTTACATAGCTTTCAGAAAAGCTCCATATCCCGCAAACCTTTAGAGAATAACATTCCTAAACTAAGCAAGTTGGGAATAGTTTATGTTAAAGAAGCAAGGTCCAAAATCATCAAAGGAGCAGTAAAGAATCATACTAAGGAATTAAGTTAAACAAGAAATACAAAGCTGCAGGTGTAAAATGCCACCAAAACACGGATCCAACGGCAACAAACGAAAAATGAAAGTACAAGCTGAGGAAAATGCAGCACACATCATAGACCTGCAAAATTTATTCAATCATTAACTTCAATAAACAACCAACCTAACCATTTAACAGTGTAGCACCTCAAATTTGCACCTCCCATTTGTATATACATTTTCGCTTTTAGGTCATTAACATTGCATTATCATTTGCATAGTCCATCATGTCATCAGGCAAGACTGGTTAGAAGATTCAACTGTGCAAGGCAATAAGAGCATTGTCCATGAGATTAAAGCCCTAGGGTGATTCCCATGAGTTCACATGATTCAAAGACCATTTTGAAGTGATTTGGCCAAGTATTGAAGGCTCAGAGATCATCAGTCCATGTGCAATTCATCTGAGACCCACAAAACTCAACAAAAGTCAACTGTCAATTCAACTATGGATTTGGAGGTGGGAAGTGGTTAGAGATGCCTCATTCATGTTCATACAAGTCTCATTTGACATCTCAAACATCAACATTGAAGAATTTGAGGTCAGATCAAGATTTTCCAAAAATAGCAGGTGACCTGTAATTTGAACTTTCCAAAAATGGAAAGGTTTTAGACCAACTTCAACTCAAGATTACATCATAAAGAAAGCTTCAAATGAAATTTTGTCCAACATGAAAGTTTAAGATCTTTCTCTCCCATTTCCAAAAAGTCCAAGATCATGAATTTCGCATGTGTGGTTGAGGAGATATGGTTTAATCATGGCAAAGTGTGGTTTAAACTTCAAATGAGCATAACTTTCAAACCAAAACTCCAATTTGGGTGGTTCTTTTTGCACTTTGATCCTTGTAACATGTATTTTCCAAGCATACTATCATATGGCATGAAATCTCATTTGCATGGCATTGGCTCATTCATGAAGATTTTGGGAAGAAATTTCATAAACTCATTTTGGTTGAACATATGCATACCAAACCAATTCCAACATGTGCATGAACTCATTTTTAGGCATTTTTGACCTTGAACATGCACTGTTCACGTGCATGAGGGTGCATGGAGAGAAAATATCATTTTTGCACTTACACCACAAAACTCACTAATGACATTTGCATTTGCCCTAAACCATTCCTAAACATGATTAGCATGGGGTATATATGCTTAATCCTAACTGTTTTGATCAGAATGAACATTCTAGATCTAGAATCACCAAATTCTCCAAATTTTTCTCTCACTTTTTTCCAAAAATTCTTCAAACCTAAACACTTTCTCTTGCTTAATTCATCATCATGAGGTATTGTTGAACACATTTGGACCAAAATTCAAGAGAAATCGTGGTTGTTTAAGTTCATGTTCATAGCTTGAAGCTTCCATGGCAGTTGAAGATTTAGCTTGTTTCTTTCATTGTTGAGCTTCCATTTCATCATCATCCATCTCAATAAGCATACTGGAAGAGATTTGAGGCGTGGCAAAGTTTGGAAACACGTGGATCCAATTCTGTTCATCAAGAGGTTGGTTTTTCGACCTCTTTAATTTTGCAATTCATTATGCCTATCTTGTAGATCATGGAATGGTGGTAATTCTGATGGAAATTTGGATTGATTTGGTGTTGAATTGAGCAAGTTACATGCATTTCAATTTTGGATGATGATTCTTGATTCCTTCGATCCGTGTTCATCTTGATGTTTTAGCATGATTTAGTCATTGATCTTTGATGTGCATAGCATGGCGAATTGATTGATGTAGAAATTATGGAATTTTGGACATGTTTATGAAATCTGGAAAATTCTGGATGAAGATCTTCATGATCTTCATCGTGTTCTTCATTTTCCAGTTTTGCTGGAGATTTTCCTGCGGATTTTGTTACAAAACGCATAAGATTTCCTGCGGATTGCATGCATATTACCTGCGGATTTTTTGAATCCAGGCATGAGCGCGCGTTAGGGTTTCATGATTAAACTACTTCGTTTGGTGTGGCGCGCGTTTTGATTTGAAATTGTACATGGTTCGAGTCTGGGCGAGGACATTTTCCATTTGCCTTGCATTTTCATTATTTTCTTCATTATTTCATGTTTGGCTTCACATTTCATTTCAAATTTTTCTCAACTTCCAAAATTCATTTAAAATTGAAAATTAATCCAAATTCATCCCAATTTTTTGCATTGTGATCTTTATCTTGTCTACTATTTTTTGATCATTAATTCCAAAATTGTGCTTGGCTGGATAATTTTTGGTGCTAGAGTGTTTGAGTACATGTCCATATTTGACCTTGCATTGGTTATCATGTTGTGAAATGCTGGTCTTTGATCCAATGAATGTGAAATTTTGCATGCTATAACTAGACACATTGCTTGACATTTTGGTTTTGATTTGGTATTTTTATCACTTACCATGTCTGTTTTATGAATGTGCTAAGTTGGTGTGACAATTTGTGTCACACCTTGTGATGTTCAATTTGAATGATGTGTTTGCCATGCCAAATGATATCCTATGCTCCTGATTTTTTGTGTGATACATGTTATAGATGTTGTGATTGCTCATGATTTTTGTTGGAATTATTGGGATCATTTCTGATTTATTTGAGATTTTTCATTCTGGTTGATCATATTTGAGCTTTAAAATTGCCTTGAACTTCATTTGATCACAAAATGCTTGTTTCTTATCCAATGCTTCTGAATTTTTGCATACTATTTGTAGACATGTTGAGTGTTGTTTTGGCCTTGGTTTGAGGTTTTTACCATGATCCATCCCTGTTTTATGCCTATGCTAACTTGGTGTGACAATTTGTGTCACACATGTGCTTGTCTTGACTTATGCTATGTGATTGCCATGCCTAATGATGTCCAATGCCTCTAATTTTTTGTGTGATGATCATGTTGTATGTTCTGTTTACTCATAAATTTTGCCAAGATTATTTGAATCATTTTTTATTTAATGTGCATTTATTTCTTCTGATGTCACAATGTGGTCACAATTTGCATACCTTGCCATGTTTGGTTCATGAAATGCTTTTGGTTAATGATATTGATATGGGACCTTTTGAGTTGTGTTCTTGATTGGATAAGGATGATTCATGTTAAATTTCATGTTCTGTTTTGAATCTTTGACTTACTTTTGACCTTAGGCTTTGACCTAGTGGTTTGGACTCACTATTTGGATTGTGGATTTCAGGTTAAGAAGCACATTACCATGGTTGAAGTGGTTCATTCATTTGGATTGATTAGTTGATTGATGTTGGCTAACCTTATGTTGTTTTGTAGGTTGATACCAATTCATTTGTGTTTGAGCTTGTGCCTTGCACCTTGTTGCTTGATGCTTTGACTATTTGTCTGATTGTATGGTTGACTGTTGTCTGTCTGTTTGTTTGAATTGTGTACTGATTGGGTTAGATTTTTCACAGGTACCTAAGTTGCTTTGAGTTCTTTTGAACTTGCTTTTGCTTTGCTTGGTTGCTTAACCACTGAGGTATAACTCTCTGACTTCATGTAGTCTGGAAGACCTGTCCTGTTATGTGGGCAGGCACCTGTCTGAAGCCCTCCTTAAGAGGCAATGCTTGTGTTTGTTTATCTTTGTTCTAAGCAGGAAAAGTCCTCTTATGAGGCAATTGGCAGATAAAAGAGATGTGTAATCCATCTCCTGCTATTCAGTGTGTCATTCGCTTTGCTCACACCATGTGTTGATGCATTGTGGATATCAACCCAAGATCTTTGTTGTGTCAGTCATATATGGAGAAGAGTTCCTACATTCTGAACTCCCACACTTTCATTTGTCTGAAGCTCTCCCAGGCCAGGGATAAGAGCTGTGAGGTCTTACCCTCACTTCCCATTTCATCTGCTTCACCCTAACTCTCAATGTTAGGGTTAAGAGCTAACTACACCCGATTCCAGTTGGCTTGTGTTTCACAGCCTAACCTTGTATGAGCCCAATTGTTTGCATATAATGTGTGTTCTTGCTTTGTGTGCTTGTATTTACTTGTGTTGTTTAGGATAGCTTGCTTCCTGTGCAAGTTAGGTAGCAACCTTAACTTAGGGATTGTATGCATGACAACTTCTAGGCTCGAGTCGTAGTCTCCCTAGTAGTTTGTGTCTCCCTTTGTATCTCGTTAGGCTAGTCCTTTTTCCCTGTGTAGGGGAACTACGTCGCCCTGATCCTCATACCAGATGAGGTACGTAGGCAGGAGATGAGCTGAACTCTCCGGGCGCCCTTTTTCTTTTTCAACCCCTTTACGTGTGTTTGTTGTGTTTGGAGTCCGACATAAGTCCAGCGATTGGCAGTTGGTTTCCTGTGTCTTGTTTCTTTGTTGGAGTCTGACATAAGTCCAGCGATTGGAAGTTGGTTTCCTGTGTGTGTTTGTTGGTTCGGAGTCTGATGTAAGTCCAGTGATTGGCATTCGGTTTCCAGGTTTGCTTGTTTGTGTGGAGTCTGACGTAAGCCCAGCGATTGGCAGTCGGTTTCCGGTGTGGTTTTGTTTGGCGTGCGTTAGCCGAGCTACGAGTGCTCTGATTCTTCTTCAGTCAAAGAAGATACGTATGCATAGGATGCGACATCCTAGCGAGCACGTTTTCCCCTGTCCCGAACTACGTCGACTCTGATGTCTATGCCTGACAGACTACGTAGGCTCAGGATGCGATATCCTGCCGAGTCCTGTTTCTCTTGTCTTTCTGTGTGTTCCTTCCAGCTTTGTGTGATGTTTGAGCAGTGTTTAGCAACCTTATCCTTTCTTTTGTGCGTGGATCCTGTCGAGTACGACGGATGCGTAGGGGTGCTAATACCTTCCCTTCGCATAACCGACTCCCGATCCCATCTCTCTCTGGTCGCGAGACCATGTCTTTTCCAGGTTTACTTCGAGCGTTTCCTTTCCCTCCTTTGGGATAAATAACGCACGGTGGCGGCTCTGTTGTTTCGTTTTTTCGCCGGTTTTTCGCGTAATGCGACAAACAGAATTGACGATTTTCTAATAGAATCATAACAGAAATCAATAGGTTCTAACTAACTTTTGTTAACCTCTCTCTCTATAAAATGCGACCAAAACTTCACAATTGGGGATGGATCTTCAAACCACTATCCACCTTCAAACCAACCTCCATAACTTCTTCAACACCCTACTCCAACAAAGAACTCGATAACTCCGCAACCATCTTCGCTCTGTGACCTGCATAAACACCTACAGAAAACCAATAGAAAAAATAAAAATCTTCTCGCAACGGAAAAACCAGAACTTCACCCTTTGTCAAGCATCTTCAACCGACCTTCTTCTTCACCCTCAAACCTCCATAACAGAAATGAATCTACACCGTAACGGAACCGCAACTCCAACCTTCCATTCATAACAGCCACCTCCCATCACCCTCCAACTGGTACACCCAAACCTCTCCAACCTCCTCTAATCTCCCTCACTCACCTGTTGTACGCAAGCTGCTAGTAGAGATAAAGAAAAGATGAAAGAATCAAAATAAAGCTCATGATAGTAGTAGAATAAACAGAAAGAACGGAAGAAACTACGAACAGAAGAAAAGAAAATGGAACTCACGGGTGAAACAGAAGGATTCGCTTTTCATCTTCATGTGGTAAACACCATTGCGCCGCAATAATAATTCCTCTCTTCATCGACGGTATATCAACATTGTACGAAGGCGGAGCAAAATGGATCTTCACCTCCGCGCAAGGAATTGGTTATCATCTTAATCCTTCAGCTCGAACGCGATACGACGAGACGGAAATGCAATGCATCATCATCAGCGACGTGACGTATCCCGCGCGGAGTGGATAGAGGTTGTTCGTGAGGACGAGTCATCTCTGGCGCTGACGGTAGGGTTCAGTCTTAACATGGGCGCGTTTTCTATGTTCATTTTTCTTGCCACGAACAACTTCACCTGTGATCTTGCCATGAACACTAGGGTGGATTTGTTTTCTCAGCATCATTGGACCGGTTCTTGGAGCTTTATTGGAAATCTTGGAACCCGGGTCCTTTCTTGGTGAAGATTGGGCCGTTGGCCCAAGTATTCCCATCAGTAAACTCATTCTTCGTTTCACTCTAAGCTAGCCCATTGTTGTTATTTTAGTTCTTAATCCCACTAACATTCCAATTAATCTTTAGTTAATTTAATTTTAATTCTAGTTTAATGATTTATCTTGATGCTGATTGCTGATCTAGATAGGAATTAGGTTAATCCATAGTTGTCCTTTTAGAAATATTAGGATTGTCATTAGTTTTAATGAATAGTTAGATTAATTCTTTGATTAATTAGGGATTCTTATTGATTTTGGTCTAATCCATAATTAGATTTAATTAGGTTCAATTAGGTTTAATCAAATTCTTTAGATTAGATTTAGTTTTCTTAATTTTCCAGAATTAATATTTTATGATTAACCATGTTATGACTAGGTTAGTCATTAGATTTTGGGTATTTCATATTGTGGATTTTGTGTGGATTAAGATAGTTAGATATTTATTTTACCATTATTAAACTTTAGACTAAATTTCCACTCGATTCAATTTGTGTGATCATGTCCATTAGATTCAATTCTTGGAATTTGGATTGTTAATTCTCCATTTGATTGATTTGTGATCCTAATTCTTGTATAGGTAGATTTCAATTTCTGGAATTAATAGTCACTTTAATTGTCCATTTAATCGTTTCTTTGGTTTATGATCATATTGTAAATTGAAAATCCCATTTCAATTTAGGTGATGAGTACATTGTATGCCCAATTTCATTTGCCTTGATCATAGGATAGATCTTTGATTACTTTTCATTGATTAATCCATTACCTTTCGAATCGATTTTAACCATTGAGCATTATTACATATTGTTGCATGATTCTCATTCATGCTAAATAGTTTGTTGTTTTGTGCCCACATGTTGACTTGGAGAAGCAAGCTCACTCTTAGCTAGTCATGCTCCTAACCATTTCATCTACATCCAATAACTTTGTATTGTTTGAAGTACCATGTCACTTGTATGCCATAGACATGGTACATAGTTAATAGTTTGTAACTTGTATTTTCCTTTCATTCCCTTTCCATTGTATGGTGTGGATCCATCCCCCCATTGTGGGTTAAATATTCCCCCTCCCCTTAATCATGTAATAGCTTGGCTTTATCGCTTTCTAGCTTAGTGTACCATACATGTTAATAATCAAAGATAAAATACAAAAAGATAAACAAAGCATTTCAAAAGAAACAAAAGGTATTTGGTTCAATGTCAAGTTGTTTTCCGAATAAAACTCACACCATTGCAACGCGAATACTCGATCCAACATCAAGTATTCTCCATCCACTCCAAGATCCATTCATTCACATCTCATCTCCATTCTCTTCTCAATCTCATTCTATCTCTCACCTCCATTTTTCACTCACTATTTTCATAATAAATTCAAACACTTTATTCAACGTCAAGTTCCTTTTTCAAAACATTTTCATTAACAAATTGGAATGCAAATGGGGTGTACGTGTTTGTACACAACATTCAAGTAATTGGATTGTCGGTCGTACCTAGCTTGAGGACTCGACACTTGTCTTTCCCCCCTAAAACATCTAATGATTCAAACAAGTTAGATCTAGGCGTTATGAGGAAGAAAAAGAATAGTTAGGACTCCATTGTCCTCTCGATTTTCAAGTACTTTGATCGTTGACTGTACTTAGTCAAGGGTTAGAATACTTGTCGCCCTCTAAGTTCCAATGATTAAACTTGCCAAACTCCTTTCACAATCAAATCTATTTTTTGGATAAAAAAGAGTGGTTAGGATAACTTGTCCTCTCAACTTCCAAGTTATTGGACCGTTGACTGTATCTAGCCAAGGGTCTAATGCTTGTCTCCATGCATAAAATCGACCCCAACCAATCAAATCGTCTTTTGCCTTAGTGCACTCTTTAAAACCTTTCAATAAGGACGTGTTACTTCCGTTCTACCGTGAACGAAACTTAAGCCTCCATGTGCGAGCAAGTAATGTTTAACTGCTAAAGTGTGAATCAAGCGTATCCACTTTACCGAAAACAAGCAAGTACTTTCCGCTCCCATGACAGAGTATACAAGAAAGTGAACAGTAGAGCATGAACGTCAATATTGTTCAGTAAAAAAACAACCAAACAAATACGCCATTTTTTAGCCAAACTACAAAGCTCTGACTTCCCTATTGCACGTATGGGGATACGTAGGCACGAGGGCCCAAATCCATGGCGAGCACACTAACTTAAAACTTATTCTCTCTCCCACCTTATTCTTTCATCTCATTCCCGATAGCAAGCAAATTACAGATAAATAAACATCCATACATATTTGATACGAGCAAGTGGTTCTCATGGAGTACCATGGATGTAAGGGGTGCTAATACCTTCCCCTTTCATAACCGACTTCCGAATCCTCTCTTGGTTGCGAGACCATTTCTCTCATTTGGGGTTTTATCTCTATTTTCCCTTTCCTTTGGAATAAATAAAATCCGGTGGCGACTCTGTATTTTTTGTGGCGCTTCAGTAGGCACTGTCTTTGCAGGTTGGGGTTCAAGCGTAGGACCAGTGATTTCTGAAACGACCATCGTTTAGGTGTCCAATTTGGCCTTAATGACTTGTAGTATCTCCATGAATTGACCCATGTTTCCTCGTAGGTCCTCAAGTTCTGAGCTTATTCTCTCCAATTCTTATTCTTGATCTGCCATTCTTTGACGAGCGCTGGCTCTGGTGTTGTAGTGGTGTTGAGGACTCAATGTATAACAACTGAATAGAGAAAACGGAATGAGTTTTTATTTATTTATTTGGAGAATGCATGAATGTATGTATGAATGCATTATGAAATTTTATGTTTATTTATTTTTAGGGATTCTTATAAACTTTGCAGTTGTTGAGCATGCACTTTGAAAGTAATGTGAACAGAAACAAAAGACAATAGTCAGAAGCTGATGCAAAAATTCAATACCCATTCATTCAATGAAGCCAAAAAGTACGAAGTATACAATCAAAGTGGGTACAAAATATTAAGCCAAATACAAAAATTGGAAATGGCACAAAGCAAACAACTTAAAGAGTCTTCTTAGCAACTCTCTCTTTGTGGGCCTTCAATTCTTCTTTGAAATTTTGCATCATCCTTTTGCAAAGAAAAAAAAGGTCACGAGCCGAAGGATGAGTGTTGTTTTCATCCATGTCCTTTAGAGAATTTTCTAATTTCCATGGTAAGTCTATGGTCACACCATTACAAAACTCTATGAGGTAGCCAACTTCGTATGGTATGCAACAACACTTGGATGTAGAAGGTTGATTGTGCATTCATACTCATCTAATATCTCATTCAAATGCTTCCTACGATTTAGCCAACCCATGCTTTGGCTCTTCAGAGACTCATATTGTTCCTTCCAATAACTAGCTAGCTCCTTGTTGGTATTTAGCTCATCACACTTCTCTTTCCAGGCTTTAGAACATATTTGAGAGGCTCTCTGGGCTCGTTCCTTAAGGAGGTTTTCACGCACCACTTCAGCTTTGGAGCTTCGAAGTTGCTCCTTCAGTTCTTGGATTTGGGCTTCAAGCTCCTCCCTTACCTCCTTCTTTTGCTTAGTGGCTAGGTCCCACAAGCGCTTCCACTTTTGTCCCTCTCTTTTGGCCTTAGCTAACTGATCATGGAGTGAACCTAATCCACTATCAGCCTGATCTAAGCACTCCAAGACTCTTTCCTTGAGATCTTTCTCAATTCTATTCTTCTTACGACTCTCCTTCAAAAGTTCCTTCCTTTGGTTACTCTTCCTATTGAGAATCATATTTTCTCCAGTTTCTTTATAGAGTTCAGATTGAAGATCCCAATTCTCCTTTCCAAGTCTAGCCACCATGGCTCGAAGTTTTTCCACCTTTTCAAGAGAAACAGAGATTGGTTCTAGTGAAGTAGACTTTAGAGGAATCTCTAAAGGAAAAGGGAGTTTCACCACTTTGATCCTCTTCGAGACCCATTGCTAATAAGGAACCCTTGCTACACCATTCTTATTTGCTAATTATTTTCCTTTGGTATGCACCTTTTCCCAAGATCGGATGATCTTATGGAGTAGAACTGGATCATTGGTTCCCATATCTTTCAAAACCATCTCTTCTAACTCTTTATCATCGGGCTTCCCACACATAGGGTATCCAAATTGTCGCAGAGCTAACATGGGGTTGTAGCTAATGCAACCTTTAGATCCTATTAGTGGTACATTTGGGAAACTACCATAACTAACAATGATTTCTTTAATGTTCAGCTTGTGTCGGTACCAAATGATATCCTTACTAGACAAAGACACCAGAGTTCTTGCCCAATCCCCATTGGACATTTCACTGATGTGAGCATTAGGCTTGAACACATATGAGATAAGCCAATTATAGAGCAATGGAAGGCAACATATCAACATTCCATTCTTCTTTTGATGTAGAGTATTCAAATTACGAAAAGTTCCAGCTAATAGTGGAGGAACCAAACTTTGTTTATCCTTCCAAACGGCCCAAAAGACACTTATGGCAACTGAATCTATAAAACCTTCATGGGTTGGGAACAATAATAGCCCATATATGAGAAGAGCTAATATATTTGCCAATGCATCCCAATGATGTATCACAAACAGCCTTTCCGCTTCTTCTTCTTCTAGGTAAGCCCTCCAAAAACCAAAGAGATTCTCCCTTTTCTTCCAATTAGCCAATGCATCAGATATGGGGATGGGAAGTGTAAGGGCTAGCTTCTCTACCTCAGCTACCTGACCAATCCTATTATACGGTGTCTTTCCTTTCATAGAAAATCCCAAGAGTCGGACAAATTCCTCCAAGGTTGGAGTCAACTGAAAGTCTTGGAATAAGAAACTTCGAAGCGGAGGATCATATAACTGAGCCAAAGAGGTGATGGCTGGTGTTTGAATATCTACTGAGAGGAGATCCAAAATCTAGTCAAACTTTCCTTGCAAAGTAACTCTGAAGCATGCGGGAAGTTTATTCAAAAGTCTTGATATGTTGGCAATATCTGGCCTTTTGGCTTTTAATGGTAATGCTTTCCTTCTTTCTGAACCTATTACAAACTTTTTATGCTAGCAACTGCATGTTCAAAAATTCCCTGAAAATAAAATTTGTATGAGTGTCATGATGTTATGCAGATGATCATGAATGCATGGTATTTGGTTTTGGGATAATCATAAGGTAACTCAAAACACCCTATTTGGCATGCTTCTTAATAGATAGTTCTAAGTTGGTTACCCATAAACCCACTCACAGGATAATTTCTACATTTTTGATAAGGTTCCCAGAGTCATGGACCATAATCGTATCAACATCATGCAACAGGCTAGCCGCTTTATGCCAAGAGTGAAGAGTTCTGAGCGGGGCTTTCATGTTGAGTGCAATAAGGAGAGGCCATTGGAGTCCAACATTACGCAACCACCAAAGCAGAAACTAGTTCTAAGAGGGGCTCCTAGAGTCATGCACCCTTCATGAATCAACGTCATGCGACAAGCTCGCTGTCTTATAACGAGATCTACAAACATGTCTACTTTAGGGGAGTCTTCATGCTAGACACGCAAAGAGTGGCCCTTGGGGACTAACACTACACAACTTCCAATTCTAACTTATCTGTTCTCTCTTCTTTTTCCAAAGCTTGGGTGTAGAGCTTTATTCATGATATCAAAATCCCAAAGCCCATATAGGAATATATATACGAATATAAAAATGCGATAAAGCATATATAAAGGAAACATACAACAAAGAAGAATAAAACAAAGCTAACACACATACGAAAACCTAACTAAACTAGGGTTGACTCGCTTAGGAGATGTTTTTGTCCCCAGCAGAGTCGTCATCTGTCGCACCTCAAAAAATGATAACACGACCTTGCGGAGCGTAATCGCACGCTCGCAATGATGGACTGAACAGAGTCGCCACCGAACTTTATTTATTCCCAAAGAGGGAAAGGGAAAATATCGATAAAACCCCTAAAAGAAAGGATAAGATATGGTCATCGTAACCAATATCAGGGTTCGGGAGTCGATTACGCAAGGGGAAGGTATTAGCACCCGTCACGTCCGTTGTACTCAACGGGAACCATTTAGTTAGTTTCCATTTGAATGTTAGTTTGTGTTAGTTTATGATCTTCTACTTATTTGGGATAGAAAAAGAGAGAACAAAAATGTTTTTGAATTAATGATAGAGGACCTAAAAAGGTTTTTATTATTAGGGGGCAGAAAGGAACTAATCCTAAATTTTTTATTAATGGGCCTGATAAGATTTCACAATCCTGCTCCTACGTATCTCCGGGTGCAATAGAGAATTCAAGGCTTACGTAGTTCTGGATAGAAAATGTTTGTTTGTTAGTCGATTTTAGCGAAATCTATATTGCATTAATTGATGAAAAACATTATTTTACCCAAAATAGATGTGGAGTGGACGTATACCACACATTGAATGGATTTACAAATCAACATTCAGAAAAATATCATTTATCTCAACTCAACAATTATGGACGAAGCATTGCTTTGAATCATCTTAAGACAAGATGTCTTTCATTTATGAAAAGGTTTTGAGATCGCACGACGACGAAAAAATAGTTTAATTGGTTGGATATTTTTTATAGGTGAATGTCGGACAATTGATGAGAACGAGACATAAGCCTCGGGATCAATCATTCGGGGTTCCATTGGAATGCTAGTTTCGAACGCTCCTTTTTCATTCGAATTAATTGAGAAAATTGTTTGATGGACAATGAACATTTGATAAGAATCAATTGTTCAAAGAGTTGCCCCAGAATGCTTGATTCCAACGACCCTTATTTTGTCCAAGTTAATTAAAGTGTTTTATGAACGAAAGAAAAGAATGAACGGTTAACCCAAAATGCGAGGCTTAGGACCGATCATTCGAGGGTTCCCGCCGGAATGCTAGATTCCAATGGTCCTCTTCTTTCGAGTTATTTGAAAAAAAAGTTTTAATATTTTAACTTAAATAATAAAGCTTTTGAATCGGGATAAGAAACAAATTAATTAGATTAAAAGGTACAACTTGGGGTATGACCAAAGTTTAAGAAATTAGTCATAAATATTTTATTCTATTAATTACTCGACATCATTACTAGATATTTATTTAATTATTTATTCATAATATTTTAACAATAATAAATAAAACTACAAATAAAATGATATTATTTGAAAATAATAATTCTATAGTTATTCAAACATTTAGAGAAAATAGCAAGAAATAAAGTTGGAGAAAAATACAATTATATATTTTTTTATGTCTAGTAAATTAAAGTGAGAAAATAAGACCAACTAAATATTAGTCATATGCATTTAAAAGGTCAGATAATAAAACAATTAAATACTTTTCTTTGTTCTTTTTAAAATCTAACTAAAATAATAACAAAAGAAAATAAATTAAACATAATTTTTATTTTATTTTTTCAAACATAATCTAAAAATAATAATAAATATAATTAAATTAACTCTTTAAATATTCTTATAACACAATCTAAAAATAATAATGAAAGTAACAAAATTATCTTTTTTTAAATATTCTTATAATACAATCTAAAAAGAATAATGAAAATAACTAAATTAATTTTTTAATGATTTTTATAATATGATCTAAAACTAAAATAAAATAAATGGTAAACTTATTTTTTTGGAATTTTAAATGACATAATCTAAAATTAAAATAAAATAAATGGTAAACTCTTTTTTTTTGGAATTTTTTTATGACATAACCTAAAATTATAATAAAATAAAATGGGAAACTTATTTTTTTCGAAAATGTTTTATGACATAATCTAAAATTAAAAGAAAATAAATGGTAAACTCGATTTTTATGATTTTTTATGATATAATCTAAAATTAAAAGAAAATAAATGGTAAACTCTTTTTTTGGAATATTTTAATGACATAACCTAAAATTAAAATAAAATAATTGGTAAACTTAATTTTTATGATTTTTTATGATATAATCCAAAATTAAAAGAAAATAAATGGTAAACTCTTTTTTGGAATATTTTATGACATGATCTAATAATAAAAGAAAATAAATGTTAAACTTAATTTTTATTTTTCTTTTTATGACATAATCTAATAATAATAATGAAGAATAACTGAATTAACTTATTTTTAAAATTTGTATAAGATAATCTAAAATACAAGAAAATATATGGAAAACTATTTTTGTGATTCTATTATTATGATTTCTATGTATTTATTTATTTATTTTTGTTTTAAAAGAAATAACAAAAGAGAACTTCTAAACATCTATAAAAAATAATTAAATAAAATTAAAATAGATATAAAGAAAAAAAGTCTAAGTTTCTACTCATATTCATCTTACTTGGTGTTTTAAGAAAATGAAACTCAAAATTTTAATTTTATTGAAAAAGTTGATTATAATGTTTTAAGAAAAGAATGAACGGTTAATCCAAAACGTGAGGTTTGTGACAGATCATTCGAGGATTCCCACCGGAATGCTAGATTCCAATGGTCCTCTTCTTTCGTATTTCTTTTTTAAAAGTTATTTTTTATTTATATTTTAGTTTAAATGATAAGACGTTTGAATTGGGATAAGAAACTGTTTAATCGGATTTGAAAAGTACTTTGTATTGGATCAAGACTTCCTTATTCTATTTATTTGATCACATATCAATATAATTATTTATTTAATTTGCAACAAAAGATAGATAAATTGATAAATTAATTAAAACGTAGGATGAATAATAAAATTAAATTAGAAATCACAATTACATGTATTATCCAAATAGTAATAAAAAATATTAAAATAAACTAATTTTCAAAAAAAAAATTAAAACTAAAAATTAATTTTTATTTTTTAATAACAATAAAAAATCTAATCTATTTTCAATGTTTTAACAAAAATTAAATAAACAAAAATAAGAAACGGGTATGGGGTTTCAAAGAACAAATGGGGGTGAATAGCATGGGTAGGCACAAGGTAATAGCCTAAATTGAGGCGGATTGGGCTCGGGTCAGGGAAAGGCCCACGAAATGGAAAAAGCAAAATAATAGAAAAACCCTAGACCCTTTGATATTGTTGTCCCTTGACTTTTCTTCTTTCAGTAATCATTATTCACTTTTAATTAAAACGTTGGAAAGGGAAATAAATTAAATGAAAAAAAAAAGCAACTAATAGATCCCGTTTCTCTCTCTGAAACCAAACACCACCCTTTCTTCCATCTCCATCTCACGATGTTGAAACAAATTCAAGTCCTCACAAAAATGAATAGAATCAAATGAAATAGAACAAATCCCTTTTAAACAGCTCCAACACAAATTGAAATAAAATCACCCCTTTATAATCAATTTCAACAAAAAAAAAACCAAACGATCCCCTCTAACCAAAATCAAAAGAACGGAAACGAAACCTCAACCTACATTCATGGCTGAAATCAAAGATTGATTCACTGGTACACCATCATATGTTCGAAAGTCATGAAGAAATACACACATTCAAGTTGAGAGAAAAAAAAACTTTGTGCCGGTTTCATAAGAGGATTCATCAAAACTATTACTTTCGAAAATCAACACTTAATAAGTCAAACACTCAGTTCACAAGCATCACAATGAAAATGAAAGGAAAGAGAGATTCAGAGATGGATACCAAATAAATTTTTTGCTTCAAAGCTAATTTCGGGTAAGCTTCACTTTTGTGCGATTTCGAATCCTTCCCCTTTTTTTCTTCTCTGTGAGTACTGCTATAAAAAATGTTTGAGGGAGATCTGATGTTTTAGGCTGCTTCAAAAATTCGTCCTTTTGGATTGTTTCAAAATTTTTGATCTCTGTAGGTTATGGTTCTAATGAAATTTGATGCTTAGTATTCCAAATTTTGTATGTTTGTTGTTTGAAAAATGTTTCAATATTTTGGTTTGAAATTTTTCTTATGGCTATTTTTCTGTTCTTCCCCTTTTTCTTTGCTTGCTTACTGTTGAATATATATGCAGAGATTAGGATTTAATTTGAATATAATATGCTTTTAAAATGGCTCCATCTTGATCTCTGATTAAGTTTTGTTGTTGAATTGTTTAAATGATGATACCCTGCTCTATCCTTTTTACATTTGACTTTTTAAAATAAGTTTTACTTAAGAGAAATGCTAATTGTATTTTCTGTATTATCTCTACAGCAAAGAGACAAAGAGCTTCTCTACTCAAAGATAGGTGTTGGATGCTGAAATTGTGAACTAATGTATAGAACTCTCTTGGTTTTATTATTGCTAATATCAAGTTGTAAATGAATTGAAAGTATAAAAACTTTTGGTTTTGCAGTAACTTGTTTGGAATTTACTTTAAAATACATAAACATGCTTGCTGATTCTTTTTTAAATCCCCCTCTTTTTGTTGGTTTTATGATATAGAAAAGAAAAAAGAATAAGACAAAAACTATTTTTCTAAATTAAAAAAATAAACAAATTAATTATAAGTGTGACCCAAAAATTATTTAAATTCAAATAAAAGAAGAAAAATGTAAAACAAGTTTAAATTGCAAAAACAAATTGTAGAACAAAAAAATATAATTAATCATCTTTAAAATTCATGTCTTAATTTTAAATTGTAAAATAAAAATTAACTTTTCATTACCTATTTAAACAAAAACACAACACACAAAAACGTTATTCCTAGAATTTAAAAACAATACCAAAACAAACCAAAATAAGAACTTAATTTTTAAGAATGCAAAAATATAGCTCTAAATCTTCAATCCAGATACAAACATATTTATAAATGCAAAACAAAACAAATGATAAATACATGCATTAGTGGGTAATGATGTGATTAAAATTGATTAAGATCGACTAACACCTAAAGAAAGTTCACGAAGAAAGAAAATCCTAAGCAATAAACTTATCAAAAGCTTAAGTTAAAATCAAAAACCATTGCCCGATTATGGACATGTAACGCATGAATGGATGAATGTATGGACTTGTCAAAATAAGGCAAATCAACCAAAATGAATATTAATCTTGACCTATGTATGAAAAATGTGACATTTATGACCATATGAAATGATTATAAGGAATCGAATCAGATGTTGATGAATGGATAAATGATTGCAAATGAATGAATGCAGATGGATTAGGTGGGGAAAATCTTAGGGTATGACACCCTAAAACATGACCAAGACCACTACTTTACCACATTGCCATTTCCAAACCACAACTCCTTTTGACCTGGTTCTTTTTTAATCTAATCAAGGACATGGAAAGGAACGTTTGGCATGAGTTTTGGACAAAATGCATCAGCCAATTTCATTTGGCCTTGATTCAGAGATTGAAGATCATCCTGATGCACAAACCAGACATGCCCAAGTCAGATTTTGCAATTTCATGCACCAAGCCCTCAAATCACTTTGTTCTGATCCCAATGGCCCCCAAACACATTGCAAAACACATCAGGACAAGTTTTCAACTTGGTTATAAAAAACCTCTCATAGTTGAAAACCCGATCCCATGTGAAAAGTGGAATTTTTCCCAAAATGGCAAAAAGACAAATGCATATCAGCTCTGATTCAATCCCTTTGTTGTTCCTAATTGATTCTAATGGGGGAAACCAACTGGTCTAGAGTGCAAACAAGGTCATAACACAACCACACTTGTCTCCCCAAGTTCAACCTTAAGCATATTTTCGAGCTTCACCCTTTCTGAAGCAAACCTTCACATTCTCCCCCAAAAACCATCGCATCACCTTCCCTATAAATAGGGGAAGGTGTTCCATTCATTTTGTAGGCTTCAAAAGCCAAAGATACCCTGCTGTAAACCTGAGCTAAACCTCTCAAAACAAAGTTTTGTTTTTTAAATTTCAAAGCATTTTAGTTCCAAATAACCACCCAGAATCCATCCCTGAACTTCACTCAAACTTTACCAAGTCCTAACTCACCTTCCATGCCTAAATCTGGTTAAAAGTATGTTTTTAAAAGTTTTGATTTTTGAAGTTCGGAGGTTGAAGAGGACTCTGAGTCATTGCCTCACGTGCGTTTTTGAATTCAAACATTTTGGTTGTCATGTCCTGATTGGCTGATACGCGTGCGCTTTCATATTCATTTGTTGGTTTATTATTTACTCTATTAAGCGTGTTTGTTATCACAACTGAGTGCTTGGACCAGTGGGAGAGGGGTTTGATCCCCATGACCCGAAGGTTAGGGGTTCAACCCCCAACGTATGCATTCTATTTTATTTTTGTTCTTTTCACTTTCCATTTTATTTATTTTACCATATTTATTTCCAGCTTTATTTTATTTTTTACACCACCTATTTTATATATTCTGAAAATATTTTCAACATGGACCCTTATTATTTTACCTCTAGTATTTATTTATGCCTTGTTTCGTGTCATTTGGACATTTTTCCATGAACTTATGAGGTGTTGAACCTAGTGGCTAATGAAGTCTACATTTGTAATGATATTGGTTTGTTTGGGGTTGCTTGAATCTTCCATACTTCAAACCTACTAATGAATGATCAAGAGTTAATTCATGGTACTTTGAAGCATGGATAGGTTTCCCCTACCTTACAATGAGACCCTTTATTTTCTTGTTGGTTACTTTGCATACCTATTTCATTATATTATCCAATTTCGTAATCAAATAAACAAACCCTTGATTCAACGTCAAGTGGCATTTTCATAGTCAAATTCAAAACACTTAAAACTACGATTAGTATTGTGCACCACGAGCCTTAAGTTGTGGAGAATGAGTAAGAATGGAGCATTCCTACCCTTACTCTGATTATTTTGGACGTAAGACGTTTGACTTGTTGTCTAGAACATTCACCTCCGCCCATAAGCTTTAGTGCAATCTAATCACAAACTCTTTTCATAAACCCTTATTCAAGGTAAAATCAACATAACCCATCAAACCTTATTTTAGTCCCTTAGGGCACCATCTCCGAAAACCCTTTTCTAAAAGGTAAAATCAACCACACACAAATGTTTTCTACTCCAATCTATATAGCTCTGATTCCTCATCACCTAATGAGTGATACGTAGGCACAAGGGCCATAATCCTTGGCGAGCACAATAAAAAAAAACCCAGATTCCCATCACTCTTTTTACACAATTTTGAAAATAAGACAATAAATAAGATAAATACCTATATATATATATATATATATATATATATATATATATATATATATATATATGTATATATATATATATATATATATATATATATATATATATATATATATATAAACAACCCAAATGGTTCCCATGGAGTACCATGGACATGAGGGATGCTAATACCTTCCCCTAGCGTAATCGACTTCAGAACCCAAACCTAGGTTGCGAGACCGGTTCCTTATTCCCTTTTGCGCTTCCCGTGCGCATCTCTTTTCAGTGGAGACTCTTCTGTTTTGCCTTCTCCCTTTCGATCGAGGATGCATCTTTTAGTTCAAGTCTCGGTTCCTCGCTCTGATTTCAAACCTCGATAGTGATAGTATTGTGTGAAAAATATTGCTTCCTTTTTACCTAAAATATCTAATGGCATACTTGTTTATTTTAGCCAAGTTGGAGTCCTTCTCATGATGAGGTAGATGTCCATATTTTCATACTTATGGGTGAATAGTTGAGTGTTCTCCCAAAAAATGACAAATTATCTTTCTATTTTTGAACACTAACACAACTTACTAACATATTATTGTTTTAAATTTACTTTAACGTCATTTATCTTATGCTCATTTATTCCTTGTTATTTACTTTATGCTTTTATTTTAGCATCTCATCTCATATTGGTTGTGTTTATGCTATTTTCTATTTGTCCACTTGAACCTTTGTTTATGTTTATGCTCTTTCTTCTTTGTCCATCTGGACTTCTTTTTCTTTTAAACACATTGATGAAGGAGAAAACCCCTAAAAAATTGGTTCTCTTAATTCATGGATTTGAGGTTACTATCATTTCTATTTTTATGGAGATATGGACTTAGAACTAAGACCTTGACCCTTGCTTTGAGATTTTGTGATTTGAAGCCTTGGAATTCATTTGATACCTTTGACTTTGGGTTTCTTTTTAAGACTTGTCTTGGTTACTTTTGTTTCATCTAATACATGGGTTATTCTTTGCTTATTTGGATGGCTTGAAGCGTAATCCAAAGGAGACAATTCTTGCTTGACTCATGTCATAAAGTTTTCTATCACTTGGTTAGATATTTCCTTCCTAGCTTTACCTTATGTTCTAGGATAGTCTTTTCATCTCTTCCCCTTCTTTAATTTTCAAAATCTTCTCTCTTCTTTTCAAAACCTTATTGTTTTCAACCTTGAACCACTTTCTCAATAAACCTTGACTCTTGTCAAGTAATTTTCAAAATCTTTTCTTAATAAAAGCTAATACATCTCAAGCATATTCAAACCAATTTTAAAAGACTAAAAAAAATACATAACTCATTCAAACTATTTTGTGCACTTTTTTATTTTAAAACTTTTTTCTCAAAGTTTAGACATAAGTTATTTTCATAGTTGAGATGTAATTCTCCTATCTCCATAGTATTGATGGTAATTCTTTTCCACCTAAGAGAGATAGTGGCATACTTGTTGGTCTTTATCCAAGTTGGAGCCCTTCTCCATGGTGATGCAAAGTTCTCATACTTGTGGGTGAATAATTTAGTGTTCTCCTTAAAATGAAAAAAACGTATTTTCATTAAAAATGAATCAAAATAAACATCTTTGTTATTTTTACCACGAACTACGAGGTTTTAATCCTCCATTGCACTTTGTTGGTAGGTAGGCATGAGACTCAAGGAGTCTTGGCAAACACCAAAACTATAAAAAAACATCTCTCTTCTCATCTCCCCAATCTTTTGCAAACAACACCACTTTTAAGGCAAAATGAACATATTTTAAAAGAGGTTCTTATAGAGTACTATAAATGTTTAGGATGCTAGTACATTCCCTTTGCACAACCAACCCCCAGACCTTTAACTCTGCTTTTATTAATTTTGTTTTGAAACTTCTTTGGGTTTTGTTCATTCTTTTTCCCTTTATTTTGTAAATAATAAAAGTGTGGTGGCGACTCTTGCTTTTGTGAGTTAAGTTAATCAATAGCTTAATCTCAAAGAATTTACTACTACACTAGGGATACCCTGTGGAAACTGGAATGTTCTTGATAAAAATAATGCTTAATTTCATCTGCGAATCACTATGGACATATGGATTAATTTTAATGATTAAAGGTTTTCTCACTAAGGACTTATGAGTAAACACCCTTAAGAACTGATAATCAATATTATTGAATTACGTTGTTGCAAGGTTAATTTACTGTTGTTGATCAATCCAATCATATACCTTATCTAGCATGTTTACTCGTAACATATTTTAATATGTTCAACTACAATCTTTCCTTTCTTTTGCACTTTATTTGCTACTTTTAAAACCAACAGTCTAAAATGCCTCAAAGACTTTTGTTTAAATAAACTGAAACACGGACTCTGTCTCGTCAAGCAGTCCTTGAGGTCGATATTTGGGAAAAATTTCCTTATTACTATATTGGAAGAATAACACACTTGCTAGTTTACCAATCAACCAATTCTCTTAGAATTAATTACTCAGAGTGTGAGGATCTTCATGTGTACTTCCTCAAACGAGTCTGAACTTCTGTAAGACCCCAATTTTAACCCTAAGATCCCTCATGTTATCGCATCATATGCATTAGCTTTGGGATCACACCTTGGCATCATCCTTACCCCTTATTCATTAGGTTTTCATTGTGAGAGATCACCAAACACATTTGATTGTATAATACTTTGTTTTTATTATTTACTAACCAAAATACCAAAAATATGTCAATGTATAGTTTACTTCTTTTAAAGGTAGTGTGCGTGTTCACCCATGCTCCATCAAGCTCATATCTAGGGTTTGAGACCCTCAATGCAAGGAGACTAATCAAGATATGGTTCACAATTACTCTAGACATCATATATGGATCCTCATGGTCTTCACATATCCTTTTTATCAAGAAATCATCAAGAGTTTGAAGCTTGTTTGCCTTGGAAGCCTTAATTCATCTTGGTATCTTGCCTGACTTCCTCAACAAGTTTCCTCATCATATGATCAAATATTTCAATTTATACTTCATATTACGTCATATTACACATATATGATCATCCATGAGTCCCAAATATCAATAGAATGTCAAGTTTGCAAGATGGTTCATGGTGGTTGACCATGGAAAGTCAACTGGTCAAAACTAGGGTTCCCTAGACCCTATCTCCTACAATTTTTGTCATATGAAAATGATTCCAAGAGAAAAGTTACTATTTATGACATTACAAAACTTTCATGTTGAATTCAAGAGCTACTTTTTCTTGGAAAGTCTTTTTTTATGGTGAAATATTATAGGTCATTTTGTCTGAATCCTAGTTAGGAGGTCAAATTACAAGGACCATAACTTGATCAATTGTTATGTTATGAAAGCCATTGAAATTCCATGATAAAGATCAAGATGTTCTCTCCAAATTTTATGTTTATAAGAAGTTCAAATTCAACTTTCAAATGCATGTGCCAAGAGGAAACATTATAGGTCATTTTGGGCCATTACGATTGAACAAGTGATTTTCCTCAACTTCTAAAATGCATAACTTCTTCATGAAAATTCCAAATGAGGTCAAATTTGTGACTATATTGAAAAGGTTTGAAAGAGATACAACTTTTGTGAAGGAAATTATTTCATTTAAAGTCCATAGCAAACATTATTCAAGGGGGAAGAAGTGAACATTTGACTTGGTACTTAGAAAATTTTCAAATATGTTTGATTTTCCAAACTTCCACCTCAAAATTCATCATGATCCAAGCTTAAAATGGAAAAGTGTTCAACATGAAAGTTGTTCCCCTTGATCTCACCTTTCCATAAAGTCTAAGATTATCTCATTTGGCTAATAAATGAAGGACTTGCGCATGGGTTCTTTTCAAAGGTTCATTTGGATGGATTTCACATACACTTTCCAATCTCCATTTGCATGACCACATGACATGATTTCAGCATTGCACATTGGTAATTTTAGACCTGAATACATCAATTGATGGGCCTATCACACGCCCATGCAAGCATGCAAGGCAATTGCTAAATTTGGCAAATGTTGGAAGTGTGTGAAAATGAATTGCATTGCCTATAAATACAACCCTCTTGGCTCAGAATTGAAGACCTCATGCCTAAACTTTGAGCCTACAATCCAAACCCTCTCCATTAAAGGATAATCTTGAAGGTTTTCATTTGAAAATCGAGCTTCAAATCTCCTTCTGTTTTGAGATTGAAACTCCAAGAGTTCAAGTTTTTCTTTGATCCAATTCATCTCCTACAAGATTCTGAGGCCAAGCCAAGGACAATTGGAAGCAAGATCAAGCAAGGTTGAAGCTCATTTGAATATGATTTTCCAGAACTTTCATCTCTTCGATTCTCTCTCAATTATTCACTATTCTTTGTGATTTTTGGTTGTTTGAAGTCCTACAAATGTAGGTAACAAGATTGAGTTACTTTGAGGTCCAATCGAAGCAACTCAGTTCATGATCCTCAAAATTCAAATCCCTGTATCTTTTGATATACTTGGAATTGGAGAAAATTAAGGCCATATTCGAGCTCCTAAGCATTTTTTCTTTAAATTCATGTCTTTGTTTTTCATTTCAATGGTGGTTTGTGGTGGACCAGTCCGGTGAGGTCCACCGGAGAAGAAGACCTGAGCCCTAGCTCCGTGGATTTGTTGACAACGTCCTGAACCATCTGATCTTTTCCCATGTTCTAATCTTGGCCTTTGCTTCTAATTACCACGTGTGTACACGCGTTGACTGTGGTACATGATGAAGCGCGTGTTTTGGCCATCAGATATGCCACCTCAATTAATGAGGGAGATCTGATGGCCCTTGTTTTTTCTATATTTATTTTAATTTCCGATTTTATGTTTAATCCTTTTATTTTGTTTAATTCATATTAATTTCATTTTTAATCCAAAAAATATGGAACTTTCACCAAAAATCTTTAAATATGTTTCTCTTTCATATTATGAATTAAAATTATTTTTTGGATTAATTTTGAAATTTTTCATGAATTAAATGTTTTTGTACATTTTTTGATTGTTTAAAAATACTTATGACTTTTCAAAAATCATGAAATTTTTTGTCTAAGGTCTTTTGACCTTGTTTGACCTAGGATAAATCTCGTGGCCGTTTATTTGGTGTTTTGAAGAGATTTTAGATTTCGATCAAATTAAATTATATTTTAATGCATTTTTAATTTGATTTTTAATTGATTAATTGTGTAAAAATTATGTTGAGCCATTTTTATGGTCTTGTGATGTTTGACTATTTGTTTGGTCCTTGGTCAAGGCTGGTTTGACTTTTTATTGGATTAAAACCATTGGATTTAGGGGATTGATGAAATGTACATTTCATCTTCCAAAATGAATGAATGGTTTTAATTTGATAAAATTCCTCCCATGACCAATTTGTCTTTCTCTTATTCCCATCCCTCTTCATCTTCATCCCTATTTTTTCCCATTCCTTTCATTGACCAATGAAATCTCTAATGTCTTAAGGCTAATTGGTTCATCAATGACCTTGTGTCAGATGAACCAATACAAGTATATATGAGATAGATTCATCCCTCTTGATCTTTTCTTTTAGTGTGTGGTATGTTTTAGGAGTTTGGTTCATTATACCAAATCTCTAACATGCATTAATACCTAAAATTTTATTGCCCGGCCTTAGATAGTTATGACTTCTACATTAGTCCAATTACGATTGATTAACATATAGCTAAATATGACCCTAAAGGTATAACATTCTAGTAAGTGACATTGTAAGCCTCTCATCCTTCATGGTATTGTATGGAAACTTAGACTTTTTTCCTTCTCATAGAAGATGTCTTGGTTCAAGGATCCATGCTTGTGAATGGATGGTTGAGTATTCTCCAAAGAATGACACAATCAATTAAAAAAAGCACCACTAACACTTTACTAACCTTTGACTAACTGTAAGACCCTAATTTTCACCCTAAGATCCCTCATGGCATCATAACATTGCATATGCATAGCCTCAAGGATCATAAGGATCTTGGCTCCTCCCCTTTGGGTGGGATCCCTCTTGTGAGTGGTTTGAGATCACCAAGCATGCTTGAATTGTATATTATTGCTTTTCTCATTTTATTTACTAACCAAAAGCACAAAAATATGTCACTAACATTTCTTGTTTGTAGCTTAAGCAATCACAAGATCAAAAGCTTCTAGGAGATCCTTTGTGCAATGATATGATCAAGAGAAGATGAAAGCAAGCATGGTAATGGTTCCCAAAGCTCTCATCCATCAAATATGCCTCCCAAGTATCTCAATTCATCATTTTGATCAAAGCAAGTCAAGGGGTTTGAGGTTTGTTTCCCAAGGAAACCCTAATTCATCTGTTCATCAACAATGTCTTGCCCATGAAGCAACCTCAGCCCATGATCAAATACAATCAAGGGAAGTTCTTTAATTCATCATATCATGCATATTTGAACTTATTTGAGTGTCCTCAATCATCAATTCATCAAGAAATGAGTTGTGGATTTAAGAAGTTAATCAGTCAATTCATTTGACTATTTTGAAATACACTGAGACCTAACTTTTTATGTGTTGGTCAAATGGAGATGACCCCAAGAGAAAAATTGTTCTTAAGGACAATATGAACAACTTTCATGTTCATCACAATTTTATTTGAAGTTGGAAGGTCATCATCCATTCCAAGACATTATAGGTCATTTTGACTGAAACCCTAATTTTGGGTCAACTTCCCAGGAACATAACTCATTCATTTTTCATGATTTAGGGATGACACTTAATGAATTGGAAATATTATTATGTCTATTTCAAATGTTATGTTGAGAAAAATTTCAAAATATCAAAAGAAATACATGTGATAATGCAAAACATTATAGGTCACTTTGGGCCAAATGCATTGAAATGTGAAAAAGTCCAACTTCAAGTGCCCATAACTTCTTCATTAAAATTCAAATGATGCAAAATTTAAGTCCAAATTTATTGTCTTAAAAATATATACAACTTTCATGTTGAAGATTTTATCATTTGGAGATTGCATCATTGAGACAGAGGGGCTTGAACATTGGCCAAATTTGGAAACTTCACATATGCATGTTTTGCACCCTACACTTCAAGCTCCAATTTCATTATTTTCCAAGGTCCAATTGGAGTTTTGATCAACATAGCATTTGTTCCTTATGCAACAAGCTTTCTAACCATTACTCCTAAGGTTGCATTTGGAGTTTGGAAGCATCATTTTTGAAGACATGAAGAATTAAGTGCATTTTGTGAAATTCATTTCAAACACATTGCATGAGCTGTTAACATTTAATCTGCACGTCCATTTCTCATTAGGTGATGTATAACAATCCATTCCAATCAGAATTGGGCCCTCCATGCGCCTGTACAGGCCCATGCATGGAGGCCCTCTTCTCCCATGCACACTTTGTTCATTGCATTTCAGATGGCTTTGGCTATAAATACAAGTGCTTTGCTCTTCAATTCTTCAACCTAATGGTGCCTAAATCCCCGCTGAATTGAATCCCCACCCATACCAAAGGAACAAATATCATTTTTCTCTAAAAAAATTCAGATCTAGAATTCAGTTTCCTTGACTGCTTTCTTCAGATCTAAAGTTCCTAGACCTCTTCACCTTGATCCACTGAAGCTTCTATTTGCAAAAGGAATCAAAGAGAGTGACTCAATTCTTCACAATCCAAAGGTTTTGCTCAGCTGCATTTTGCTTCGAATCTCATCATACATTGCTCCATTTGCCTTGATCTTGTGTTGTCTGATGTTCTCTGTATAGAGGCATCATTATTGTGTTCTTAATTGTTGAAATCGAGCAAGTTCAGTTGAACACCACCAAAGTTCCATCTCTGATTTCTCTCTTAATAGGAATCTAGAGTGGAATTGAGTGGCATAGGAGTGATGTACATCACTTCACCTTTCGAATGGTGCCTGGATCGTGCATTTTAGTTAATATTTTTTTGACCTGCAATTTTTTATCTTCATCGGAGCTTGCCGGAGAAGACGGTGGCGCTGGCCACCGTCTGGTCTCCAGATCAGATCTGGACCGTCCCTTTCCATTTCCAGATTAGATCTAGGCAGTCCATTGTTATGACTTTCTTTATTACTTGTACTTCTCATTGACTGAGGTTCATGGTGCGCGCGTATGCCAATGCCATTGGATCCTCCACGTCATTTAATGAGATACAATCCAACGCGTGTGGATTTTTCATATTTTCCATTTCTGATTTTAATTTCTATTTTATTTTTTAATTCCATTTCATTTTCTAAAATTCATATATCTTTTATTATTGGTCCAAAAATTATGGGACCAATTGCATTATTTCTCTTTTAATTTTTAGTTTCTAAAAATGATTTTTAATATTTTTTATTTTATCATTTTCTATTTCTTAGTAATTTTCTCTTTTCTGGTTATTTTTAATTCATTTTAAATAGTTTTTGATATTCAAAAAATACAAAAATATTTTCTCAACCTCTTTGAATGATGATAGATCTATGAAATATATTCTCATCAATTTATTAATTTATTTGAGATTTATTTGAGATTTTATTTCAATTAGGTTATTTTTATGCATTTTTAATTGATTAAAAATAGTTTCTGACTTTTAAAAATGCTGAAATTTTTTGTCAAACTTTGTTTGACCTTGTTGAACTTGGGATAATTCACTTGGACTTTTCAAAGTTGATTTGAAGTGAGTTTGAAGTTTGACCTTTCTTTAATATTTTAATTCAAGTATTATTTTAAATATTAAAAATGCCAAAAATATTTTGTTTATTTCTTGACTTCGAATCTTCATTTTGCTTCTGTTTTCTATTGTTTGACCTTGATCTTCCCTATCTTTGGTCAACATTTGTTGATTGGTACATTCCATTTCATTTAATGCACTTTATTTCTTCATTTCTTTCTTCTTCTTCTCCTCCTTCTTTTTCTTTTTTTGATCAATGAGTTAAAGGTTGATGGTTAGCATTGATTAGGGAGGTTTAATCTTCCTTGATTCAAATCTAATTCATCTTGATTAATTGATCAAGTGAATGGCTTTGCATTAAGGATAGATTGCTTTCTAAATCATGCAAAGGACCTAAATTAATACAAGATCATTTCTCATCTTCTTTTTTGGCATGGCAAGTTGTTGGAGTTTTACTCACTAATCAAAACCTCTAACTTGTGTTGTTGCCTACATTATTATTGACCGGCCTCAGATAGTTGTGACTTCTACATAAGTCCAATTACGATTGCTTAACATAGCGCTAAATTTGCCTTATGGCACACTAACTACTAACACTAACCATTGACCATTAACATTTAATTCTTGCTCTTTACATTTATGCAATTTACTATTCTTGTACATATTATTCATTTGCTTTTGCTCTTTGCTCACTTGAGCACATGTTTATGTTAATGCAATTTGCCTTTTGCTCACTTGAGCACATAATTGTGTATATATATTTGTGCTTGTGTTTTGTTTTGATTGTTGTGGACCAAATGCAAAGAAATGGACAAATGGACTTAGTTTCTAGGACTTTCCCTATGCAAATTGGAGTAAAAGGACCTTAATGTTGAAGATGGATTAGAAGAACCAAATCTCTAAACGCACTCTTGTCCATTCTTGATTTACTTCATGGAACTTTTGATGTGTGTGCTTTTGTGACAGGGAATTCTATGAGAGCTCAAATTGAAGAACCATTGTCATTGCTCATCCAAAGTGAAAGATACAAGATACTTTGAGGATCTCCTAAGGAGCTTGTTTGATTGTGTTGATTGTTTGAGCTTACTATTATTATGCTTGCATATTCCAAAGGATGGGAGCTACTTGGATCATCAATATGATCTCAAGAGAGGAACTCCATTTGTGGTCTTGTTTCTTATCATGTATCTCTTGTATGATTAGGACTTTAGCCTTTCTTCTTCTTCCTTCCACTTTAAGCCTAGCCAAAACTTTTGTGCAAACATTTAACACTTGTTTTCAAACATTAGAAACCTAAGCCTTATGCTTTTGATTTTCAAACTTTCTTTTCATAACACTTATTTTGAATTGAACTTCTAAGTCGACTTTGACCATATTTTGTACATACTTTTCATTGGTAAATATAACCCATTCAAATGTCTTTTTGTGGTTTCAATGGCCACTTCCTTAATAAAAAATTTTCATAAGCTTTAGTTATTAGGTTTGAGTTATCCTTGAGGTAGATGTAATACTCACCTATATCCTTAGTGATGGAAAATGAGTCTTCCATCCTTATTATAGGGTTAACCCCTCACTAGCATGTTGAAGCTATCCTCACATGGTGGATTTGTGGTTTTAGGTTGAGTTTTCTCCCTTGGGTAACAAAAGACCTTAAGGCTTTTGGACCAATCAATTCACCAACTTGTTTTGAGATTTTTACCCCGAACTACGAGGTTTTGATCCTAATCTTTTTTAAGATGGTACGTAGGCAATGGGTTTATCCATCCAAACACAAAATGTAAATAACTGGTATATTCTCTTCTCATCTCTTCAATCATGTTTGCACAAATAAATTTTCACAAAATACCAACCTTACAACAAATATGAAAAGGGCTCCCTAGGAGTACCTAGGATGTTTTGGGTGCTTAAAACCTTCCCATTGCATAACCAGCCCCCTTACCCCGATCTTTGACATTTTTACTAGTTTTTGATTCGATAAAACTTTTAGGTTTTTGTTCGCTTTCTAACCATTCCTTTGGATAAATAGAAGTGCGGTGGCGACTCGACTTGTATGATTTACCTTGGATTTAGTCAATATCTCTAATGGTAACGAATACCCCGCTACAGAAAAATGGCGACTCTGCTGGGGATATTTGCCTAGTGGGTTTTGCCTACTTTTCATATTTGTTGTATTGTTGTGTATTTTTGTTTTGTGACATTTTTTTGTGCAATTTGGGATTACTGTATTGTATGTAATGATTGAATTGCTTGAATATTAATTCCTTGTATGATTAGTGTTCTTTGTGAGATGAGTTCTATACCCGAACTCGAGTGCACTTAGGATAGGAGAATGGCATAGTCTTGTTGACTTGTGTGGAGTTATTCCTTGGCAAGTTGACTTGCAAGTCCGTTCACTTGGTGGAGGTCATGTTGGGATCAATAATGTCACACAAGTAGTTGTGGTTAGACATTACTCTTTCCAATATAGACCTTAGAAGCCAAGGACCTTAGTTTACCAAGCCCATCTTGGCCTATTTTTAGGATGTACTCCAAAAGTCGTTCAAGTTTAAGATTTGATACGATTGTTACGCGATACTACACTCATAAGAGTCTTTCTTGAGAATATTTTTGGAATACGAGTAGTCATTTATCCGATAATATCCGAAAGATGGGATGATGACTATGGGAACCTCTTGTAGAACATGTTTGGCAGGTTTAAACTCTAGTACACTCCCTTTGGGTGGATCTTAACCGAGACTCCATGCTCGTGACTTGCAACAAACCCTTGATTCATGGTTGATCTGTTCTTGTATCCTTAATATCAATGGAACTTGGGTGTTGATAAGGTGTAAACCATAATCCACCAAAATGGATGATTGATATTAAGGATGACATGATCTATCACATGACCTTTATTTGGTGTGCTTTGCTTGATCCTTGATTGTGATTGTTGCATTCATGCATTCATGCACCCATTTGCATCCATATCATCAATAATGAGAAAATTTTCAAGGAACTTAAGAGGTCTATTTGCAAAATTTTCAGACATGGAAAGACAAAGAAGGAATACGAAGAAGTACAGTTTTAGACAACCCGACCTGAAAGAGCTAAGGAATTTAACATCCTATGTATTAGATCCCTTGGGTTTCAAGGCTCGTTTAGGGAAGCTCCTATCTTTTCTGACTACTCAAGTGGACGAAGGATTGATGAGTGTATTGGTGCAGTTTTATGATCCCTTGTACCGTTGCTTCACATTTCTGGATTTTCAGCTTTTGCCCACGCTTGAGGAGTATGCCTACCTTGTGGGTATACCTATTCTAGACCAGTTACCGTTCAGTGTCTTAGAGATAGCTTATATGTTGCATATAGATGAATCTCTGGTTGGTGCGCATATGACTACCAAAGGTGCAATTCAAGGTATCCCTTCCGAGTTCCTCATTGCTCAAGCTACTATGTATGGGAAGGCCATGAGTGAGGACACCTTTGAGGCCATATTCGTACTTCTCATCTATGGGCTAGTGTTATTCCCCAACATCGACAAGTTCGTGGATGTGAACGCTATTAGGATTTTCTCTACTCTTAATCCCGTTCCGACTCTGTTGGGTGACACTTACTTTTCTTTGCATATGAGGAATGCAAAGGGTGGTGGTACCATTGTGTGTTGTTTGCCTTTGTTGTACAAGTGGTTTATTTCTCACTTGCCACAGACGGTCGCCTTCAAGGAGAACAAAGGATGTCTACGGTGGTCCACGAGACTTATGTCTCTCACCAATGATGATATCTTTTTGTACAACCGTGTGTATGATGGTATGCAGATTATCGACTCTTGTGGTGAATTCTCCAATGTGCCTCTTCTTGGTACATGTGGTGGGATTAACTACAACCCTATTTTGGCACGTCGTCAGCTTGGGTTCCCCCTAAAGGATAAACCCAATAACATTCTGTTAGAGGTTGTGTTCTTTCAGGAGGGTAAAGATCCCCAAGGTTTGAAGGGCAGGATGGTTCGCGCTTGGCGCAAGATCCATAGGAAAGGAAGGAAGGAGCTGGGTCCGAAGGATTGTATCGCTTTGGAGCCTTATACTTCTTGGGTTAGGAGGAGATCTTCCGAATACCTCATGCCTTACGAGTATCCGAGACCTACACCTTTAGTTGTGGCTGGGCCTTCAACCCTCCCTGACCAAGGAGTAGAGGAGTTGAGAGACGAAGACCGTTCACGTGCTTAGATCCGTGAACGAGAGGAGTTACTTCAGCAGATCAAGGAGAAGGATGCTTTGATAGAGTTCCTTGAGCATCAGGTTATTGATGATCCTGATGATGCATGGACTTCTCTACTTCCTCAGTCTTCCAAGTTTTGGAAAAGGAAGTACGATCGACTCGCCAAAGAGAAGGCGGATATGGAGGCAGCCTATGAGGAGGAGGTGAAGAGGCTTCGTGCATCTTATCTTCCTGTGTCCAGAGCTTTAGATGACTTCTTCTATGGATCCATAGGATGTTCATTTTCTTCTTTCTTGTTTTGTATTTGGTTACAAAGACTGTACTTCTTTGGTGTAAAAATATTTCCAGATATTATTGATGAGATATTTCCATATGTGATAAGTGTTTAATATTTCCAATATTTGCAAATAGAACTCTAAAAGTTCCTCTGATAAATAAAAACAAATCATATGCACAAGCATTACATGCATCATGTGCATAAGCAGGTTTTGCTCCAGGCTTCTTGTTCTATGGTCTAACTCTGTGTTCTTCATTTATTTTGAAGACAAGCTGACTCACCGGTACTACACCAGAGCCAACATTTCAAGACTGATGGATCATTTGGAACAAGAGAACCGCGAGCTGAAGGAGGAAGTAGCCAGATTGACTGCCCTGATGGAGTCATTTATGGCTGCCCAGAGCCAGTCTTCTCCGACACCTTCAACTCCTCCCCAGAGGACAGTCATCTCTGAGATTGTCTCCTCAACTGTGCCTGCGGCCAGCGCACACTTTGCTCCAACGGCCATGCCAGCTGGATTCCCGTGGGGGATGCCTCCTAATTTCATGCTTGGGGGCCCTGCACCCACCTTTGCTTCTCTACCGGCATCTAGCCTGGTCCTTGTTGTTCCTCCTCCTGTCGTGCATACTATGCCTAGAGTAGACGACACCATCTATCATTCTGAGCCTTGTGAGGGCCCATGTGTCTATAAAAAGATGGACGCTATGAACGATCAATTTCTTGAGCTTCGCAAGGAATTGAAAACCCTTCGAGGAAAGGATCTTTTTGGCAAGTCTGCTACCGAACTCTGCTTGGTTCCTAATGTGAAGATCCCTGTGAAATTCAAGGTACCTGACTTTGAAAAATACAAGGGAAATACTCACCCTCTCATCCACCTTGTCATGTATGCCAGGAAAATGTCGACTCAGATCGACAACGACCAACTGCTCATCCATTACTTTCAGGACAGCTTGTCCGGTGCTGCCCTAGGTTGGTATATGGGCTTGGCAGTGCGAACATCCGATCCTTCAATGACCTTGGCGAAGCCTTCGTCAAGCAGTACAAATATAATGTGGATATGGCTCCCGATAGGGATCAATTGAGGGCCATGTCCCAGAAGGACAAGGAAACATTCAAAGAGTGCGCCCAAAGGTGGCGAGAGGTAGCAGCACAGGTCGTGCCCCCGCTGGAAGAGAAAGAGATGACCAAGATCTTTTTGAAGACCTTGATTTCTTTTTATTATGAGCGGATGATTGTCAGCGCTCCTTCTGACTTCACTGAGATGGTGAACATGGGGATGCGACTGGAAGAAGGGGTCAGGGAAGGGCGCCTGACCAGAGAAGAAGGCTCTTCTGCCAAATGGTATGGGACGTTTCGAAAGAAGAAAAATGGTGAGGCACATGCTGTGACCTCCCATATGAAACCAAGAAGACCCTCTGTGAGGAGGAAGACCGTGCGTCTTGCCGGTAACCAGCACCAAATGGCTCATATAGCACCTGTCTTTAGAGATAATCAGCAATATCAGCAACACAACAATAATCAGCAACAACCACATCCGCAATATCAACAGCAACAACACCGTCCTCAACAGCAGGCCTACCAGCCTCGAAACAGTAATCAAGCCAACACAAGTTACGAGAGGAAAAGGGTCACCTTTGATCCTATTCAGATGACGTATGCAGAGCTATATCCCTCATTGATATAGAGGAAGTTGATTACGCCACGAGACCCACCGGTTATACCTACTAACCCCCAGTGGTG
Organism: Lathyrus oleraceus; assembly: GCF_024323335.1. Classification (NCBI taxonomy): domain Eukaryota; kingdom Viridiplantae; phylum Streptophyta; class Magnoliopsida; order Fabales; family Fabaceae; genus Lathyrus; species Lathyrus oleraceus. Next base: position 402,525,679 of record NC_066583.1, read on the forward strand.
GTATAAGCCTGAATTACATTGTGTTTATCATTCCAGTGCTCCCGGCCATGACGTGGAAAATTACTACCCTTTGAAGACCAAGGTTCAAGACCTTGTAAGATGTGGCATTCTGTGTTTCGAGGACGTAGGTCCTAACGTGAAGAAGAACCCATTGCCCGAGCATGGGAAATCTGTTAACATGGTCCAGGGTTGCCCTGGCAAGTACAAAGTCAAATACGTTAGTCATATTCGACAATCTCTGGTCAAGATGCATTATTTACTGTGTGATTATAGTCATTACGAGCATGACCATGATAGATGCCGAGTCTGTTCTGTTAATCAAAGAGGTTGTCGCCAGGTGCGCAAAGATGTTCAAGAAATGATGGATGAGGGAGTCATTGAGATCCTTCAAAACAGAAATGTTGACGAAGATGTTGATGAAGTCAACGTAATTTCTCCAGTATTTCGGATCCCCGAGCCTGTTATCATCAAGTATGATGGTAGCAAGCAGAAGGTTTCTCCTGCTTTGACCATTAAGCCAGCCGGCCCTGTATCGTATTTTTCTGAGAAGGCGGTCCCCTATCGCTACAATGTTGTAGCATTGGAGAATGGGAAAGAGGTGCCCCTACCCTCTTCATCTGTTGTTAATATTGCCGACATCAGTGGCCTGACCCGCATCGGTCGTGTTTTCTCGGCTCCGCCAAAGTCGCAAGCTGATGCTCGAAGGAATGATAATGCTGATTATGCTGAACGCCCGATTGGGAATACTGTGAATGCTCCGAATCCGGCACTTGTTGCTAAACCTACCTCTACGTTGAAAATTTCTGTCTCTGTTGGCCCGAGTGGCAATGCAAAAGAAGACTGTGATGAGATGTTGAGGCTCATCAAGAGAAGTGAGTACAACATGGTATATCAGCTTCTACAAACACCATCCAAAATCTCTGTATTATCCTTGCTGATGAATTCAGAACCACACCGAGAAGCTCTGCAGAAGGTGTTGGATGTGGCGTATGTGGATCACGACGTCACGATTGAATAATTCGACAGTATTGTTGCAAACATTACCGCTTGTAATAATTTAAGTTTTTGTGATGCTGATCTCCCCGAGGAGGGAAGAGACCATAACTTGGCATTACACATATCTATGAGCTGCAAAGATGACGCCATGTCCAATGTGCTGGTGGACACTGGGTCATCATTGAATGTATTGCCGAAGTCCACTCTTGCAAAGTTATCATATCAGGGGCCTCCCACGAGGCAGAGTGGAGTAGTTGTGAAGGCTTTCGATGGGTCTCGCAAAACTGTGATTGGAGAAGTTGATCTCCCAGTCAAAATCGGACAAAGTGATTTCCAGATTACCTTCCAGGTTATGGGTATCCACCCATCATATAACTATCTCTTAGGCAGACCATGGATTCACGAGGCAGGCGCCGTGACATCCACCCTACACCAGAAACTGAAGTTTGTGAAAAATAAGAAGTTGGTGGTGGTAGGGGGAGAAAAGGCTCTCCTGGTTATCCATTTGTCTTCCTTCTCTTATATAGATGTTGAAGATGAAGTTGGAACGTCGTTCCAAGCTTTATCTATTGCTGAGCCTATTAAGAAGGGAACTTCTTCATTTGCTTTCTATAAAGATGCGAAGTTGGCCATTGAGCATGATGCAACTGCTGGATTGGGGCAAATGATTGAGATGGAAGACAATAAATCCCGGGTTGGCATAGGTTATTCTTCTAGGGTCTTCAACAAGCAAGGGCTGTTCAAGAGTGGTGGATTCATCCACACCGGTCAAGATGAAAAGGCTGCCGCCTTTCTGGAAGAGGATGAAGAGGATTTTGGCAACTTCATCATCCTTAGTGGGATCTGCAATAATTGGATCGCTGTTGATATTCCAACAGTTATCCATAAGTCAAAGTAATGTTCATTGTGTTTGAAAACCCTTCTCCCATGCCAAAAGGAGAAGTGATGACATTGTTGGCGCATAAATACAATGATATTTTCATTCAATAAATTCATGTTAAATGTTTGTGGCATACCCCGATTTTAGATCCATCTGCATTCATCCACTATGCATCATGCATTCATTTTAGTATAAACACTAATTCACGTCTGAGGTCAATCGTTGACTTTTTGGTCAATTAGTTGACCAAAGTCAACCGTCCATTCCCAAATCCATATTGTCTCTATTTTGATAAACATTGGTCATTATCTAGGCCTTTTCGATCATGGTGCTTTTAATTACAAAATGGATTCTAATTATTTGACTTTTTAATTTTCAATTTGATTTTAATTTCAAATTAAGTCTAATTCCAAATTTCAATTTAATCTTAATTGTTTTTTTTACTAATGATTCAAACTCTAATTGATTTTAATTTTCAAATAAATGTTAGAATTGATATCAAAGTAATTTTAACAAATTATATATTAATTTGATTTTAATTGGTTTTATTGGTTTTTTAATTTTAAATTGACATTTAGATTAGTCTTGGATTATTTCTAAAATCCATATCCATTTTTATAACCAAATATCCATTTCCATAAACCAAGTTACATCCATTCTTATTCTTTACAATCACTTCAATCAAGTTAAAACTACAACCATAACCATACAATTCATTCAAACTTTCAAACTTTCATTCAATATATCCAATTCCATTCAATACAATTCAATAAACATTCATTACATGATCCCATTCATTCAATTAACTTTCAATACACAATCTAATAATTCAATACGTTTCCAACCCAATCCCATAAGAATTCCAAAACAGCCCCGCCGTCCAATGCGCTTTGTAGCCGCATCCAAGCCGAAATTCCCAAGCTAACCAATAACCTTCAGACTTTCTATTCATTCCTGAAGCAAATATGTCCAAAATTCTGCAGTAATTAACCAATTATGCAACACACCTGCAAGTGCAAACCAAAGGATCCTGCACAAACATCAACGGCCAATAACCTGTATCAGTCCCAGGCATATTCACATTAATCCAAGCTGCAACAGCCAACAAATAATAAGACATCAAGTAATCCCATCCTAAACTTATAACAACTCCAAAACAGTTCTCCAATAAGCTATGACGGCGACGCCTTTCGTTCCATAACAGGAATTGAATGATGAAGCTTCAGAGTTGCCATCATCAAAAGCTACCCCACCATCACGTTCTTCATCAAAGAAAAGCAGAGTTGCAGAGTTTCATAATTTATCTGAAAAGAGAAGGAGGAGTAAGATTAATGAGAAATTGAAAGCTTTGCAGAATTTAATTCTGAATTCTAATAAGATAGACAAAGCTTCATTGCTTGATGAGGCTATAGAATATTTAAAGCAGCTTTAACTTCAAGTGCAATGTTGGTGATCATTTCTGCAGATGTTAATGATAAGAAATGGTTATAGCCTGCATCCGGTGTCTCTATCAGGAAGATTGCGACCTACGATGTTTTCTCAAACCGATTTATTCAATCTTGATGAGGGTAATATTGGATTTCACAATTCTGTCAACGCAATTGCCTCATCTGCAAATGATGAATTTTTTGCGCCGCCTAGTTTTAGTTTTCTAGAACAAGGCAGCATCTCGAATCAAACTGTCACGGAAAATATAGCTAATTTTGACCCCTCATCAAGTTTTCAACCCTCTATTAAGGCTTAACTCCTGCAACAGCACACCACAGGAAATTAACAAGCTTCAAAATAATCAATACGACTACACCACAGGGGATAACAAGTTCTAACTTACGGTAACTAACCTCTAACCTTTTTCAGAACCAAGGCAACCTGTTTTCTCTTTTCATTCACTGCTACGGATTTGGCTTCACCATAATGGCCAAAGAGAACCCAACCTGCACTGCCATAACAGCAACATAACGAATTCATCTGCAACGAATTCATAATGGAGTCGCACCATCAAGGCCATGAAAACCGAAGCTACCCATGAATGTTCCAATTTTCACTGCAGTGAAAGCAAGGTAAATCAGCAAGGCAGTAAAATTTCAAGAAATATCCCAAAACGGAATTGAGACAAGGTTAGAGCGAGAAAGGGTAGGTTCACATTACTGTTCTAGAACAAGCATCAAACAGGGCAATCCAAACTGAGCACACCGAAAGGGTTTCGCAGAGATACCTGTTTCGATCTCCATAAGCCAACCTAAAACCCTAATTGCTGAATATAAAAGGGAAGGTCAGATTGAGAAGAAGGAGGACAAAAAAAATCAGAGGCGACCACCACGAAACCCTAATTAGAAAACAGAAGAAAAACCCTAGAGCCAGAAGAGTTGAGCGGCGACGGGAGGAAGATTCAAGCATCGTCATTACCGCCGGACCACCGCCGAAGGTGAGCTTTACTGCTTGAGTCTCTTTAAAGCATTTGTTTTTTTGGCATGTAGAGTGATGGTTTGTGGATGAGGTTGAGACGGAGAGATGAGCGATTGAGGTTGAGGATGAGCGATTGAGGTTTGGTATGAGCGAAGGTTGGAGGAGATGAGCGATTGGGAAGAGAGAGAGCGATTGAGAAGAGTGAGGACGATGAAGGATTTCTTATTTCTGTTACCGTACCTCTCCCATTTTCTCATTTTATTTATTTTTTACACAACACAAACATTTAAACCATTAAAAAAAACTTAATACTTTAGTCTTTTTTTTTTTAAATAGTGTATATTAATGCATTGTTTTTTTTGTGTTCCCTAGTAATTTATTAGTTATTAGTCTCTTGAACCCAACTGCCAGGCGGCTAGGGTCACCCTTTGGGATTCTTCCATTATTTCAATTAATTGTCCATTAACAGACCACCTCATTTGAATTTTTATTTTAATTTATATTTTAATCTATTCTGGTTTATATATTCCAGTTGTTATTAAAATTATAAATAACCATGAGTGGCCTAGTGGAGAGAGAGTAGTTTCATTTGCTTTAGTGGGATGGGTTTGATACTTTGGAGTAGCATATCTCCATATTTGTTTTAATGCTTACTATTTATTTTTTTTTCATAGCTTCTTGCTATTTATTTTACTTTTATATTTTTATCAATTTAATTTAGTTGTTTATATTTTTAAAAGTTTACCTTTTAGATTTAATTAATGGTTGAATTTCCGATATGGTTTTTTTTATTCGATTAGTCGATTTTTGTGTGCTAATTAATTTAGTTAGGTTATTAGTACCCATGTCCATACTTTTACACATGTAAATAATCACATTCAACATTCAATTTCATTTCCTCATCACCTTCAAATACTATTTCAAGCCTTTCTTCCATTAACACTCCAATATTCAAACCTTTTTCTAAATAAAACGTGAAGAAAAAGATTATCCTGGATGAGATATCCAGTTATAATCCCGAATATTAGGCTCAAGCTGTAAGAGCTTGCAAGCCGTAAATATTCGTCTTCTCTTCCACACTCAAATATTCAAATCTTTTTCTAAATAAAACGTGAAGAAAAAGATTATCCTGGATGGGATATCCAGTTATAATCCCGAATATTAGGCTCAAGCTGTAAGAGCCTGCAGGCCGTAAATATTCGTCTTCTCTTCCACACTCAATATTCAAATCTTTTTCTAAATAAAATGTGAAGAAAAAGATTATCCTGGATGGAATATCCAATCATAATCCCGAATATTAGGCTCAAGCTGTAAGAGCTTGCAAGCCATAAATATTCGTCTTCCCTCCAAAACATTCGTAAATATTCGAATCATTTTCTTAGCAATATTGGAAAGAAACAGACTGCCTGGGTGGAATGTCCAGACGTAGTCCCGAGTGTTAGACCCAAGCTGTAAGAGTTTGCAAGTCATAAGTACTCGTCTTTCAAACTCGAAAACACTTGATTCCTACCTTAATACTTTTTCAATAAAGATGGAAATGGAACATGGTGTATACCGTGCACTCCTGAGATTGAGATTCAAGGTGGATGCCTTGCCTATCTTAATCTCTATTAAACACTTTTGCCAATAAATATGGAAATGGAACATGGTGTATACCGTGCGCTCCTGAGACTAGGATTCAAGATGGATATCTCGCTCATCCAAGTTCTCGCCATCACTCAAAATACATCCAACCAATCAAACTCTTTTTCGCCACCGTGCGATTAATCAAAAACCTTTTTCATAAATAAAAGTTGTTGTCTTAAGGTGATGCAAAACAATGTTTCGGCCATGATTGTTGAGTCGAGATAAGTGACGCTTTTTCGAATGTAGATTTATAAGTCCGTTCGATGTGTGGCATGCGTCCACTCCTCCTCTGTTTTGGGTAAAACAATGTTTTCGTCGATTAATACAACATAGCTTTCGCTAAAATCGACCAACAAACAAACATTTTTCTACCTAGAACTACGTAAGCCTTGATTTCTCTTTTGAGATACGTAGGAGCAGGATTCGTAAATCTTGTCAGGCCCACTAATAAAAAACTTAGGTTTAGTCCTTCGTCAAAAATCCAAAAACATTCTCTTCTCATCTTTTCTTTCTTTCCCACCTAATAATTCGAAAAGCCTAACATTTCAACTAACACTAACGCACATAACTAACCTAATGGTTCCCGTTGAGTACAACGGACGTGAGGGGTGTTAATACCTTCCCCTTGCGTAATCGACTCCCGAACCCTGATATTGGTTGCGATGACCATATCTTATCCTTTCTTTTAGGGGTTTTATCGATATTTTCCCTTTCCCATTTTGGGGAATAAATAAAGTTTGGTGGCGACTCTGTTCAGTCCATCATTGCGAGCGTGCGATTGCGCTTCGCTTAAAGTCGTATCCCCATTTTTCGAGGTGCGACAGATGGCGACTCTGCTGGGGACAACACCATCCCTAAGTGAGTCAAGCCTAGTTAGGTCGTTTGTGTGCCTTTGTTTGTTTACCTATGTGGCTTTTCTTTATTGTTTTTACTATCTCTATTATCGTATTGATATGAATCTGTTGTATTGGTTCGATTATGGTTTGGTACTTGGATACTCTGATTGCAAACCTTGTGGGAAAGACTTTTTACCCGAGTCTCGAGTAAAAACATAAGATAGGACGAGGTTGAGTAGTGCGGGTCCGCGAGATGTATTTCTCTTTGGGTCGGTACGAGAACCTTACTTAGAGTAGATTCTTGAGAGGATGTTGTCGCTCGACAAGTAAGTTGCCGTAAGCTTCGATATTTTCTTTAGGATCCATGACTCTGAGAACCATTTGTAGAACCTTAGTTCTTTGTCCAACTAGGAAAGATGGTCGCGTAGTGTGGGTCTGCGAGATGAATTTCTCGTTGGATCGATGCAAGAACCTCACTTAGAGTAGATTCTTTAGATGGAGTTGATGTCCGGCAAGTAAGTTGCCATAGGCAGCAAATAGTCTAATGGATCCATGACTCTAGGAACTTTTTTGAAACCCTAGATATTACCCGGTAAGAACCTATTCTTGGAAAACAATCAGATTTATCAGTACCTCAGACTTTTGTACCCGTGTATTGAGAAGAAAAAAAACAAGTATGCATGGCTTGCATTGCATTCATTCACATTCCATTGCATCTACATCTCATCATAATGCATGTCATTTTCCAGACAAAATACAAAAAAAAACTCATCCATCCTTTGTCCATGATCAGCAAAGTGATTCACGACACGCGTTTAGAACAAAGAACCATGTCTAAGGAAAATTCAAGAAGCACTCAAGGAGGAAGGCTCAGGTACATATTTCTGGGCCAAGTAGTGTGAAAGGGGAAGGACCCCTGAAACCCCTCAAGGTTTTGTACTACAAGGGAGAGGTCAAGGATGTGGCTAATGAGATATCATCATTTCCTGGTGAGAGCATTGAGATATCGCCTTGGATTTCCAATGTCACAACACATAACCAACTTCTACAACCTCTGATTCAGAACTCATAGGTGGTTCCCAAGTCTCTTAAGCCGGTTCCACAACCTTACCCACCCGGGTATGACCCAAATGTGCAATGTGGATATCATGCTGGATCAGAAGGGCATTCAACCGAAGACTGCAACGCTTTCAAAGCCAAAGTACAACAGTTGATTGACATCGGGTACATAGCCTTTCAAGAAGGAAGCTTGGTGGTAAACGTTAACCCGTCGACCGGATAAGTGCGAAGGTCTCAAGGGGTTTCCCCCGAAGTTAATGGATAAAGTTTGAAGAAGCCATTCCCTGAAGATGGCAATCATTTGGTTGTTTCAGCATCTCTTTTGGAGTTTCCTCGCATGTTGATTGTTAGTTGCTTTTAAGCATTGTTGTTTTCTTTGAATTGGTAAGATTAATGAAATGTTTATGCATCTTTTGAATTAATCCATTCGTATTCACTCGTTTTTCATTCATGTTAAAAACAAAAATACTCCTCTCATTCACTTTTGTTTATCAAACCGTTGTGTTAACAAAGATTGGAAGGAGGATGATGAAAACGAAACACCTGAAATTGTTGTGGTATGCTTTTGAGTAAAACCTTGTCGATGATGTAAGGCATTGTTTCAAATCCCCAAACACTGAAGAAATAAGGAGTTAATCCCTAGTCAACCGCTTTGAGCCTAGAAGTTGGTGTTTATTTCGGATCTGAAACCCTTAATCTTAACCTGAGGCAGGGTAGTTATGTTCAGATAGTTTGATCGTGCATTCAATCTTTCAAAAAAAAATCATCCATATGAACACCCTCCAATGAGGTTCAACCACATGTTATCCTTCGCGCACATGTTGAAGTGTCGAAGAAGTTGAGAAAAGCTAAAGTTAGTTTTGGTTGATCCTCATCCACCAATAATGTAACAGTCAACACGTAAAAAAGAATAGAAAAAGTCCGCTAAGTCAAACACCACAAAAATGACTTAGGAAAAAGTCAGGGCATCCCGATGGACCGAAAGCTTCAAAGAAGCGGTCCAGGAAAAATTAGGGATAAAATAAGTAAATCAAAAGAGGTCATTAAATCCTCAACAAAAATAAAATAAGGTGACTGTCATTTCAAGAAAATCTCACCTTGAACCATCATTTTCACTTTCGCACCCTCTTGGAAGTCGAATGCGTGTATTGAATTAACTAAACGTAGGATCTGGAGATCATCAAGAAGAAGGGGTGGGTAAAAATAAATTTTGAGCCTTATATCCTTTTGTTTCAAAAAACCGTGAACCAGACCACGTTACAACCCTTAAAAGACCTAATTGAGACAGGGTTTATTTTGAAAGCATACTATAACAAGGTTGTGTTAACTTGACTCCAAATGATTTTTGTTAATCACTTGATGGCACCAACTTGCATACTGTGAATGACTTGATCACCATTGTGTTCTTATCAACGACTCTTTCCCTGTATTTCACCCATTCATATCAATAAACTTTGAGTTCAAATTTTTGCATAAACATTGCATTAAAATTACCATTTTTTGAATGCACAATCTTATTTGCGAGTCAACACTTAGCATCAAAGAAATTCCAAATACAGTTGAGGAACTTGATAAAGTGAAAGAAGTCCAAACAGGGGAAATTGTAACACCCCGATAAAAATAAGATAATTATTTAAAATAAGTTAATAATATATTTATTAATTTAATTAAATAATTGGATTATTATTATTGGAATATAAAAGTTGGAATTAGAAAAGGTCCCATATGGTAAAAGAGGTTTTCACGTGAAAACAGAGAAACGACTCTAAAGTGGAAAAAGGGCAAAGAGCCAGAGAACAAGGGTTGAAGGAAGGAAAAGCTTGAACCTCAGAGATTTGCCGGATTAACTCAGGTAAGGGGGGATTATCGTCGTTTAATGGGTATTATGGGTTAACATGTAATGGGTAGTGATAAACCATTGATTTGACTCTAATTAGATGATGAATGTTGAAATTGTGAAATTTTGGATGAATGAGATATGAGTATGATTGAGGAAATTCGTAGGAATTAGAGGTAATAAGGTTAGAAATTGTGAGATTGAATGTGTATGATCTGTGTTAGACAATATGAATGAATGTTGTGTAAAAATTGGAATGTGGAAGGTGGGATCTGAGAATCTCGTAGCAGAGAAAATCATAGCAGATCTGGAATTCTGGTTTCTGGTCATACGCGTATGGCACTAGGCAATACGCGTATGAGATGGTCTGGTACGCGTATGGCACTAGGCAATACGCGTATGGATGAAGAAGATGATGATTTTAACGTAGTTTTGTCTCTGTTGGTACGCGTATGAGGATGTGGTACGCGTAGCATACGCGTATGAGGCAGGCAATACGCGTATGGGATTGGCTGAGAAATGGGCCATATGCGTATGGGACTAGGCAATACGTGTATGGGCAGAATTGTGATTTTTCTGTGCTGTTGTTGTGCAGTTTTTGGTTGTTCAGCTGAGTAATGAAATTTTAGCTGACGTATGATATAGTAGGGATCGTTTCCCGTTGTTTTGAGCAGTGTAGGTATTAGTAGAGTGTGCTAATACTGTGATTATTAATTGGCATGACATGATATGATTTTTGTGATAACATGCTGATGATGTATGATGGTATGCATAATACTGTGAATGTATCTGTTCTGTATGCAATTGTGAATGGACTGTTTATGGCTTAGAGTGTGAGCATATGTCTATTTTGAATTGTTGTTGATGTTTGCATGCTAGGTGATTTAGCATGTATATTATGGCCTTTATGGTGGTAGCTAATTCCCATGGTGAGGAATTAGTGAGTGAGTTGTTGTGGATTGTTGTTGATGTTTGCATGCTAGGTGATTAGCGTGCATATCATAGCCCTTGGGGTGGTAGCTAATTCCCATGGTGAGGAATTAGTGAGTGAGTCACTAGGTCTCAAATGAGTGGGACTAGTGAGCTTGGTAGCCGTATCTGGATTTGATCGGTGAGGTTGAACTATGTGTTCACGAATAGTCGGTACCGCATGCATGGAGTCTCATTGCATAATGTATGTATGGCGTATAATGTGAATGGATGTATTCCAATATTATACGTGTGTTTTGTGTTGAGTTGAGTATGATGATGATTATGAGTTGATGTTACCGTTGTTGAATGTGTGATATGATTAGGGTGATGAAATGTGTTAATTTACTTAGCATTACATGATATTTTATAATGTTTATTATATCGATTGAGGAACTCACCCTTACAACTATGTTTCGGGTAACGAGCAGTGATTGAGTAGAAGCTAGTCCTTGGAGTCTAGTGTAGTTCCTTAGTGGGTCATGCTCTGGTAGATGTAACATCGGGACGGGATGTTTTACTTGTTTTTCATTGTTGATTGTTGAACAAGTTTACATGTAATGTGTTACATGTTTTGCATTGTTGTTAGATTTTATCCGCTGCGAATTATGCAAATGTTTTATTTTGATTAAATAAATGAGCATGACAGGATATTTTGGTGAATGGTGTGAAGTGTCAAGTGTGACACCCTTAATTGCATATCTACTCTGATTATATTTTGTGGTTTTAATTAAATATTTGGGGTATTTTTAGAAGGGTGTTACATTAGTGGTATCAGAGCATAGTCGGTCGAGTCGAGTCGTAATTAATCTGTTTCCCTGTACGTGATAGGTGTTGTGCAACCCTATCAGTACTTATTGTTTTAGCTTGTTGGGTTTTCAGAATAGAGATGGCTGGAAGGGGTAGAGACGATGTTGCGATTGCTGAGGCTCTGAGTATGCTAGCTGGAGTACTTGGAGGAAATCCGAATGTTGTGGGACTGGGAGCTGCTCGTCAACTGAGTGAGTTCCAGAAGAACAATCCTCCAATGTTTAAGGGAGCATACGATCCAGATGGTGCTCAGAAGTGGTTGAAGGAGATCGAGAGGATCTTCCGAGTGACTGAGTGTGCCGATAACCAGAAGTCAGGTTCGGTACGCATATGCTGTCAGAGGAAGCAGATGATTGGTGGGTTGCTACCCGCATTGAGTTGGAAGCTGCTGGAAGTACTGAAATCACGTGGGCGGTGTTCAGAGAGAGATTCTTGAGGAAGTACTTTCCAGAGGATGTCAGAGGAAAGAAAGAGATAGAGTTCTTGGAATTGAAGCAGGGCAACCGGTCTGTTACTGAGTATGCTGCTAAGTTCACAGAGCTGTCGAAGTATTACACTCCCTATAACGAGGCTACTGGGGAATTTTCAAAATGTGTGAAGTTTGAGAACGGGCTACGTCCCGAGATCAAGCAGGCTATTGGGTATCAGCGGATTAGAGTGTTTTCTGACTTTGTCGACTGTTGCAGGATTTTTGAACAGGATACCAAGGCCAGAGCGGAGAGCTATCAGCAAAGGGTTGATAGGAAAGGCAAGAATCAGAATGATCGTGGGAAACCGTATGCAGCTGGCAAAGGTTTCCAGAGACAAAGTGGGATGAAGAGGCCTAGTGGGGGAGACTCCAGTGCCCCTGCTAAGTGTTACAGATGTGGTCAGGCTGGACATCGTATCCATGAGTGTACCAGTAATGAGAAGAAGTGTTTCAAGTGTGGAAAAGGTGGTCACTTGGCTGCAGAGTGCCGGTTGAAGACTATGACTTGTTTCAACTGTGGAGAGGTGGGTCATATCAGTCCACAGTGTCCTAAGCCGAAGAGAGAGAACCAGTCGGAAGGCAAGGTCTTTGCTTTATCGGGTTCTGAGACTTCTGCAGATGATCGTTTGATCCGAGGTACGTGTTATATTAATGGCTTTCCTCTTGTAGCTATTATTGACACAGGAGCGACTCATTCCTTTATATCTTTGGATTGTGCTGTAAAACTTGAATTAGAGATATCTGAGATGCATGGTAGTATGGTGATTGATACTCCTGCGAAGGGTTCAGTGACTACTACTTCAGTTTGTTTAAATTGTCCTTTGAGTATTTTTGGTAGAGACTTTGGGATGGACCTCGTGTGTCTCCCACTAGCGCAGATTGATGTTATCTTGGGTATGAACTGGTTGGTGTTTAACCGAGTTTATATCAACTGTTTTGATAAGACTGTGATTTTTCCTGAGATTGAGGAAGGAAAGAGTTTGTTCCTATCAGCAAGGCAGGTGAATGAGGCAGTAGTAGATGGAGCAGAGTTGTTTATGCTGTTAGCGACTTTGGAGGCTAAAGATAAACTGGCGATTTGTGATCTAGCCGTGGTGTGTGATTTTCCTGATGTGTTTCCTGAAGAAGTGAATGAATTACCACCAGAACGTGAAGTTGAGTTCTCGATTGATTTGGTACCTGGTACTAGACCGATATCGATGGCTCCGTACCGTATGTCTGCTGTTGAGTTAACTGAATTGAAGAGTCAGCTGGAAGATATGTTGGATAAGAAATTTATTCGTCCGAGTGTGTCGCCGTGGGGTGTGTAACACCCCGATAAAAATAAGATAATTATTTAATTTAAGTTAATATTATATTTATTAATTTAATTAAATAATTGAAATTATTGGATTATTATTATTATTATTATTGGAATAATAATTATTGGAATATATATATAAGTTGGAAATAAGGAAAAAGGGTTCCATTTTGGTAAAAAGAGTTTTCACGTGAAAACAGAGAAGCGGCTCAAAAAGAGGAAAAGGGCAAAGAGGCAGAGCAAGAGGAAGAAGGTTGGAGAAGAGAAGAGCTTGAAGCTAAAGGATTGCCGGATTAACTCAGGTAAGGGGGGTTTATCGTCGTTTAATGGGTATTATGGGTTAACATGTAATGGGTAGTGATAAACCGTTGATTTGACCCTAATTGGGATGTTGAATGCTGAAAAATTGTGTTGGATAAGTTGTGTTAAAGCTGTAATTGAATCTGTATTTGTGTGAGTTGTGATTTCCCGAACGTATAGCTTTTTACGGAATCGGAATCGGAGGTCCGGAAGTCCTCCAACGGCGGAAAATGCGGAGAATTCTGCATTCTGCTTCGTGTTAGCGCAGGAACAGCTTTCTGTCTTGTGTTAACCGGTTAACCCAGGGTGTTAACCGGTTAACACTGTTAGGAATTGTGAGGTATTGTTGTTTTGCTTGCGTTAACCGGTTAACCCAGGGCGTTAACCGGTTAACACTGTTGTGAGTTGTGAAAATATTGTTGTTCTGTCTGCGTTAACCGGTTAACCCAGGGCGTTAACCGGTTAACACTGTTGAGTTTTGCCAGAAAGCGTGTTCTGTGTTGCGTTAATCGGTTAACCCAGGGCGTTAACCGGTTAACACTGTTGGAAAAGTGAAAAATTAATATTTGAATAATGTGTGCATAATTGGTGTTTGGCCTATATTGGCGTATGATGTAATAGGGATTAACTCCCGCTGTTTTGAGCAGTATAGGTATTAGTGGAGTGTGCTAATACTGTGATTAATTATTTGACATGATATGATGTTTTGATACATGTGTTGATGATGTATGATGGTATGCATAATGCTTTGAATGTATATGTTATGTATGCAATTGTGAATGGACTGTTTATGGCTTAGAGTGTGAGCATATGTCCATTGTGGATTATTGTTGATGATTTTGCATTGCTAGGTGATTTAGCATGCATATTGTGGCCTTTATGGTGATAGCTAATTCCCATGGTGAGGAATTAGTGAGTTAGTCATTATGGACTGTTGTTGATGTTTGCATGCTAGGTGAATTAGCGTGCATAGCATGGCCCTTGGGGTGGTAGCTAATTCCCATGGTGAGGAATTAGTGAGTGAGTCACTAGGTCTCAAATGAGTGGGACTAGTGGGCTTGGTAGCCGTATCTGGATTTGATCGGTGAGGTTGAACTGTATGTTCACGAATAGTCGGTACCGCATGCATGGAGTCTCATTGCATAATGTATGTATTGTGTATAATATGAATGGATGTGTTCCAATATTATACGTGTGTTTTGATGTTTATGTTGAGCATGATTATGATGTTTAAGTGGAGGTTTCCGTTACCGAATGTGTGATATGATTAGGGTGATTAATGTGTTATTTACTTAGCATTACATGATATTTTATAATGCTTATTATATCGATTGAGGAACTCACCCTTACAACTATGTTTTCAGGTAACGAGCAGTGATTGAGTAGAAGCTAGTGCGTGGAGTCTAGTGTAGTCTCCTTAGTGGGTCATGCTCTGATAGATGTAACATCGGGACGGGATGTTTTACCTTGTTGAATAATTTTACATGTAATGTGTTACATGTTTTGCATGATTGATTTGATTTCTATCCGCTGCGTATTGTGCAAATGCTTTATGTTTTGAATTAATAAAAGAGCATGATAGTTATTATGGTGAATGGTGTGAAATGATTGTGTGACACCCTTAATTGCATAATTACTCTGATTGATATATTGCTATTTTAATTAAATATTTGGGGTATTTTAGAAGGGTGTTACATTAGTGGTATCAGAGCATAGTCGGTCGAGTCGAGTCGTAATTATTCTGTTTCCCTGTACGTGATAGGTGTTGTGTAACCCTATCAGTACTTATTGTCTTAGCTTGTTGAGTTTTCAGAATAGAGATGGCTGGAAGAGGTAGAGACGATGCTGCGATTGCTGAGGCTCTGGGTATGCTAGCTGGAGTACTTGGAGGGAATTCGAATGTTGTGGGAATGGGAGCTGCTCGTCAACTGAGTGAGTTCCAGAAGAACAATCCTCCAATGTTTAAGGGAGCATACGATCCAGATGGTGCTCAGAAGTGGTTGAAGGAGATCGAGAGAATCTTCCGAGTGACTGAGTGTGCCGATAACCAGAAGGTCAGGTTCGGTACGCATATGATGTCAGAGGAAGCAGATGATTGGTGGGTTGCTGCCCGCACTGAGTTGGAAGCTGCTGGGAATGCTGAGATCACTTGGGCGGTGTTCAGAGAGAGATTCTTGAGGAAGTACTTTCCAGAGGATGTCAGAGGAAAGAAAGAGATAGAGTTCTTGGAATTGAAGCAGGGCAACCGGTCTGTTACTGAGTATGCTGCTAAGTTCACAGAGCTGTCGAAGTATTACACTCCCTATGATGAGGCTACTGGGGAATTTTCAAAATGTGTGAAGTTTGAGAACGGGTTACGTCCCGAGATCAAGCAGGCTATTGGGTATCAGCGGATTAGAGTGTTTTCTGATTTGGTTGACTGTTGCAGGATCTTTGAACAGGATACCAAGGCCAGAGCGGAGAGCTATTAGCAGAGGGTTGATAGGAAAGGCAAGAATCAGAATGATCGTGGGAAACCGTATGCAGCTGGCAAAGGTTTCCAGAGACAGAGTGGGATGAAGAGGCCTAGTGGGGGAGACTCCAGTGCCCCTGCTAAGTGTTTCAGATGTGGTCAGGCTGGACATCGTATCCATGAGTGTACCAGTAATGAGAAGAAGTGTTTTAAGTGTGGAAAAGGTGGTCACTTGGCTGCAGAGTGCCGGTTGAAGATTGTGACTTGTTTCAACTGTGGAGAGGTGGGTCATATCAGCCCACAGTGTCCTAAGCCGAAGAAAGAGAACCAGTCGGGAGGCAAGGTCTTTGCTTTATCGGGTTCTGAGACTTTTGCAGATGATCGTTTGATCCGAGGTACGTGTTATATTAATGGCTTTCCTCTCGTAGCTATTATTGACACAGGTGCGACTCATTCCTTTATATCTTTGGATTGTGCTGTGAAACTTAAGTTAGAGATATCTGAGATGCATGGAAGTATGGTGATTGATACTCCTGCGAAGGGTTCAGTGACTACTACTTCAGTTTGTTTAAATTGTCCTTTGAGTATTTTTGGTAGAGACTTTGGGATGGACCTAGTGTGTCTTCCACTAGTGCGGGTTGACGTTATTCTGGGTATGAACTGGTTGGTGTTTAACCGAGTCTATATCAATTGTTTTGATAAGACTGTGATCTTTCCTGAGATTGAGGAAGGAAAGGATTTGTTTCTATCAGCAAGGCAAGTGAATGAGGAAGTAGCAGATGGGGCAGAGTTGTTTATGCTGTTAGCGACTTTCGAGGCTAAAGATAAACTTGTGATTCGCGATCTAGCCGTGGTGTGTGATTTTCCTGATGTGTTTCCTGAAGAAGTGAATGAATTACCGCCAGAGCGTGAAGTTGAGTTCTCGATTGATTTGGTACCTGGTACTAGGCCGATGTCGATGGCTCCGTACCGTATGTCTGCTGTTGAGTTAACTGAATTGAAGAGCCAGTTGGAAGATCTGTTGGATAAGAAATTTATTCGTCCGAGTGTGTCACCATGGGGTGCACCAGTGTTATTGGTTAAGAAGAAAGAAGGTACTGTGAGGTTGTGTGTGGACTATAGGCAACTGAATAAAGTGACGATCAAGAATCGGTATCCTTTGCCGAGGATTGATGATTTGATGGATCAATTGGTTGGTGCGAGTGTGTTCAGCAAAATAGATTTGAGATCGGGGTATCATCAGATACGTGTGAAGACTGAGGATATTCAGAAGACTGCTTTCAGAACAAGGTATGGACATTATGAGTATTCTGTAATGCCTTTTGGTGTAACTAATGCGCCTGGAGTGTTTATGGAGTATATGAATAGGATTTTCCATCCGTACCTAGATCAGTTTGTTGTGGTGTTTATTGACGATATTTTGGTGTATTCGAAATCTGAAGAAGAGCATGCTGAGCATTTGAGATTGGTTTTAGGAGTTCTACGAGAAAAGAAGCTATTTGCTAAACTGTCAAAGTGTGAATTTTGGTTAGAAGAGGTTAGTCTTCTTGGTCATGTGATTTCAAGAGATGGTGTTGCTGTTGATCCTTCTAAGATAGAAGCGGTATCTAAGTGGGAAGCTCCGAAGTCAGTTTCTGAGATAAGGAGTTTTCTTGGTTTGGCTGGTTATTATAGGAAGTTCATCGAGGGATTTTCTAAGTTGGCGTTACCGTTGACGATGTTGACTAGAAAGGGGCAAGCGTTTGTTTGGGACTCAAAATATGAAGAAGGTTTCCAAGAGTTAAAGAGAAGTTTAACTACTGCTCCTATTCTGATATTACCGAGTTCGTCGGAATCATTTGAGGTTTTCTGTGATGCGTCATTGTTGGGCTTGGGTGGTGTGTTGATGCAGAATAAGCAGGTTGTAGCTTATGCTTCGAGACAACTGAAGGTTCATGAGGGGAACTATCCGACACATGATTTAGAGTTGGCAGCTGTGGTATTTGTTCTAAAGTTATGGAGGCATTACTTGTACGGATCAAGATTTGAGGTTTTCAGTGACCATAAAAGTTTAAAGTATTTGTTTGATCAGAAAGAGCTGAATATGAGACAGAGGAGATGGTTAGAGTTTCTGAAGGATTATGACTTTGGTTTGAATTACCATCCGGGTAAAGCAAACGTAGTGGCTGATGCATTGAGTCGGAAATCATTGCATATGTCTATGTTAATGGTTAAGGAATTCGATTTAATTGAGCAGTTTAGAGACTTGAGTTTGGTGTGTGAGAGTACTCACAATAGTGTTAAATTGGGAATGTTGAAGTTAACGAGTAGTATTCTGGATGAGATTAGAGAGGGTCATAAATTCGATGTGCTTTTGGTTGATAAGTTGACTCTAGTGAATCAAGGTCAAGGTGGTGAATTCAGAGTTGATGAGAATGGTGTTTTGAAATTTGGTAATCGGGTGTGCATTCCGGATGTTACCGAACTTAAGAAGAGTATTCTTGAGGAAGGACATCGTAGTGGCCTGAGTATTCATCCTGGGGCTACGAAGATGTATCATGATTTGAAAAAGTTATTTTGGTGGCCGGGAATGAAAAGAGAAATTGCGAGTTTTGTTTATTCTTGTTTGACTTGTCAGAAGTCAAAGATTGAGCATCAGAAGCCATCTGGGCTAATGCAACCGTTGGCTATTCCAGAGTGGAAGTGGGATAGTATCAGTATGGATTTTGTTTCTGGTTTACCGAGGACAAGTAAGAATTTTGAAGCTATTTGGATGATTGTTGACAGATTGACAAAATCGGCTCATTTTATTCCGATCAGAATGGATTATCCATTAGAGAGATTAGCTGAGTTGTATATTGAGAAAATTGTAAGTTTGCACGGTATTCCGTCGAGTATTATTTCGGACAGAGATCCTAGATTTACATCGAAGTTTTGGGAAGGTTTGCATAAGGCTTTGGGAACTAAGCTGAGATTGAGTTCTGCATATCATCCGCAGACTGATGGTCAGACTGAGAGGACGATTCAGTCACTAGAGGATCTTTTGAGGGCTTGTGTTTTGGAAAAGGGAGGTGCTTGGGATTGTTATTTACCTTTGATTGAGTTTACCTACAACAATAGTTTTCATTCGAGCATTGGTATGGCACCGTTTGAAGCTTTGTATGGTAGGAGATGTCGGACGCCTTTATGTTGGTATGAGTCCGGTGAGAGTGATGTGGTTGGACCGGAGATTGTTCAACAAACTACGGAAAAGATTAAGATGATTCAGGAGAAGATGAGAATTGCTCAGAGTCGTCAGAAGAGTTATCACGACAAGAGGAGGAAGTCACTTGAGTTTCAAGAGGGGGATCATGTGTTCTCCGTGTTACTCCGATAACTGGAGTTGGTCGAGCTTTGAAGTCGAAGAAGTTGACACCTCGATTTATTGGTCCTTATCAGATTTTGGAGAGGATAGGGGAGGTAGCCTATCGTATCGCTTTACCGCCGTCACTTGCGAATTTGCATGAGGTTTTTCATGTGTCTCAGTTGAGGAGGTACATTCCTGATCCGTCGCATGTAGTCCAAATAGATGATGTACAGGTGAGAGATAACCTGACTGTTGAAACATCACCTATGAGGATCGAGGATCGAGAGTTGAAGCAGTTGCGGGGTAAAGAGATTGCTTTGGTGAAGGTAGCTTGGGGAGGACCAGCAGGTGGCAATGTGACTTGGGAACTTGAGAGTCAGATGAAGGAGTCTTATCCGGAGTTATTCGCTTGAGGTATGTTTTCGAGGACGAAAACTCTTTTAGTGGGGGAGAGTTGTAACACCCCGATAAAAATAAGATAATTATTTAATTTAAGTTAATATTATATTTATTAATTTAATTAAATAATTGAAATTATTGGATTATTATTATTATTATTATTGGAATAATAATTATTGGAATATATATATAAGTTGGAAATAAGGAAAAAGGGTTCCATTTTGGTAAAAAGAGTTTTCACGTGAAAACAGAGAAGCGGCTCAAAAAGAGGAAAAGGGCAAAGAGGCAGAGCAAGAGGAAGAAGGTTGGAGAAGAGAAGAGCTTGAAGCTAAAGGATTGCCGGATTAACTCAGGTAAGGGGGGTTTATCGTCGTTTAATGGGTATTATGGGTTAACATGTAATGGGTAGTGATAAACCGTTGATTTGACCCTAATTGGGATGTTGAATGCTGAAAAATTGTGTTGGATAAGTTGTGTTAAAGCTGTAATTGAATCTGTATTTGTGTGAGTTGTGATTTCCCGAACGTATAGCTTTTTACGGAATCGGAATCGGAGGTCCGGAAGTCCTCCAACGGCGGAAAATGCGGAGAATTCTGCATTCTGCTTCGTGTTAGCGCAGGAACAGCTTTCTGTCTTGCGTTAACCGGTTAACCCAGGGTGTTAACCGGTTAACGCTGTTAGGAATTGTGAGGTATTGCTGTTTTGCTTGCGTTAACCGGTTAACCCAGGGCGTTAACCGGTTA
The DNA here is from genome assembly GCF_024323335.1 of Lathyrus oleraceus. Lineage (NCBI taxonomy): Eukaryota > Viridiplantae > Streptophyta > Magnoliopsida > Fabales > Fabaceae > Lathyrus > Lathyrus oleraceus. The sequence continues at coordinate 402,546,086 of NC_066583.1, forward strand.
ACACTGTTGTGAGTTGTGAAAATATTGTTGTTCTGTCTGCGTTAACCGGTTAACCCAGGGCGTTAACCGGTTAACACTGTTGAGTTTTGCCAGAAAGCATGTTCTGTGTTGCGTTAACCGGTTAACCCAGGGCGTTAACCAGTTAACACTGTTGGAAAAGTGAAAAATTAATATTTGAATAATGTGTGCATAATTGGTGTTTGGCCTATATTGGCGTATGATGTAATAGGGATTAACTCCCGCTGTTTTGAGCAGTATAGGTATTAGTGGAGTGTGCTAATACTGTGATTAATTATTTGACATGATATGATGTTTTGATACATGTGTTGATGATGTATGATGGTATGCATAATGCTGTGAATGTATATGTTATGTATGCAATTGTGAATGGACTGTTTATGGCTTAGAGTGTGAGCATATGTCCATTGTGGATTATTGTTGATGATTTTGCATTGCTAGGTGATTTAGCATGCATATTGTGGCCTTTATGGTGGTAGCTAATTCCCATGGTGAGGAATTAGTGAGTTAGTCATTATGGACTGTTGTTGATGTTTGCATGCTAGGTGAATTAGCGTGCATAGCATGGCCCTTGGGGTGGTAGCTAATTCCCATGGTGAGGAATTAGTGAGTGAGTCACTAGGTCTCAAATGAGTGGGACTAGTGGGCTTGGTAGCCGTACCTGGATTTGATCGGTGAGGTTGAACTGTATGTTCACGAATAGTCGGTACCGCATGCATGGAGTCTCATTGCATAATGTATGTATTGTGTATAATATGAATGGATGTGTTCCAATATTATACGTGTGTTTTGATGTTTATGTTGAGCATGATTATGATGTTTAAGTGGAGGTTGCCGTTACCGAATGTGTGATATGATTAGGGTGATTAATGTGTTATGTACTTAGCATTACATGATATTTTATAATGCTTATTATATCGATTGAGGAACTCACCCTTACAACTATGTTTTCAGGTAACGAGCAGTGATTGAGTAGAAGCTAGTGCGTGGAGTCTAGTGTAGTCTCCTTAGTGGGTCATGCTCTGATAGATGTAACATCGGGACGGGATGTTTAACCTTGTTGAATAATTTTACATGTAATGTGTTACATGTTTTGCATGATTGATTTGATTTCTATCCGCTGCGTATTATGCAAATGCTTTATGTTTTGAATTAATAAAAGAGCATGACAGTTATTATGGTGAATGGTGTGAAATGATTGTGTGACACCCTTAATTGCATAATTACTCTGATTGATATATTTCTATTTTAATTAAATATTTGGGGTATTTTAGAAGGGTGTTACAGGGTGCACCAGTGTTGTTAGTTAAGAAGAAAGAAGGTACTATGAGGTTGTGTGTGGACTACAGGCAACTGAATAAAGTGACGATCAAGAATCGGTATCCTTTGCCGAGGATTGATGATTTGATGGATCAGTTGGTTGGTGTGAGTGTGTTCAGTAAAATAGATTTGAGATCGAGGTATCATCAGATACGTGTGAAAACTGAGGATATTCAGAAGACTGCTTTCAGAACAAGGTATGGACATTATGAGTATTCTGTAATGCCTTTTGGTGTGACTAATGCGCCTGGAGTATTTATGGAGTATATGAATAGGATTTTCCATCCGTACCTAGACAAGTTTGTTGTGGTGTTTATTGACGATATTTTGGTGTATTCGAAATCTGAAGAAGAGCATGCTGAACATTTGAGAGTGGTTTTAGGAGTTCTACGAGAAAAGAAGTTATTTGCTAAACTGTCTAAGTGTGAATTTTGGTTAGAAGAGGTTAGTTTTCTTGGTCATGTGATTTCAAGAGGTGGTGTTGCTGTTGATCCTTCTAAGATTGAAGCGGTATCTAAGTGGGAAGCTCCGAAGTCAGTTTCTGAGATAAGGAGTTTTCTTGGACTTGCAGGTTATTATAGGAAATTCATTGAGGGATTTTCTAAGTTGGCGTTACCATTGACGATGTTGACTAGAAAGGGGCAAGCGTTTGTTTGGGACTCAAAGTGTGAAGAAGGTTTTCAAGAGTTAAAGAGAAGGTTAACTACTGCTCCTATTCTGATATTACCAAGTCCGTCGGAACCATTTGAGGTTTACTGTGGTGCTTCATTGTTGGGTTTGGGTGGTGTTTTGATGCAGAATAAGCAGGTTGTAGCTTATGCTTCGAGGCAACTGAAGGTTCATGAGAGGAACTATCCGACACACGATTTAGAGTTGGCAGTTGTGGTATTTGTTCTGAAGTTATGGAGGCATTACTTGTACGGGTCAAGATTTGAGGTTTTCAGTGACCATAAAAGTTTAAAGTATTTGTTTGATCAGAAAGAGCTGAATATGAGACAGAGGAGATGGTTAGAGTTTCTGAAGGATTATGACTTTGGTTTGAATTACCATCCGGGTAAAGCAAACGTAGTGGCTGATGCATTGAGTCGGAAATCATTGCATATGTCTATGTTAATGGTTAAGGAATTGGATTTAATTGAGCAGTTTAGAGACTTGAGTTTGGTATGTGAGAGTACTCACCATAGTGTTAAATTGGGAATGTTGAAGTTAACGAGTGGTATTCTGGATGAGATTAGAGAGGGTCAGAAATCCGATGTGCTTTTGGTTGATAAGTTGACTCTAGTGAATCAAGGTCAAGATGGTGAATTCAGAGTTGATGAGAATGGTGTTTTGAAATTTGGTAATCGGGTGTGTATTCCGGATGTTACCGAACTGAAGAAGAGTATTCTTGAGGAAGGACACCGTAGTGGCCTGAGTATTCATCTTGGGGCTATGAAGATGTATCATGATTTGAAAAAGTTATTTTGGTGGCCGGGAATGAAAAGAGAAATTGCGAGTTTTGTTTATTCTTGTTTGACTTGTCAGAAGTCAAAGATTGAGCATCAGAAGCCGTCTGGGCTAATGCAACCGTTGGTTATTCCAGAGTGGAAGTGGGATAGTATCAGTATGGATTTTGTTTCTGGTTTACCGAGGACAATTAAGAATTTTGAAGCTATTTGGGTGATTGTTGACAGATTGACAAAATTGGCTCATTTCATTCCGATCAGAATGGATTATCCGTTAGAGAGATTAGCTGAGTTGTGTATTGAGAAGATTGTAAGTTTGCATGGTATTCCGTCGAGTATTGTTTCGGACAGAGATCCTAGATTTACATCGAAGTTCTGGGAAGGTTTGCAGAGGGCTTTAGGAACTAAGCTGAGATTGAGTTCTGCATATCATCCGCAAACTGATGGTCAGACTGAGAGGACGATTCAGACACTAGAGGATCTTTTGAGGGCTTGTGTTTTGGAAAAGGGAGGTGCTTGGGATTGTTATTTACCTTTGATTGAGTTTACCTACAACAATAGTTTTCATTCGAGCATTGGTATGGCACCGTATGAAGCTTTGTATGGTAGGAGATGTCGGACACCTTTATGTTGGTATGAGTCCGGTGAGATTGCTGTGGTTGGACCGGAGATTGTTCAACAAACTACGGAAAAGATTAAGATGATTCAGGAGAAGATGAGGATTGCTCAGAGTCGTCAGAAGAGTTATCACGACAAGAGGAGGAAGTCACTTGAGTTTCAAGAGGGAGATCATGTGTTTCTTTGTGTTACTCCGATAACTGGGGTTGGTCGAGCTTTGAAGTCGAAGAAGTTGACACCTCGATTTATTGGTCCTTATCAGATTTTGGAGAGGATAGGGGAGGTAGCCTATCGTATCGCTTTACCGTCGTCACTTGCGAATTTGCATGAGGTTTTTCATGTGTCTCAGTTGAGGAGGTACATTCCTGATCCGTCGCATGTGGTCCAAGTAGATGATGTACAGGTGGGAGATAACCTGACTGTTGAAACATCACCTATGAGGATCGAGGATCGAGAGTTGAAGCAGTTGCGGGGTAAAGAGATTGTTTTAGTAAAGGTAGCTTGGGGAGGACCAGCAGGTGGCAATGTGACTTGGGAACTTGAGAGTCAGATGAAGGAGTCTTATCCTGAGTTATTCACTTGAGGTATGTTTTCGAGGACGAAAACTCTTTTAGTGGGGGAGAGTTGTAACACCCCGATAAAAATAAGATAATTATTTAAAATAAGTTAATAATATATTTATTAATTTAATTAAATAATTGGATTATTATTATTGGAATATAAAAGTTGGAATTAGAAAAGGTCCCATTTGGTAAAAGAGGTTTTCACGTGAAAACAGAGAAACGACTCTAAAGTGGAAAAAGGGCAAAGAGCCAGAGAACAAGGGTTGAAGGAAGGAAAAGCTTGAAGCTCAGAGATTTGCCGGATTAACTCAGGTAAGGGGGGTTTATCGTCGTTTAATGGGTATTATGGGTTAACATGTAATGGGTAGTGATAAACCATTGATTTGACTCTAATTAGATGATGAATGTTGAAATTGTGAAATTTTGGATGAATGAGATATGAGTATGATTGAGGAAATTCGTAGGAATTAGAGGTAATAAGGTTAGAAATTGTGAGATTGAATGTGTATGATCTGTGTTAGACAATATGAATGAATGTTGTGTAAAAATTGGAATGTGGAAGGTGGGATCTGAGAATCTCGTAGCAGAGAAAACCATAGCAGATCTGGAATTCTGGTTTCTGGTCATACGCGTATGGCACTAGGCAATACGCGTATGAGATGGTCTGGTACGCGTATGGCACTAGGCAATACGCGTATGGATGAAGAAGATGATGATTTTAACGTAGTTTTGTCTCTGTTGGTACGCGTACGAGGATGTGGTACGCGTAGCATACGCGTATGAGGCAGGCAATACGCGTATGGGATTGGCTGAGAAATGGGCCATACGCGTATGGGACTAGGCAATACGTGTATGGGCAGAATTGTGATTTTTCTGTGCTGTTGTTGTGCAGTTTTTGGTTGTTCAGCTGAGTAATGAAATTTTAGCTGACGTATGATATAGTAGGGATCGTTTCCCGTTGTTTTGAGCAGTGTAGGTATTAGTAGAGTGTGCTAATACTGTGATTATTAATTGGCATGACATGATATGATTTTTGTGATAACATGCTGATGATGTATGATGGTATGCATAATACTGTGAATGTATCTGTTCTGTATGCAATTGTGAATGGACTGTTTATGGCTTAGAGTGTGAGCATATGTCTATTTTGAATTGTTGTTGATGTTTGCATGCTAGGTGATTTAGCATGTATATTATGGCCTTTATGGTGGTAGCTAATTCCCATGGTGAGGAATTAGTGAGTGAGTTGTTGTGGAATGTTGTTGATGTTTGCATGCTAGGTGATTAGCGTGCATATCATAGCCCTTGGGGTGGTAGCTAATTCCCATGGTGAGGAATTAGTGAGTGAGTCACTAGGTCTCAAATGAGTGGGACTAGTGAGCTTGGTAGCCATATCTGGATTTGATCGGTGAGGTTGAACTATGTGTTCACGAATAGTCGGTACCGCATGCATGGAGTCTCATTGCATAACATATGTATGGCGTATAATGTGAATGGATGTATTCCAATATTATACGTGTGTTTTGTGTTGAGTTGAGTATGATGATGATTATGAGTTGATGTTACCGTTGTTGAATGTGTGATATGATTAGGGTGATGAAATGTGTTAATTTACTTAGCATTACATGATATTTTATAATGCTTATTATATCGATTGAGGAACTCACCCTTACAACTATGTTTCAGGTAACGAGCAGTGATTGAGTAGAAGCTAGTCCTTGGAGTCTAGTGTAGTTCCTTAGTGGGTCATGCTCTGGTAGATGTAACATCGGGACGGGATGTTTTACTTGTTTTTCATTGTTGATTATTGAACAAGTTTACATGTAATGTGTTACATGTTTTGCATTGTTGTTAGATTTTATCCGCTGCGAATTATGCAAATGTTTTATTTTGATTAAATAAATGAGCATGACAGGATATTTTGGTGAATGGTGTGAAGTGTCAAGTGTGACACCCTTAATTGCATATCTACTCTGATTATATTTTATGGTTTTAATTAAATATGTGGGGTATTTTTAGAAGGGTGTTACAGAAATCACTTTGAGGATCATTCAATCCGATCCAATCACCCCAAGGTTCAGTTAGCCAAGAGTAATTTGCTTCAAGACTTAGACTGGGGCAAGCCACCTCAGAGCTCAATAAGTCCAACTATCCAAGGAAAGCCAATCAAGAGTCTACCATTCCAACATTTGGATTAGTCAAGATCAGACCAATGTAAGTCTCAAACGCTTAGGGCAAGCCATCTCGAGGTAGTCTCATGGCAAGTTGTTTCCAAACTCACGTTCAAGGTGAACATTTCCAGAGACCCAACAGACTGGGGCAAGATGAGCCACAGAGGGGCAGAACCTCTTTCTTCGTGCTTTCAAATTTCTCAAACAAATTCTGCCATACGTCAACAACTATTGAGTTTAAGGCGAGTGCCCGGAAATTATGCTAGCACGATTCATTAATCCTCCAAAAGGATCCCATTGGCAAAGTTGTGGCTGTCAAGCTTGATAAAATTCTCCCTTGATAACATCTATCATAAAATATTTGGTTGAGTTCTCGGTGTTGAGGAATCACGATCTCCATAAATAGTCTCTACAACTCCCAGTCCACTCAAGTGTCAGCATTCTCATATCATGATCATTCATATATCATGCATAAAAAAATCCAAATCATGCATAGCCGAAATGTACTTCGTGCTCATTTTGTATTGACCTAGGTCTTGTTGTTGATCCTATATCCTTTGACCTCTAATTCCAGTTTGTCTTTGGTGCCCTTAAACCAACATCCGGTTTTCGCAGTCATTTTCATGTCCAATTGTTGTTGGAAAAATCCGTTAAAAGTTGGTTGTAATCCATTACTTACGGTTAAGAATCCAAATGTTATTCCATTATCGGGTCATATATGAACCTGTTGTTCAATACTATTCAGGTCATATATGAACCTGTTGTTGAACTTTATTCCATTATCAGGTCATATATGAACCTGTTGTTCAATACTATTCAGGTCATATATGAACCTGTTGTTGAACTTTATTCCATTATCAGGTCATATAGGAACCTGTTGTTCAATACTATTCAGGTCATATATGAACCTGTTGTTGAACTTTATTCCATTATCAGGTCATATATGAACCTGTTGTTCAATACTATTCAGGTCATATATGAACCTGTTGTTGAACTTTATCAGGTCATATATGAACCTGTTGTTCAGTGCTATTCAGGTCATATATGAACCTGTTGTTGAACTTTATTCCTTTATCAGGTCATATATGAAACTGTTGTTCAATGTTATTCAGGTCATATATGAACCTGTTGTTGAACTTTATTCCATTATCAGGTCATATATGAACCTGTTGTTCAGTGCTATTCAGGTCATATATGAACCTGTTATTGAGCTTTATTCCATTGTCAGGTCATATATGAACTTGTTGTTCAGTGCTATTCAGGTCATATATGAACCTGTTATTGAACTTTATTCCATTGTCAGGTCATATATGAACCTATTGTTCAGTGCTATTCAGGTCATATATGAACCTGTTATTGAACTTTATTCCATTGTCAGGTCATATATGAACCTGTTGTTGAGCTTTATTCAGGTCATATATGAACTTGTTGTTGAGCTTTATTCCATTATCAGGTCATATATGAACCAATTGTTCAGTGCTATTCAGGTCATATATGAACCTGTTATTGAACTTTATTCCATTGTCAGGTCATATATGAACCTGTTTGTTGAGCCTTATTCAGGTCATATATGAACCTGTTGTTGAGCTTTATTCCAGTATTACCAGGTTCTTGATATTCCCCAGCATTGTTAGGTCATATATGAACCTGTTGTTGAGTTGTATTCCAGTATTACCAAGTCATATATGAACCTATTTTGAAGAATCTTTCTCTATGATTGCGGTGTTGTCAGGTCATGTATGAACCTGTTGTAGAAATTCTTCATATTCGGGTTTAGTAAGTCATATGTGAACTGACTACCGAAATCTCTTGTATTCTAAGTATCGTTTATCAAATTTCACTTCAAGGACTCCCCGGTGTGTGTCTGACTCTCCAGCAGGATTGTTTTCCCCAGAGAGTTGGTTTTTACCATTTGTCTGTCTCCCTGTGGACCATCAGCATCCCCCACAGATCTTTGTTTCATTCTGTATCTATCATAAAGCATCATGCTAGGGTTGATCTTATGTCTGATCATATCCCTAGCAAATCAAATAAAAAAGAGTCATTCATTCTGGCATCCATGCATATCATATCATAACATTTGCATCTTTCAGGATCAAAATCCGGGTCTTCTTAGTATTTAACTATCTCCCACTAGAATCATATGAAGAGTGTCCTGCTTCATATTCTCTAGTTGAAGATACTTAAATAGGGGCAACTGTCATACCCCGATTTTAGATCCATCTGCATTCATCCACTATGCATCATGCATTCATTTTAGTATAAACACTAATTCACAAATCCATATTGTCTCTATTTTGATAAACATTGGTCATTATCTATGCCTTTTCGATCATGGTGCTTTTAATTACAAAATGGATTCTAATTATTTGACTTTTTAAATTTCAAATTAAGTCTAATTCCAAATTTCAATTTAATCTTAATTGTTTTTTTACTAATGATCCAAACTCTAGTTGATTTTAATTTTCATATAAATGTTAGAATTGATATCAAAGTAATTTTAACAAATTATAGATTAATTTGATTTTAATTGGTTTTATTGGTTTTTTGATTTTAAATTGACATTTAGATTAGTCTTGGATTATTTCTAAAATCCATATCCATTTTTATAACCAAATATCCATTTCCATAAACTAAGTTACATCCATTCTTATTCTTTACAATCACTTCAATCAAGTTCAAACTACAACCATAACCATACAATTCATTCAAACTTTCAAACTTTCATTCAATATATCCAATTCCATTCAATACAATTCAATAAACATTCATTACATGATCCCATTCATTCAATTAACTTTCAATACACAATCTAACAATTCAATACGTTTCCAACCCAATCCCATAAGAATTCCAAAACAGCCCCGCCATCCAATGCGCTTCGTAGCCGCATCCAAGATGAAATTCCCAAGCTAACCAATAACCTTCAGACTTTCTATTCATTCCTGAAGCAAATATGTCCAAAATTCTGCAGTAATTAACCAATTATGCATCACACCTGCAAGTGCAAACCAAAGGATCCTGCACAAACATCAACGGCCAATAACCTGTATCAGTCCCAGGCATAGTCACATTAATCCAAGCTGCAGCAGCCAACAAATAATAAGACATCAAGTAATCCCATCCTAAACTTATAACAACTCCAAAACAGTTCTCCAATAAGCTATGACGGCGACGCCTTTCGTTCCATAACAGGAATTGAATGATGAAGCTTCAGAGTTGCCATCATCAAAAGCTACCCCACCATCACGTTCTTCATCAAAGAAAAGCAGAACTGCAGAGTTTCATAATTTATCTGAAAAGAGAAGGAGGAGTAAGATTAATGAGAAATTGAAAGCTATGCAGAATTTAATTCCGAATTCTAATAAGACAGACAAAGCTTCAATGCTTGATGAGGCTATAGAATATTTAAAGCAGCTTCAACTTCAAGTGCAATGATGGTGATCATTTATGTAGATGTTAATGATAAGAAATGGTTATAGCCTGCATCCGGTGTCTCTATAAGGAGGATCGTGACCTACGATGTTTTCTCAAACCGATTTATTCAATCTTGATGAGGGTAATATTGGATTTCACAATTCTGTCAATGCAATTGCCTCATCTGCAAATGATGAATGTTTTGCGCCGCCTAGTTTTAGTTTTCTAGAACAAGGCAGCATCTCGAATAAAACTGTCACGGCAAATATAGCTAATTTCGACCCCTCATCAAGTTTTCAACCCTCTATTAAGGCTTAACTCCTGCAACAGCACACCACAGGGAATTAACAAGCTTCAAAACAATCAATACGACTACACCACAGAGGATAATAAGTTCTAACTTACGGTAACTAACCTCTAACCTTTTTCAGGACCAAGGCAACCTGTTTTCTCTTTTCATTCACTGCTACGGATTTGGCTTCACCATAATGGCCAAAGAGAACCCAACCTGCACTACCATAACAGCAACATAACGAATTCATAATGGAGTCACACCATCAAGGCCATGAAAACCGAAGCTACCCATGAATGTTCCAATTTTCACTGCAGTGAAAATAAGGTAAATCAGCAAGGCAGTAAAATTTCAAGAAATATCCCAAAACGGAATTCAGACAAAGTTAGAGCGAGAAAGGGTAGGTTCACATTACTGTTCCAGAACAAGCATCAAACAGGGCAATCCAAACTGAGCACACCGAAAGGGTTTCGCAGAGATACCTGTTTCGATCTCCATAAGCCAACCTAAAACCCTAATTGCTGAATATAAAAGGGAAGGTGAGATTGAGAAGAAGGAGGACGAAAAAAATCAGAGGCGACCACCACAAAACCCTAATTCGAAAACAAAAGAAAAACCCTAGAGCCAGAAGAGTTGAGCGGCGACGGGAGGAAGATTCAAGCATCGTCATTACCGCCGGACCACCGCCGAAGGTGAGCTTTACTGCTTGAGTCTATTTAAAGCATTTGTTTTTTTTGGCATGTAGAGTGAAGGTTTGTGGATGAGGTTGAGACGGAGAGATGGGCGATTGAGGTTGATGATGAGCGATTGAGGTTTGGTATGAGCGAAGGTTGGAGGAGATGAACGATTGGGAAGAGAGAGAGCGATTGAGAAGAGTGAGGACGGTGAAGGATTTCTTGTTTCTGTTACCGTACCTCTCCCATTTTCTCATTTTATTTATTTTTTACACAACACAAACATTTAAACCATTAAAAAAAACTTAATACTTTAGTCTTCTTTTGTTTTTTTAAATAGTGTATATTATTGCATTGTTTTTTTGCGTTCCCTAGTAATTTATTAGTTATTAGTCTCTTGAACCCAATAGCCAGGCGGCTAGGGTCACCCTTTGGGATTCTTCCATTATTTCAATTAATTGTCCATTAACAGACCACCTCATTTGAATTTTTATTTTAATTTATATTTTAATCTATACTGGTTTATATATTCCAGTTGTTATAAAAATTATAAATAACCATGAGTGGCCTAGTGGAGAGAGAGTAGTTTCATTTGCTTTAGTGGGATGGGTTCGATACTTGGGAGTAACATATCTCCATATTTGTTTTAATGCTTACTATTTAATTTTTTTTCATAGCTTCTTGCTATTTATTTTACTTTTATATTTTTATCAATTTAATTTAGTTGTTTATATTTTTAAAAGTTTACCTTTTAGATTTAATTAATGGTTGAATTTCCGATATGGTTTTTTTTATTCGATTAGTCGATTTTTGTGTGCTAATTAATTTAGTTAGGTTATTAGTACCCATGTCCATACTTTTACACATGTAAATAATCACATTCAACATTCAATTTCATTTCCTCATCACCTTCAAATACTATTTCAAGCCTTTCTTCCATTAACACTCCAATATTCAAACCTTTTTCTAAATAAAACGTGAAGAAAAAGATTATCCTGGATGAGATATCCAGTTATAATCCCGAATATTAGGCTCAAGCTGTAAGAGCTTGCAAGCCGTAAATATTCGTCTTCTCTTCCACACTCAAATATTCAAATCTTTTTCTAAATAAAACGTGAAGAAAAAGATTATCCTGGATGGGATATCCAGTTATAATCCCGAATATTAGGCTCAAGCTGTAAGAGCCTGCAAGCCGTAAATATTCGTCTTCTCTTCCACACTCAAATATTCAAATCTTTTTCTAAATAAAATGTGAAGAAAAAGATTATCCTGGATGGAATATCCAATCATAATCCCGAATATTAGGCTCAAGCTGTAAGAGCTTGCAAGCCATAAATATTCGTCTTCCCTCCAAAACATTCGTAAATATTCGAATCATTTTCTTAGCAATATTGGAAAGAAACAGACTGCCTGGGTGGAATGTCCAGACGTAGTCCCGAGTGTTAGACCCAAGCTGTAAGAGTTTGCAAGTCATAAGTACTCGTCTTTCAAACTCGAAAACACTTGATTCCTACCTTAATACTTTTTCAATAAAGATGGAAATGGAACATGGTGTATACCGTGCACTCCTGAGATTGAGATTCAAGGTGGATGCCTTGCCTATCTTAACTCTCGCCATCGTCTAAAACTGTCAATGCGGTTTCTTCAAACCCCTTTCTCAACCAAACCTAAAAATACTTAATCTCTATTAAACACTTTTGCCAATAAAGATGGAAATGGAACATGGTGTATACCATGCGCTCTTGAGACTAGGACTCGAGATGGATATCTCGCTCATCCAAGTTCTCGCCATCACTCAAAATACATCCAACCAATCAAACTCTTTTTCGCCACCGTGCGATTAATCAAAAACCTTTTTCATAAATGAAAGATATTGTCTTAAGGTGATGCAAAACAATGTTTCGGCCACGATTGTTGAGTCGAGATAAGTGACGCTTTTCCGAATGTAGATTTATAAGTCCGTTCGATGTGTGGTATGCGTCCACTCCTCATCTGTTTTGGGTAAAACAATGTTTTCATCGATTAATACAACATAGCTTTCGCTAAAATCGACCAACAAACAAACATTTTTCTACCCAGAACTACGTAAGCCTTGATTTCTCTTTTGAGATACGTAGGAGCAGGATTCGTAAACCTTGTCAGGCCCACTAATAAAAAACTTAGGTTTAGTCCTTCGTCAAAAATCCAAAAACATTCTCTTCTCATCTTTTCTTTCTTTCCCACCTAATAATTTGAAAAGCCTAACATTTCAACTAACACTAACGCACACAACTAACCTAATGGTTCCCGTTGAGTACAACGGACGTGAGGGTGCTAATACCTTCCCCTTGCGTAATCGACTCCCGAACCCTGATATTGGTTGCAATGACCATATCTTATCCTTTCTTTTAGGGTTTTTATCGATATTTTCCCTTTCCCATTTTGGGGAATAAATAAAGTTCGGTGGCGACTCTGTTCAGTCCATCACTGCGAGCGTGCGATTGCGCTTCGCTTAAAGTCGTATCCCCATTTTTTGAGGTGCGACAGTTTGTTTTTCCAATTATTTTCCCTTTTCGCTTTTGCATGAAATTGGTGATCACATAAAACCCTAAAAAATAAGAATAAAAACAATCTTTTCATCTGCATAATGATTTGCCTTGTTTGAATTCTAAAATCTCTTTTATATCCAAAATCATTATGCAGGTTGATCAAACCCATTGAACATAATGATCCAACACCATCTCCCAACTTTGAATTCCCTGTATTTGAGGCGGAAGAAGATGATGTTGAAGAGATTCCTGACGAGATTACCCGTCTACTTGAGCATGAAGAGAAGGTCATTCAGCCGCATCTTGAGAATTTGGAAACAGTCAACTTGGGATCTGAAGATTGTGTGCGAGAAGTGAAGATTGGGGCACTCCTGGAAGAGTCTTTTAAGAAGGGGTTGTTTGAGTTGCTACAAGAATACGTCGACGTCTTTGCCTGGTCATATGAAGACATGCCTGGTCTAGATACTGATATTGTGCAACATTTCCTGCCTTTGAAGCCTGAGTGCGTGCCTGTGAAGTAGAAGCTCAGAAGAACTCATCCTGATATGGCAGTAAAGATCAAAGAGGAACTTCAGAAGCAAATTGATGCGGGGTTTCTGGTGACTTCTACATATCCTTAATGGGTGGCCAATATTGTGCCTGTGCCTAAGAAAGATGGAAAAGTCTGAATGTGTGTGGACTATAGAGACTTGAATAAAGCTAGTCCGAAAGATGATTTCCCTCTACCTCATATTGATATGTTGGTAGATAATACAGCTAAATTCAATGTCTTCTCATTTATGGACGGATTTTCCGGATATAATCAGATCAAAATGGCACCTGAGGATATGGAGAAGACAACATTCATTACACCTTGGGGAACATTTTGTTATCGAGTGATGCCCTTCGGTTTGAAGAACGCCGGAGCCACGTATCAACGAGCTATGACTACCTTGTTTCATGATATGATGCACAAGGAGATCGAGGTATATGTTGATGATATGATCACAAAGTCGAGAACGGAAGTTGAACATGTTGAGCACTTGTTGAAGCTTTTTCAGCGTTTGAGGAAGTATAAGCTCCGTCTGAATCCTAACAAGTGTACATTTGGAGTCCGTTCCGGCAAGTTATTGGGCTTTATAGTCAGGGAAAGAGGTATTGAGGTTGATCCTGCAAAGGTCAAAGCAATACAAGAAATGCCTGCGTCCAAAACTGAGAAGCAAGTCCGAGGTTTTCTTGGCCGCTTGAATTATATTTCCAGATTTATATCCCACATGACTGCCACATGTGCGCCAATATTCAAGCTCCTCCGGAAAGATCAATCTCATGATTGGACCGAGGATTGCCAAAGGCCTTTGACAGTATTAAGAAGTATTTGTCTGAGCCTCTGATTCTGTCTCCACCTGTGGAAGGAAGACCGTTGATTATGTATCTGACAGTTCTTGAAGATTCGATGGGTTGCGTCCTTGGTCAGCAAGACGAATCAGGAAAGAAAGAGTATGCTATTTACTACCTGAGTAAGAAGTTCACTGATTGTGAGTCTCGATACTCAATGCTTGAGAAGACATGATGTGTTTTGGCTTGGGCTGCTAAGCGCTTACGCCAGTATATGTTGAATCATACGACTTGGTTGATATCCAAAATGGATCCAATTAAGTATATCTTTGAGAAGCCTGCTTTAACTGGGAGGATTGCCCGTTGGCAAATGTTGTTATCTGAGTATGATATTGAGTATCGAGCTCAGAAGGCTATTAAAGGTAGTATTTTGGCTGACCACTTGGCACATCAACCAATCGAGGATTATCAGTCAGTTCAGTATGACTTTCCAGATGAGGAGATTCTGTATTTGAAAATGAAAGACTGTGACGAGCCTACGCTTGACGAAGGGCCAGAGCCTGGTTCCAGATGGAGTATGGTGTTTGATGGCGCTGTGAATCAATATGGAAATGGTATTGGGGCAGTGATTATTACTCCTCAGGGCACACATTTTCCGTTTACAGCAAGGCTAACTTTCAAATGCACTAATAATATGGCGGAGTATGAAGCTTGTATTATGGGATTAGAAGAGTGTATTGATCTTCGGATCAAGCATCTTGATGTATATGGTGATTCGGCCCTTGTTGTTAATCAGATTAAGGGTGAATGGGAGACGAATCAGCCTGTCCTCATTCCGTATAGAGATTATGCGAGGAGGATTTCAACGTTCTTTACTGAGGTTGACTTTCATCATATTCCTCGAGATGAGAATCGGATGGCAGATGCTCTTGTTACACTTCCTTCGATGATTGTGGTTAGACTTTGGAATGAAGTGCTCAATATCACTGTGATGCGCTTGGACAGACCAGCTCATGTATTTGCAGTAGAGGAGGTGCAAGATGATAAGCCATGGTATTATGATATCAAGTGCTTTCTTCAAAGCCAGATTTACCCGTCTGGGGCATCTGTGAAAGATATAAAGACTTTTAGGAGATTATCAGGCAGTTTCTACCTCAATGGCGATGTGCTTTATAAGAGAAACTTTGATATGGTTCTGCTCAGATGCGTGGATAGACACGAAGCAGACTTGTTAATGACAGAGGTCCATGAGGGTTCATTTGGTACTCATTCCAATGGACATGCCATGGCTAGAAAGATGTTGAGAGCAGGCTACTATTGGCTGACAATGGAGTCTGATTGCTGCAAATATGTGAAGAAATGCCACAAGTGTCAGATTTATGCAGATAAGATTCATATTCCCCCGACACTTTTGAATGTGATTTCATCACCATGGCCTTTCTCTATGTGGGGAATTGATATGATCGGCATGATAGAGCCGAAAGCGTCTAACGGACACAGATTTATTCTCTTAGCAATTGATTACTTCACTAAGTGGGTTGAAGCGGCATCATATGCAAACGTGACCAGGCAGGTGGTCGTGAAGTTTATCAAGAATTAACTCATATGCCGTTATGGTGTGCCAGATAAGATCATTACTGATAATGGATCTAACTTGAACAACAGGATGATGAAAGAGCTGTGTAGCGAGTTCAAGATCGCACATCATAATTCTTCTCCTTACAGACCCAAGATGAATGGGGTTGTTGAAGCTGCTAATAAGAATATCAAGAAGATTATCCAGAAGATGGTTGTCACGTACAAAGATTGGCATGAGACGCTGCCATTTGCTTTGCATGGATATCGTACGTTTGTCCTCACTCCAACAAGGGCAACCCCTTTCTCTCTTGTTTACGGTATGGAGGTTGTGCTCCCAGTAGAGGTGGAGATCCCATCAATGAGAGTCTTGATGGAAGCCAAGTTGACTGATGCTGAATAGGTTCAGAGTCGTTATGACCAGTTGAATTTGATTGAAGAGAAGAGATTGACTGCCATGTGCCATGGTCAATTATATCAGCAGAGGATGAAGAAAGCCTTTGATAAGAAGGTCAAGCCTCGTGTGTTCCGAGAGGGTGACCTTGTGCTCAAGAAAGTCTTGTCTTTCGCGCCCGATTCCAGGGGAAAGTGGACTCCAAACTATGAAGGTCCATATGTTGTCAAGAGAGCCTTTTCAGGAGGTGCTTTGATACTCACAACTATGGATGGGGAGGATTTCACTCGTCCTGTGAATTCAGATGCATCCAAGAAATACTTCGCCTAAAATTAAAAACAGAATAGCTAGCTAAGTTGAAAACCCGAAAGGGCGGCTTAGGCAAAAATGAGCGTCTCGGTGGATTGAAAACCCGAAAGGGCGATCCAGGCAAAAGTTAGAGACATAAAAAATGAATATGTATCCCGCTAGATTGAGTATCTCATCCTGGGGCAATCTAGGCAAAAATTAGGGATTTGGCAAGTAATTGCATCCTGACAAGACTTTGTTCTACAAACTGTCATCTGTCAAAGATTCCCGCTCAGTCATCATCAACTGAAGCTTCAAATACATCAGATTCAGAGTTGGTGGAGAAATGGTCATTATGTTCAATGTAGCCATTTTCCAATATATATCGCCAATTTCAAATTTGTAAAGATCTATGGAGTCTTTCCATTCGCAGACTACCATTCCATCAAATAAATTTGAGCCTTTATCCAATTATTTGCACTCTTATTTGTTTTTCATTCAAAAAATATTTTGCATGTTTTAATTGAGAAATATCATTGTTTTAAATAATTAAATTTTTTTTTATAACTTGTTTTTAAACAAAGTGAACATTCACAATGATAAAAAGGATACTGGGGATGTCTGCAGTGCTCTCCCAAAGATGGTATGATTCTCAACAGGGTAAGACATTTGTTCATATTCCTGGTATGCTTGTGTCCTCTTCCTCCAGAGCCTTTTGTGGTTTTTCTCCCGAGCAGAGTGTTTGGTAAATATATTCATCCCTCCTCCCTTCAGCAAAGTAGTGATCCTTCCTCCTCAGCGGATGTGATCTCTTTGGTAGGGCAGTATTTGGTGATCTTTGGAAGTTTCTGATTGATGGTTGTTCCTCAGAGATCCATCCCCTCCTCTGATAATTTCCCCGGTAGAGTTGCTTCTACGGCGGAGTTTATCTGTGCCATGATCTTGTCCCCAGTTGGAATGGATGATGTTCATTCCCCTGTAGAGATCTTTGTTTCCTGGTATCTCTTGCCCTTCATCAGATTGGATATTTTCCACTGGGCCTGGCTTTCTCTCTTGAGATGTAGTACCAGATGTTTGTTCATCATTCGTTGAACCTGGTTGTGTTAGAAATGTCTGTTTGTCAGCATTCATCATACATAAACCACGCATATACGCATAATTTTAGCATTCAGATATTCATGTTGCATCCTTTGCCATATATCTTTGTTTGTTATCTCCTGCTGGTTGGTAATGTTTCCCCAAAGCAGATGTTTGTGTCTGATCTCCCCATATAGAGTCAGCCCCCATAAGCAGAAAGTGTTCATCCTTTCTTCCATAGTCCCCACCCAGTTATATCCTCGTGGATGATGGTTGCTTCTGTTTCCCCCCAACACATATATTGGGATGGAATTCCCCATTGAGTTATATCCTCATAGGGACAAGTCTTGTTTCATCGTACCTCTCTAGTTTGATCCTAGATCGACTTCTCGTGTCTTTTTCCTGCGATTCCCTGTAGTTCAGCTGAATGATTGCTCAGTAACCAGTAATTATCCATCTTTTCCATGGCGGAGTCTATGGTTTTCTACCTTTATACCGGTAGTCGTAAACCCTATCTTTATCCCTTTTGCAGAGTTAACCTTTTTTTGTTCATCCTAACCGATGACGGTTACTCTTCCGTGGTTTTCTATCCAGTATCTGGTAGATGTAATCCCCTCCTTGACGGTTCTCTTTATCCAATATTCGGTATTGATAGTCCTTCACCCTTTTTGAGTATATCTCCCGGTAATCGGCGATATATCTTCCGGATCATTACCTTTGTCAATGTATCCCCGGCGGGTCATCTTTCATTTTCCGTTTGTCGATAATGATCGTTTCTCCCTTTGTTTTATCATCTTTATATACCTAGTATTTGGTATCCCGATGTCCTTTCTTTTCGGTCGATTTATCATTTATTAACCCAGTAACCGTTTGTGGATAATCTTCCATGCAGTATATTATCTATGTTCTGACGGTAATAGATAATATATCTCATGCACTCTTCGGTCGAAGTCTTTTGCCCTTCCCCAGTCGAGTAAGATTTGTATCCCCGTTTGTGGAATCGAATGCCCATCCTATAATCGAGTCTGCTTTTTAGCCCTCTTTTGGATGATGAGTGTCTTGGAAATATTCCCCAATTCACGCCTTGGTTGGTCACCTATTATATGCCCAGTAACCGGTATCCCTGGTGTTCCTTCCCTTCTGCTCCCTATTATGACCTTTCGTCCCCTATGGAGTCAGATTTCCTGAGTCGAAACATACCTTTTAGGTTTTCCTCAGATGATTTCGGATGTTTGATGTCTCTCACCCTTATACCGGTCTTAGATATTCATTCTCCCCGAGCATGTTGTCCTTCCACCTTCATACCGGTGTTTCGATCACATGTCTCTTTGAGCTTATTACCCAGTAACCGGTAATACCCCGCCCTTGTGTTTCCCCGGAGGAGTCCTGTTTACACCTCCCCCAGCGAAGTCCCTTAGTGGATTCTCCCCATCTGAGTCCGGATTTTCATCCGAGGTATCCTTTGTGGATAGTTCAGCTGTATTGGCATATTCCCCAATACATGCGCCTTTGAGTCAGCTCAGGTCCTTCTATTGATTTATTTTCATGGAATCTCTCTCGTGTCTCTCGGTAAATCTAAGTCGTGCCCTGCTCACGCAATTTATTCCCTTTTCTATCCCCATAAGAGTCCCAGAGTCTCTGTCTCATGGAGGGAATTACTCATATGGATTGTTAGTTTCTCTGGATTTCTTTTCTTATTTGTGGACACATATCCCCACAGAGTATTACCTTTTTGCATACATACATCTACATCATGAGGTCTCTTAGGGACCAAAATCGTCTCTTTGTTATTATTTAAGCCCATTCTATCTCGACAAGACGAAGATTTTAACCTTCACTTCTCCGGCTAGAATGACCTTAAATAGGGGCATCTGTAAGACCCTAATTTTGA
This sequence comes from Lathyrus oleraceus, assembly GCF_024323335.1. NCBI lineage: Eukaryota > Viridiplantae > Streptophyta > Magnoliopsida > Fabales > Fabaceae > Lathyrus > Lathyrus oleraceus. Next base: position 402,565,671 of record NC_066583.1, read on the forward strand.
CCCTAAGATCCCTCATGGCATCATAACATTGCATTTGCATAGCCTCAAGGATCATAAGCATCTTGGCTCCTTCCCTTTAGGTGGGATCCCTCTTGTGAGTGGTTTGAGATCACCAAGCATGCTTGAATTGTATATTATTGCTTTTCTCATTTTACTTACTAACCAAAAGAACAAAAATATGTCACTAACATTTCTTGTTTGTAGCTTAAGCAATCACAAGATCAAAAGCTTCAAGGAAATCCTTTGTGCAATGATATGATCAAGAGAAGATGAAAGCAAGCATGTTAATGGTTCCCAAATTTCTCATCCATCAAATATGCCTCCCAAGTATCTTAATTCATCATTTTGATCAAAGCAAGTCAAGGGTTTTGAGGTTTGTTTCCCAAGGAAACCCTAATTCATTTGTTCATCAACAATGCCTTGCCCATGAAGCAACCTTAGCCCATGATCAAATACAATCAAGGGAAGTTCTTTAATTCATCATCTCATGCATATTTGAACTTATTTTAGTGTCCTCAATCATCAATTCATCAAGATATGAGTTGTGGACTTGAGAAGTTAATCAGTCAATTCATCTGACTATTTTAAAATACACTGAGACCTAACGTTTTATGTGTTGGTCAAATGGAGATGACCCCAAGAGAAAAAATGTTCTTAAGGACAATATGAACAACTTTCATGTTCATCACAATTTTATTTGAAGCTTGTAAGGTCATCATCCATTCTAAGACATTATAGGTCATTTTGACTGAAACCCTAATTTTGGGTCAACTTCCCATGAACATAACTCATTCGTTTTTCATGATTTAGGGATGATACTTAATGAATTGGAAATATTATTATGTCTGCTTAAAATTTTATGTTGAGCAAAATTGCAAAATATAAAAATAAATACATGTGATAATGCAAAACATTATAGGTCACTTTGGGCCAAATGCATTGAAATGTGAAAAAGTCCAACTTCAAGTGCTTATAAATTCTTCATTAAAAATCCAAATGATGCAACATTTAAGTCCAAATTTATTGTCTTGAAAAGATCTACAACTTTCATGTTGAAGAGTTTATCATTTGGAGCTTGCATCATTGAGACAGAGGGGCTTGAACATTGGCCAAATTTGGAAACTTCGCATATGCATGTTTTGCACCCTACACTTCAAGCTCCAATTTCATTATTTTCCAAGGCCCAATTGGAGTTTTGATCAACATAGTATTTGTTCCTTATGCAACAATCTTTCTAACCATTACTCATGAGGTTGAATTTGGAGTTTGGAAGCATCATTTTCGAAGACATGAAGAATTAAGTGCATTTTGTGAAATTCATTTCAAACACATTGCATGAGCTGTTAACATTTAATCTGCACGTCCATTTCTCATTTGGTGATGTATAGAAATCCATTCCAATCAAAATTGGGCCCTCCATGCGCATGTGCAGGCCCATGCATGGAGGCCCTCTTCTCCCATGCACACTTTGTTCATTGCATTTCAGATGGCTTTGGCTATAAATACAAGTGTTTTGCTCTTCAATTCTTCAACCTAATGGCGCCTAAATCCCTGCTGAATTGAATCCCCACCCATACCAAAGGAACAAATATCATTTTTCTCTAAAAAAATTCAGATCTAGAATTCAGTTTCCTTGACTGCTTTCTTCAGATCTAAAGTCCCTAGACCTCTTCACCTTGATCCATTGAAGCTTCTGTTTGCAAAAGGAATCAAAGAGAGTGACTCAATTCTTCACAATCCAAAGGTTTTGCTCAGCTGCATTTTGCTTCGAATCTCATCATACATTGCTCCATTTGCCTTGATCTTGTGTTGTCTGAAGTCCTCTGTATAGAGGCATCATTATTGTGTTCTTAATTGTTGAAATCGAGCAAGTTCAGTTGAACACCACCAAAGTTCCATCTCTGATTTCTCTCTTAATAGGAATCTAGAGTGGAATTGAGTGGCATAGGAGTGATGTACATCACTTCACCTTTCGAATGGTGTCTGGATCGTGCATTTTAGTTAACATTTTTTTGACCTGTAATTTTTTATCTTCATCGGAGCTTGCCGGAGAAGACGGTGGCGCTGGCCACCGTCTGGTCTCCAGATCAGATTTAGACCGTCCCTTTCCATTTCCAGATTAGATCTAGGCAGTCCATTGTTATGACTTTCTTTTATTACTTGTACTTCTCATTGACTGAGGTTCATGGTGCGCGCGCATGCCAATGCCATTGGATCCTCCACGTCATTTAATGAGATACAATCCAACGCGTGTGGATTTTTCATATTTTCCATTTCAAGATTTTAATTTCTATTTTATTTTTTAATTCTATTTCATTTTCTAAAATTCATATCTCTTTTATTATTGGTCCAAAAATTATGGGACCAATTGAATTATTTCTCTTTTAATTTCTAGTTTCTAAAAATGATTTTTAATATTTTTTATTTTATCATTTGCTATTTTTTAGTAATTTTCCCTTTTCTGGTTATTTTTAATTCATTTTAAATAGTTTTTGATATTCAAAAAATACAAAAATATTTTCTCAACCTCTTTGAATGATGATAGATATATGAAAAATATTCTCATCAATTTATTAATTGATTTGAGATTTATTTGAGATTTTAGTTCAATTAGGTTATTTTTATGTATTTTTAATTGATTAAAAATAGTTTCTGACTTTTAAAAATGCTGAAATTTTTTGTCAAACTTTGTTTGACCTTGTTGAACTTGGGATAATTCACTTGGACTTTTCAAAGTTGATTTGATGTGAGTTTGAAGTTTGACCTTTCTTTAATATTTTAATTCAAGTATTATTTTAAATATTAAAATTGCCAAAATTGTTTTGTTTATTTCTTGACTTCCAATCTTCATTTTTCTTCTGTTTTCTATTGGTTGACCTTGATCTTCCCTATCTTTGGTCAACATTTGTTGATTGGTATATTCCATTTCATTTAATGCACTTTATTTCTTCATTTCTTTCTTCTTCTTCTCCTCCTTCTTTTTCTTTTTTTGATCAATGAGTTAAAGGTTGATGGTTAGCATTGATTAGGGAGGTTTAATCTTCCTTGATTCAAATCTAATTCATCTTGATTAATTGATCAAGTGAGTGGCTTTGCATTAAGGATAGATTGCTTTCTAAATCATGCAAAGGACCTAAAGCAATACAAGATCATTTCTCATCTTCTTTTTTGGCATGGCAAGTTGTTGGAGTTTGATTCACTAATCAAAACCTCTAACTTGTGTTGTTGCCTACATTATTATTGACCGGCCTCAGATAGTTGTGACTTCTACATAAGTCCAATTACGATTGCTTAACATAGCGCTAAATTTGCCTTATGGCACACTAACTACTAACACTAACCATTGACCATTAACATTTAATTCTTGCTCTTTACATTTGTGCAATTTACTATTCTTGTACATATTATTCATTTGCTTTTGCTCTTTGCTCACTTATGCACATGTTTATGTTAATGCAATTTGCCTTTTGCTCACTTGAGCACATAATTGTGTATATATATTTGTGCTTGTGTTTTGTTTTAATTGTTGTGGACCAAATGCAAAGAAATGGACAAATGGACTTAGTTTCTAGGACGTTCCCTATGCAAATTGGAGTAAAAGGACCTTAATGTTGAAGATGGATTAGAAGAACCAAATCTCTAAACTCACTCTTGTCCATTCTTGATTTACTTCATGGAACTTTTGATGTGTGTGCTTTTGTGCTAGGGAATTTTATGCGAGCTCAAATTGAAGAACCATTATCATTGCTCATCCAAAGTGAAAGATACAAGATACTTTGAGGATCTCCTAAGGAGCTTGTTTGATTGTGTTGATTGTTTGAGCTTACTATTATTATGCTTGCATATTCTAAAGGATGGGAGCTACTTGGATCATCAATATGATCTCAAGAGAGGAACTCCATTTGTGGTCTTGTTTCTTATCCTTTATCTCTTGTATGATTAGGACTTTAGCCTTTCTTCTCTTCTCTCCACTTTAACCCAAGCCAAAACTTTTGTGCAAACATTTAACACTTGTTTTCAAACATTAGAAACCTAAGCCTTATGCTTTTGATTTTCAAACTTTCTTTTCATAACACTTATTTTGAATTGAACTTCTAAGTCGACTTTGACCATATTTTGTACATACTTTTCATTGGTAAATATAACTCATTCAAATGTCTTTTTGTGGTTTCAATGGCCACTTCCTTAATCAAAAGTTTTCATAACCTTTAGCTATTAGGTTTGAGTTATCCTTGAGGTAGATGTAATACTCACCTATATCCTTAGTGATGGACAATGAGTCTTCCATGCTTATTATAGGTTAACCCCTCACTAGCATGTTGAAGTTATCCTCACATGGTGGATTTGTGGTTTTAGGTTGAGTTTTCTCCTTTGGGTAACAAAAGACCTTAAGGCTTTTGGACCAATCAATTCACCAACTTGTTTTGAGATTTTTACCCCGAACTACGAGGTTTTGATCCTAATCTTTTTTAAGATGGTACGTAGGCAATGGGTTTATCCATCCAAACACAAAATGTAAATAACTGGTATATTCTCTTCTCATCTCTTCAATCATGTTTGCACAAATAAATTTTCACAAAATACCAACCTTACAATAAATATGAAAAGGGCTCCCTAGGATTACCTAGGATGTTTTGGGTGCTTAAAACCTTCCCATTGCATAACCAACCCCCTTACCCCGATCTCTGACATTTTTACTAGTTTTTGATTCGATAAAACTTTTAGGTTTTTTTTCGCTTTCTAACCATTCCTTTGGATAAATAGAAGTGCGGTGGCGACTTGACTTGTATGATTTACCTTGGATTTAGTCAATATCTCTAATGGTAACGAATACCCCGATACACTAACATTTGACTAACTCTTGTTAATATTGTTTTACCTTCAAGTCATTTACTTTATGCAATTTAACTTTCAGTCATTTACCATTCATTGTCATTTACATTTCATTTAACTTGTTTATGTTTATGTCATTTTTACTTTGCTCATTTGAGCCATATCTTGTGATTGTATATAGTGATTGTGCATTTTGATTTTGTTTGTGGTCTTAGGACCTTAAAACACTTAATAAACAAAAAAAACCTAAAACACATTGGGTGGACTGTTGATCTTGATCTAAATTTTTGGACTTAGGATTAGGCAACATTCTCTATGCAAAAAGGATTTGTCCAATGCCAACATTTTGAGACCAAGTTATTATGGATTGAGCCTTCATCTGATGCAAGCCTTAGACTCTGTTTTCATTTGTTACTTTGTCTTAGTGCTAATTTTTATTTTGATCTCGTGTCTGATGCTTTGTTCTGAGTTGATCAAGGAATATTTCATCTAGTACATGAGAAGATAAAGAAGATTGATAGCTACGGGCTTTGCTTGCTTGGATGTGGCTATCTTTATTTGATCCCTTAATCTTCTGGATGTTTGAATATTGCTAATTGCTTGTTGAGTATTGCTTGATTCAAAGTCCAAAGGGAAAATGGGTTTTCTATATGACATTCCTGTCTGTTGGATTGCACCTCATTGGTCAGATCTTTTTAACTCTTAACTTTTAATTTTATGCTTAGGATAACCTCTTCATCTTCTCCCACTTCTTAAATTTCAAAATCTCTCCCCCTTTTCAAAAACTTTTCTTGCTTGTGATTTCAAATTGAGACATGTTTAATGATTAGAAACTTTGGCCTTATGCCAATGAATTTTAAACCTTTTTCTTAAATTAAATTTGTAAATAAACTTAATCATATTGACTTAAAATTTCAAAAGAGAAAAAGAACTAACAACTTCATTCAAATTTTTGGCTTTTTGTGCCCTTTTCATTTAAACTTTTGTTAAAAGCAATTCACCAACTTTGAAATTGTTACCACGAACTACGAGGTTTTGATCCCTCATTTTTATGTTGGTACGTAGGCACAAGTCCAAAGGTCTTGCCAAACATAAAAATATAATCAATAAATTATTTTCTCATCCCCACGCTCTATATTTTATCAAACATCGTTTATACCAAAAACACATACACACATAAAAAAGGGCTCCCTATGAGTACCTAGGACACTTTGGGTGCTAACACCTTTCCTCTGTGTAACCAAACCCCTTACTTATAATCTCTGGCATTTTATTAGTTTTGATTTGAAAACTTCTTATCTTTGGGTTTTGTTCGTACTTTTCCCTTTTCATTTGGAAACAATAAAAGTGCGGTGGCGACTCTGGTTTTACTGACGTTAAGCTTATCCATAGCTTGATGGTCATGAATTTACCACTACAACTTCAACAACTTCTGGATGAATAGTTTAAAATTCTTTTGCCTCAACATCTTTAGCTTCTGAAGTTTTACATTCAGATCCTTAATAAATGATCTTCAGACATGGAAACTTCTCAACTAGTTTTGACTTTTTAGGGTCAAGCTTATCATCAAATTTGACATGAATTAATCCCTCGACAGTTCTTGTTTAAGTGTTATATAATTTATACCCTTTAGAGCCTTCAGAGTATCCTAACATTATACATTTTTTTCCTTAGAATCAAACTTGTTCAGATTTTCCTTAGTGTTCAGAATAAAAAAAAGTATATCCAAAAGGATGGAAATATGAAATGTTGGGTTTTCTATTCTTTCACGATTCATAACGAGTCTTACCCTAAATAGGTCTTATAGAGATTATGTTATAAATATAGAGAATTGTGTTAACTGTCTCTCTAACCCACTTCAACACCATCTATTTCAATTCATTTTGGAACCATATCCAATCCCAAACAAAAACAACCCATTGTATCTGAAACGACCATTATTTTTGTACCAAAAACATCTGAAACTGCTGTAATTGAACCACCATAAATACCACAAACACTTCTCTCTAAAATCATAAACCAAATTGAAAATACCACACCTGAACAACCCCCAATTACAACCACTGAACAACCATCTGAACAAACACAACCACCAATTATTGAAACAGTTCCCACAAAGTCTCAACCAAATCAACCAGAAAATTCCCTTCTGAAATCATAAATTTCATTTACAATTCCTTCAAAATCACCATTCCTGAAGCTCGTTCCTTCAAAAACACCACCAACTCCACCTCCTCAACCTAACACCATAAATGAACTTATTTTTGACACCTTCATGGAAAACATCAGAAATAATGAACCTTCAACCTCTTATTCCTCTAACCAAACCACATATGTCTCATCTAATACTGAGATAGAACCTGAACCTGAACCTTAACCTATCACTGACCATGAGGAGATTGATGATCTTGTTAGGAAGTTTGAGTCATAAGCAAATGATCGTCTACACTTTATGACGTAAGATTCCATTAACTATTTAAATTCTGCTGAGAGTGATGCAATTTGGGCTAACTTCATAAGATGGATGAATTCACGTTCCTGGGAGCTGAGAGAACTTTTCTACACAGCTTCTCATAAGAGATTTCATGATAAGCTATATGGAGTCATAAAGCCTCTTGTGTAGATGTTTACTCCAAAATCTCCTCCAAAAGCTCTTCCTCCTCCAGAAAATGTTTTTCCAAAAACTCTTACTCCTGAAGTTGAAGATGAAACTGAGACAAAAGTCACTCCTTCTCCTCTAGTAACTGAGATTCCAACTGTATCTGAAACTAAGTCAGTGGTGGAAGTCGGACCCATTCCTCTTGTACTAAAGACTCTGGAAGAATTTAAGCAATAGAATGTGGCTTTTAGGACTCGACTGGACAAGTAAGATGATATGTCCAAGGAATAGGCTCAGACTAACAAAAAGATTGAAGGAGGGCTTCAAGTTATCTTGTTTAGACTGCCACCACTATCCTAGATCCAAAATGTTTTTAAAATGTTGTTTTCTTGTTTTTTTATTTAGTGTTTATCTTTTTGCCTCTGTATATTTATCTTTCTGAATAAAATGAAGTTTCTTTTGCCGTTATCCTTTATCTTTATTCTTTTTATATTTTTGATTGGTGACAAAGAGGGAGAAGAGTGAACACAATTTTGATACACTTATTTCCCTTGTGAATACCAAACATCTGACTCTGATACTTCTTACTTTTCTGACTATGATCACTAATTTGAAAACTATGATAAAGTTCACCAATATTGCTAAGAAAATCTTTTTCAGTCAAAGTAAGACCTTGTAGAAGTTAACCAGGACTTCATAGTTAAACTGGCATTAACCAAACATATATGGTTCTTAAACAAAGCTCTGATTCAAGCCAGTTTTCAACCAGTCCTTGATACAAGAAATTGAAAATTTCTAATCAAGTTCTGATACAAGGAGTATGTTCCTCAATATTTGATACAAGACTCTGACACAAGACAAATTCCTGATAACTAGAGTTTTCTATAATTGTAGTCAAGAAAACTCAAATCAAAAGATATTTCAACCAAAATTCCTCGTTCAGGGAATTTATTTATTTCGTGTTGATTGAAATATTTTATGTGTTAAAATTATTTTAAGTCTTAAACTCAGGGGGAGCTTGGAAACCTAACTCTAAAATTTTAAATTGAAAAATAATTTTAATAGTATAAAATTCAGGAGAAGCTTACAAACCAAACTTTGATGCTCTTATGTGATTAAACCTAGTAAAAAAATGTCCAACAAAATTCATGGTTTTGTCATCATCAAAAAGGGGGAGATTGTAAGAACAAGATTTGGTTCTGCATCATGTCTTATATTTTGATGATAACAATACATAGACTCTTAGAGAATAATTTTGCATCCTAATGGTTTAGTTTAGTGTGCATATACTAGACAAGAGTTATGACTTTAATTGAATAACATGTGACATCATCAGATTCTGAATCTAATGCACTCTGACTTTGAGATGTGTGTTCTACAAGATAATCAAGCTCTGGATTATGTACTCATCGCTTTTGAACATTGTCTATCAAAAGTTGTATGACTCTGAAGCTTCTGACGTTGTTAATCTCTGAAGCCCTACATTCCAACAACTCCGATGAACTGTATCACCTGACCCTAAAGACCGTGTTCTGATGAACTAGATCAAGACTCTGAACACCAAGTTTCTGAAGATTCTCTCAATCTGACTCGTATTCTTCTTTTATGTATGCTTAATCATTTGTCTATTAGAAGCCCATGAATACTGAAGATAAGATATAAAAAAAAGATTTTACGTAAGAAAATAGTACTCAGTACAAGATCAAATATTTCTTCCACTACACTGATTTTGTGGGCTAAGGACTTTACTATTGTACCATTTTGTCTCCCATTTTCACAGAGCGTTATGCAAGGATATTGCTACATTTAAGTATTACAATTCTACCCTCCAACGGATCTCTTCTTTGCTTATATAAAGAAGACTTGGAAGAATGGAACATTGTCACACTAAAAGAGATTATCATATACGTGAACAATGTATTTTGTGAAATACTTGAGAGAAAAGAAACATACAAACAAGGAACTTTTGTTCATACTCTTCATAGAATATATTTTGTGTGATACACTTGTAATTCATTTGTGTATTCTGTTTTTTTAGAAACATTTTGTAAACATATTTTGCATCTCAATCTTTGTAATTGTATTTCCTTGAGTGACTAGAGTTTAGTCAGAACTACTCAAAAAGACATTGACAGTTGGTCCTTGTGATTAGGCGAAATCATCTTGACGGATGGACTTAAGGTAACTTTGTTATCAGCGAATCAGGATAAAAAAATTGGCTTAAACTAATATATAAAAAAGGTTAAGAGTGTTAAGATTCACAATAGTGCTTTATATATTAACTTATGGGACTTTGGCAATATTCTTATGGTCAAATGAGGCTTATATAGACCTATCTAAAATACACGGATGTATCTATTGAGAAAACCAAACAAGACATTAAATGAAGTGGATGTGGAAACACCAAAGCTTATTTTGGCTTAAAATGGCTAAAGATTTCTTCATATTTTCTAAATGACATGATAAGTGTTAAAAACAAAACATATGAGTAGATGAGTCAAACGTAATCATTTCAAGGATGGTTTATGGATTTGATAGGTTAAATTGACACAGCGTCTTCGAAATTTTATAAAATGTATATTACTGTTTGTGAGCTATTTTTAGAAATGGGTGGAAGTTGTTCATTTGAAATAGATTGAACAAAAAAATGTGATATACTTCATCGAAGATAGTATCGATTGTTGTTTTGGAATCCCTTTAACAATAACTACAAATAGAGGAGTTGTGTTCATTAGTAAGAAATTGGTAAAATATATTGCGTAAAAAAATATCAAATTGTTTGCTTACACACTTTTTATATTAGTCTAAGATTATAAATTAATCCTATTAGTTTATGAGTTAAATCTTGGTTTGGGATTATCCTTGCTCTTTCAAACTCTAACTCTTTGAGTTTCTTCTGAGTTATAGAAATTCTTCTCTTGAGTTTAATATCCTAAGCACCATAAGCATCAAGTTTGTTTTCCATCTAAGCATCAAGATTCCCATCAACATCGGCTAACTTTAATATAATTCTCTTTCATCAATTTCATATTTTTGAGTTGTTGGAAAATTAATAGATTATGACTAATTATAAGTTTTGGATTGAAATAATCAATGTAATTTTGAATAGTCAGGCTAATTAACTAAACTAGGCTTAGATACGTCTCGTTTGATCTCTATTTCATAGTTCCTAAATAAGACTCCCAAATATGACTTCAAGGGACTTAAAGACCTTGCTACCAAACCAACCAGGTATTGAAGAGTCTCCCAAATAGATGAAAGAAAAAAACTAAATCATATATTAAATCAAGATAATCTTAGCGATTATTACTCTTAAATGCGGTAACATCTAATACAATATTTGAAGAACCTCCCAATATGTTAAAGGAAATAAAGAAGTTTTTCAACTTCAGGTTTTCTTTGAGATTACCCTATTTAGGTGAATCCGTTGAAGAAAACTTGCCTCTCATGTCTTTGTTTCTTTCTCCTTCTATAATTCTTTAAGAATAAGGATATTTTTGTAATGTTATGCATGTGCGAGCATATACAATCAAATTAGTAGCAAATGATAAGAAAATTTTTGATCCCATAAGGATTGAATTAAACTTTTTTAACAATCATATAAAATTTATAAAATAATACATGAGTTATAGTAACAAATAGCAGTCCGTGTTACATGGTTAGAAATACAAGAAATCAGAGAAAAACAACAATCCATGGTACTTAACCAACTTGGATTTAGAGGATCACATTTAGGACCTTTGCTTGGAGGTTTTTCCATTACTTTCTTGTGACACTTTGTTTCAAACTTTGGGTTTCATTTGTACTTACATACCTGTAGCGGTGTATTCGTCACTTTATGATTTATTGATTAAACCAAAAGCAAAGTATACAAAGAATCGAGTCGCCACCGCACTTTTATTTATCCAAAGGAATGGCTAAAAAGCGAACAAAAGCCTAAGAAGTTTTACACATAGAAAACTAATGAAAATATCAGAGAATCTGGGTAAGGGGTAAATTACGTAATGGGAAGGTGTTAGGCACCCAAAACGTCCTAGGTACTCCTAGGGAGCCCTTTTCACACTTGTTGTATAAAAAAGTTTATTTGTTGATGACATATTGTGCAAACAATGATGGAAGGGATGAGAAAAGAATATACAAATCAGTTATTTTTGTGTTTGAACGGATGAACCCGTTGCCTACGTACCTTTCCATGGAAGGTAAGGATCAAAACGCCGTAGTTCGGCTAAAAGATTTCCAAAATATGAGTGAGTTCATTTTAAAACAAAAGCCCTAAGGTCTTTCGTTATCCACGGGAGAAAACTCAACCTTATTCAAACAACAAGTCCACCATGTGAGAATAGCTTCAACTTGCTAGTGAGGGGTTAACCCTATAATAAGCAAGGAAGTCTTACAATTCAATCACTAAGGACAAGAAGGTGAGATTAACATCAACCAACTAGGATAAATCAAACCTATGGCTAATGTATGAAAACTTATCAAGAATGGACAAAGCCACAAAACAATTGAATGAGTTGGATTAACCAATTAAGATTTATTCACAAAAGATGTTCAAAGTATGATTAGAATTCAATTCAAAGAAGTATTATAAAATGGAGTTTAAAAAATCAAAGGCCTAAAGCCTAGGTTTCTAATTTGAAAAGAGATGACAATGTTTGCACAATATTTGTCAAAGTTTTGGATTAACATGCAAAAATGGAGGTTTAAAGAACAAAAGGTGGGTGGGTGAGGAAAGTAAAACTTCTTAGATGTTCACCTCTTGAAATCATATGTAGATGATTCAAGTGATTCCTTTGGAATAGGCACTGAGCAAATAACAAATGAACAAAGCAAGGTGATACCGGATGCCAAGCAATGGACTTACACCAATCTCACAAAACAAAACTGGATACCGGATACCAATCAATGGATTTACACCAATCTCCTAAAACAAAACAATGATACCGGATACCAATCAATGGATTTACACCAATCTCCTAAAACAAAGGTGGATACCGGATACCAATCAATGGATTTACACCAATCTCCTAAAACAAAACAATGATACCAGATGCCAATCAATGGACTTACACTAGTCTCACACCATATCATAGGAACAACTGCCAAGTAATGGACTTATGCTTGTCTCCTCCATGGACAAAGCAAAAATGCTATAAAGCAAAGCTTATGAAATGATATACAAATGATGATGATAAATGCACTAAGGCACACTCAAGCAGATATGCACAAATGAATCAAGTAAGCAGACAATCAATTCAGTTAGCACACACTATATACAAGCAATTAGGCTAAAGCAAGGTTAGACTTTAAAGTCAACTGGAATGAGGTATGTTGTGCTCTTAACCTTAACATTGAGAGTTAAGGTGAAGCAGATGAAATGGAGATGAGGGGTGTGCCTCATAGCTCTTATCCCTGGTCAAGGAGAGCTTTGAATATTAGAAGATGTGGGAGTTCAGAAAGTTGGAACTCTTCTCCACAAATGAATGACTCTATAGATCTTGGGTTAATATCCACAATGCATCAACATGTTATGTGAGCAAAGGGATGACACACTGAATAGTAGGAGATGGACTACACATCTCTTTTATCTACCAATTGCCTCATATGAGGACTTTTCCTGCTTAGCACAAAGAGTAAACAATCACAAGCATTGCCTCTTAAGGAGGACTTCAGACAGGTGCCTGACCACATAACAGGCCAGGTCTTCCAGACTACATGAAGAAGCGAGGTTATACCTAAGTGGTTAAGCAACCAAGCAAAAGCAAGTTCAAAATGAACTTAAGCAACTAATGTACCTGTGAAAACATCAAACAAATCAGTACAACTATACAGACAAACAACCAACATTAATATCAACAGTCAAACCTAATAAGCAAAGGCATAAGCCACAAGTCAAGCTCAAATGAGTTAACAACCCTACAAAACACACATTAGTGACCAAAAGCAAATATCAAATGCTCTCAAGATGAGGCATCATCAATTGTGTAACTTGAATGTGTAACCTGAAACAAAGCTTCAAACATGAGAGGCAAACCACTAGGTCAAAGCCTAGGGTCAAAGATGGAGAAAAAATTTAAAACAGAAGCTGAAAATTAACATGAATCAACTTTAATCAAAGCTTGAAACAATCCAAAAGGTCTCACATCAATAGCATCAAACAAATTCATTTCACAAATCAATCATGGCAAGGTATGCAAATTGGAAGCACATTGAGACAACAGAATGAAGAAATGCACATTAATTCAAAAATGATTCAATTAATCTTGAGAAAATTCATGGATGAACAGAACATACAACATGATCAACACACCAAAAATTAGGGCAATTGGACATGATTAAGCATGGTAATCGAATTGTATAGGGAAAGGCAATCAAAACAAGCTCAAATATAACATCAAATGACACATCAACTTAGCACAAGCCTAAAACAGAAATGAATCAAGGTAAAAACCTCAAATCAAAGCCAAAACAATCTTCAACATGTCTAGAAACAATGTGTAAAATTTCACATCCATTGGATAAACCACAATCATTTCATGATCAAATGAACATCAAGACTATTCAAAAGCTCACACATGGCAATCCAGAAAGAAAAATCTCAATCAAATCAGAAATCAATGCAAAAATTCCACATAAAATCATGAGCATTCACAACATTCACAAGAAGCATCATAAAAAAAATCACAGCATTTGGGATTTATTTGGTATGACAAATCAATTAATTAAGTTGAGCAAGCAAAGGTGTCACACACATTGTCACACCTACATTCACATGATCATAAAACAGAAACCACAAATGGTAAAAATGCAAACTCAACACCAAAATGTCCAGCCAAGAGTCTAGTTTCAACATGTCCAATTTCATAGGCATTGGATTAAATCTCAGCATTTCACAAAAGATATGGCAAGCAAGGTACAAAATAGCATACATGTTCACAAACCCTAGGCAAAATTAATTTCCAGCCATGCACAATTTGTGAAAAAATGATCATAGAATTCTAGACGGAAAATGTGACATCAAGCAAAAAAACCGCACATTTTTTAGAGCTATTTTCAATTTAATATGAATTTATGAAGTTGGAGAAAAATTAAAAAAAAGCATATGAAGCATGTACATGATTATGGAGGGAAAACAAATAAAATGTGAAAGCATTTGAAATATTGTTGCACGCTGGAATCAAAGTGAGACGCTTTTTGAATGACCAGGCGCGCCAAGGTGCTACGCACCGTTTCATTAAACCCTAACATCACATGCAAGGCGCGGGAAGATGAAATCCGCAGGTAAGCTCATGAACATGCAAGTAAATTCGCAGGAAACGTATGAAGATCCTAGCGAAATCCGCAGGAAATATGCAGGTAGCGATGAACACGATGAAGATCTTCATCCACAATTTTTCCAGAAAATCTCAACATGTCCAGAAACAGCATGTGAGCATATCATCGTGTAGTACATTCAACATATATCATAAATCCACAATTATTTCATGCAACAACACTTAAACACGAACAGATCGAGGAAAAGAAAAATCAACATCCAAACTTCAAACAGTCACATCTTGCTCAATACAACATGGATTCACACGATTCAAAGCCTAAATTACTCGGCATCATGAGATCTATCATATTATGGCAATGAAAATCAAAATTATGAGAATTGATTTGTAACCTCTTGTAGAAACAGAACTGGATTCAGCTGGATCTATGCCTTTGTAATGCTCAAACTCTCCTCTAGAAGACTTGTGAAGATGAATGGAAGGAGAATTGCAGCTCAGTTATGCACGATTCCACAAAAATTTTGATTTGCCATTGTTGTGTTCTTGCTTCAAGCTGCTTCAGTTTGCACGAATTAGCTTGGATCTTGCTTGAATCTTGATCAGTGATGCTTCATAGTGATGAATTAAGCAATGGCTTGTGAATTGATTTGAAGAAATGAGAGAAAAATTTGAGAGAAAATTTGAGAGAAATTTCTAGATCTGAGATTGGTGAAGTGTTCTTAGCAGAAAATCTGTTATGATTAGGTTTATATAGGTCCTGTTAATCCAATCCTTAATCATACTTAAGCCAATGCAATTGTAATTAGCCAAAATGGAGTGTGGATGCAAATTGGCATTTCACCCTTGTGCATGAAAATCATGGGTGAACAGTGCACGTGATTGAGTTCAAATTCACTTAAAAATGCATTTTGGAGCTATTGGCAATGATAGAATGTTCCAACAAATGGCCAATTTTAAACTTTGAAAATTCCCTCCAAAAATCAAGTGAAATATCAAATGTTCATGTGATCATAATTCATGAAATGCAATGCATGATTTGGATAGTAGAAGTCAAGAGAAGAATTTAGCAAAAAGAACCACTTGAATTGGACATTTGGTTGAGAAGTTATGCACATTTGAATCTCCATGTACACCTTGCCATGTTTTGATCATATCTCCTTAACCACACATGAGAAATGGATGTTATTGGACATTTTGGAAATGGGAGAGAAATATCTACAACTTTCATGTTTAACAAAATTTCATTTGAAGAATTTTGGTCATGTAATATTGAGTTGAAGTTGGATGAAAACCTTTCCATTTTTGGAAAGTTCAAATTATAGGTCACTTTCTATTTTTGGCAAATTTTGACTGGACCTCAAATCCTTCAAAGAGAGTGTTTGAAATGTCAAATGAGACTTGTTTGAACATGAATGAAGTATTTCTAATCACTTCCCACCTCCAAATCCACAGTTGACTGGGCAGTTGACTGGCTAGGGTTTCAGTTGACTGAAGAATGCCTTGATGAGATTCAAGCCTCTACCACTTGAGATTTTGATTCAAAATGATATCATAGCTCATATGAATGATTATGAATGATTATGGTGTCCAAATTCTCAAGAATGGCCACCATCTATTGCTCAATGACTGCCTTTGATTGCTTTGTCTGTTGATTGCTTCATCTGCAAGACAAGGGTTAGATGACATATTTTTGTACTTTTGGTTAGTGATAAAAAGAAATGCAATGGTATACAAATGCAAAACATGCTTGGTGATCAAGAACCACTCTCAAAAGATAACCCACCCACAGGAAAGCAGGCAAGGTGCACAATGATCCTTGAGGCAATGTATGATGTGATATGATGCCATGAGAGATCTTAGGGACAAAATTGGGGTCTTACAGATGCCCCTATTTAAGGTCATTCTAGCCGGAGAAGTGAAGTTTAGAAATCTTCATCTTAACGCGATAGAATGGGCTTAAATAAACCATAATGAGACAAATTTTGGTCCCTGAGAGACCTCATGATGTAGATGTATGGATGCAACACAAATAAAACTCTGTGGGGAATGGGGTCCACAAAGAAGAAAAGACGATCCATCGGAGTAATACACTCGCCAAGAACAGAGACTCTAACAAGACTCTCGCGGGGGTAAGAAAAGAATGCGTGATAAGGACACGACTCTGATTTGGAAAAAACTGACATTGCGCGAGCAGGGCACGACTTGAAACTGAAGACTAGACTGGGGAAAAGAGAGATTCCAAAGGAAGACACATCCATTGGAAAGACTCAAACAGACTCACAGAATGCGTGTGTTGGGAATAACACCCACAGCAAGAAGAGAAGTAACCACAATTCCGCTGGGGAAATCTAGTTGAAGATTATCCAGGGGAATCCAAAGGAATGAGATGTTACCGGTTAGTGAGTAACATACTCAGGAAGAATGAATATCTAAGACCTGTGTACGGGTGAGAGATATCAATCAACCAAAATCATCTGAGGAAAACCTGAAAAAAGGTAAACTCAGGGAAAATCTGACTCCAACAGGGGACCAAGGTCGCAAAAGGGAGCAGACAGGAAGGAACACCAAGGATACCGGGTTGTAGGTATGTTACAGGTGACCGACCAAGGCGTGAATTGGTGTGTGTTCCAAAACACTCATCATCCTGAAGAAAGCTAGAAAAGCAGACTTGTTTATAGGATGGACATTTGATTCTGTAAAGAATGCAAATCTTACTCAGTTGGGGAAACAAACAAAGGATTCAACCAAAGAGTGCATGAGGTATATTATCTATTGCCGTCAAAACGTAGATAATAAACTCGCATGGAAGATTAACCTGAACCGGGTTGTAGGTTGTTAAAGGATAGATCGACCGAAATCGTGAATTGGTTTGTGTTCCAAGACACTCATCATCCTGAAGAAAGCTAGAAAAGCAGACTTGTTTATAGGATGGACATTCGATTCCACAAGGAATACGAATCTTACTCTGATGGTGAAAACAATCAAAAGATTGACCAAAGAGCGCATGAGATATATTATTTATTGCCGTCAAAACATAGATAATAAACTCGCATGGAAGATTATCCTAAACCGGGTTGTAGGTTGTTAAAGGATAAATCATCCGAAAAGAAAGGCCTCGGGATACCAAACTAGGTATATAAATGATGACCAATCAAAAGGAGCAACTGACATTACCACGAAAGGGTAAATGAAAGAAGACTCGCTAGGAATACATTGATGAAAATCAATGATCCGGGGAATACAATCACTGGCAAACGGTGAAAGGACCCGTTGGGGATAAAATTGCTAGCATACGATAATTACCCACAAAAGAGTTGCTGAGGATATAAGTGCTTACTCAAGCAACTTATCCAAACAAAGGGAAAATCAACATCGAGGACTAGATGAAGATAACCGCAAATAGGGGATTACATCTACCAAAGATCGGGTAGAAAACCACAGAAGGGGAATTGTCATCGGTTGGGATGAACAACAAAGTTAACTCCGTTAGGGGAGAAAACGGGTTTACAACTACCGGGTAGTAGGTAGAAAAAACCGCAAGGATAGGACTTACAACTGCTGGTTTGTAGGCAGAGGCCCAAAAGGTTCCACTGAGGATAAGATGAATGAGCGCCGGTTAGTGAGCAACTATTCATTTATACCACAGGGAATCACGAGAGATAGTTGAGAAAGGGCCAATTTGGGATCGAACCAAAAGGCGGACTGAATCAAGACTCGTCCTAATGAGGATAGAACTCAAAAGGGAAAACCCATCCCATTATGTGTTGGGAGGGAACGAAAATAACCGTCATCCACGAGGATGTATCTCAGTGGGGAAATGGCAGGAAAGGATTGACACTTTCTGCTTAAGGGGCTGACTCTATATTGAGAGATTAGACACCCGACATCTGCTTGGGGAGATCTATTGGAGAGATCTGTATCACCATTAGCAGGAGACAACAAACAAAAAGATATATGGCAAAAGTGCGGCATGAATATCTGTATGTTTATGATTTATGCGTGAATATGTGTGGTGTATGTTTGATGAATGCTGACAAAACAGACATTTCTAACACAAACAGGCCCAGGAATCAAACGCCCGGTACTACACTTCCAGAGGAAAATCCCAGAAATCCAACTGGAAAGCCAATCTGCTGGAGATCCAAATGCTGAAAAGCAAAGATCTGCGGGGAGGCAAAAGATCAGAGATATCAAGGGGAACACCAAATCTCTGAGCGATGGATCAACGGTCGACCCAACTGGGGAACAAAAGTTCACAGCAGGCAGAGATTGCTACTGAAGCAAATCTGTTGGGGATGTAGAGAAAATCAAGAGGTTTCTGCAAGAGATATCATCAGTCTCGGCTGGGAAACAAAGAGTTCATTGCACAGGCAAGAACTGCCGAAGAGAACAGAACACACAAGTAGAATCTGGCTGCACAAACAACCCTACTGAGGATACTGTCAGCGACTCTAACGGGGAATCAAACCACTGAGGGATAAAAATCGCACAAGTAGATTCTGCCATACGAGCCACTCTACTGGGGATTAAAACATCGGGAGATCAACCAATCTCTGCAGGGGAAGATCATCCGCCATGCAACCAAACTACTGGAGATTTACCTGAGAAAGAGAAGGATAGCTGGGGGCTGACCGCCAAACACTGAACCTCCACAAAATACCACAACTGCTGAGGAGGAAATAATCACTGCTCTGTTGAAGGGATGAGAGGTGAAAACCTCAACAAGCACTTCTGATGGGGAGATATCAACAACTCCGCTAGCGACTTCACCGGGGAAAAGGATAACGGTAACGGGGTGTCAATCCACCAACTGAATCTTCCAAAAGGAAATCAAACATGCTGGGGAGAGACTACTGCTGGAAAAAACGAAGTCTTCCACAAGCGCTCTGCTTTGGGGATACAGAATCTCCACAGAAACTCTGTTTGGGAGAAAACCCAACAACAACTCTGCTTGGGGAGAAACCCCAAAAAACAGTCTGGAGAAAGAATACAGCCATGCCAGGAATATGAACAAAATGTCTTACCTGTTGGGAATCATGCCACCCTTGGGAGAGCACTGAGAAATTCTTAAGTATCCTTTCATCATTGTGAATGTTCACTTTGTTTGAAAAATGATTTTGAAAAAAATTGTTTTGTTTAAACAATGACATTTTATCAATTAAAACATGCAAAACATTTGTTGATTTGAAACAAATAAGAGTGCAAATAATTGGATAAAAAGCTCAAATTGATTTGATGGAATGGTAGTCTGCAAATGGCAGGACTCCATAGATCTGTACAAATTTGAAATCAGTGATATATATTGGAAGAGGGCTACATTGAACATAATGATCCTTTCTCTACCAATTTGAATCTCGATGTATGCGAAGCTTCAGTCGACGACGAATCAAGAATCTCTGACGAAAAGACGGCTGTGGAACAGAAAGTCTTATCCGGATGCAGTTACTTGCCAAATCCCTAATTTTTGCCTAGATTGCCCCAAGGTGAGGTACTCAATCTAGCGGGATGCAAATATTCCTTTTTTATGTCTCTAACTTTTGCCTGGATCAACCTTTCGGGTTCTCCACCGAAACGCTCATTTTTGCCTAAGCCGCCCTTTCGGGTTTTCAACTTAGCGAGCTATTCTGTTTTTTCATTTGCATACTTTTTTTTTAGGCAAAGTATTTCTTGACTGCATCTGAATTCACAGGACGAGTGAAATCCTCCCCATCCATTGTTGTAAGCATCAAAGCACCGCCTGAAAAGGCTCTCTTAACAACATATGGACCTTCAGAGTTTGGAGTCCACTTGCCCCTGGAATCGGGCGCGAAAGACAAGACTTTCTTGAGCACGAGGTCACCTTCTCGGAACACACGAGGCTTGACCTTCTTATCGAATGCTTTCTTCATTCTCTGCTGATATAACTGACCATGGCACATGGCAGTCAATCGCTTCTCTTCGATCAAATTCAACTGGTCGTAACGACTCTGAATCCATTCAGCATCAGTCAACTTGGCTTCCATCAAGACTCTCATTGATGGGATCTCCACCTCTACTGGGAGAAGAGCCTCCATGCCGTAAACAAGAGAGAAAGGGGTTGCCCCTGTTGAAGTGCGGACAGATGTACGATATCCATGCAAAGCAAATGGCAGCATCTCATGCCAATCCTTGTACGTAACTGTCATCTTCTGGATAATCTTCTTGATATTCTTATTAGCAGCTTCAACAGCCCCATTCATCTTAGGTCTGTAGGGAGAGGAATTATGGTGTGCAATCTTGAACTCAGCGCACAACTCATCCATCATCTTATTATTCAGATTAGATCCATTATCAGTAATGATCTTATCTGGCATACCATAACGGCAAATCAGCTGGTTCTTGATAAACTTCACAACCACCTGCCTAGTCACATTCGCATACGAAGCGGCTTCAACCCATTTGGTGAAGTAGTCAATTGCTACGAGAATAAACCTGTGTCCATTGGACGCTTTCGGCTCAATCATGCCGATCATGTCGATTCCCCACATAGAGAAAGGCCATGGTGATGAAATCACATTCAGAAGTGTCGGAGGAATATGAATCTTATCCGCGTAAATCTGACACTTGTGGCATTTCTTCACATATTTGCAGCAGTCAGACTCCATTGTCAGCCAATAATAGCCTGCTCTCAGCATCTTTCTAGCCATGGCATGTCCATTGGAATGAGTACCAAATGAACCCTCATGGACCTCAGTCATCAACAGGTTTGCTTCGTGTCTATCCACGCATCTGAGCAAAACCATGTCAAAATTTCTCTTATACAGCACTTCACCGCTGAGGTAGAAACTGCCTGACAACCTTCTCAAAGTTTTCCTATCTTTCACAGATGCCCCAGTCGGGTAGACCTGGTTCTGGAGGAAATTCTTGATATCAAAATACCAAGGCTTGTCATCATTGACTTCTTTAACTGCAAATACATGAGCTGGTCTATCCAAGCGCATCACGGCAATGTTAGGAACTTCATTCCAATACTTGACCACAATCATGGAAGCAAGCGTAGCAAGAGCATCTGCCATCCGATTATCTTCTCGAGGAATTTGATGAAAATCAACTTCTGTAAAGAACGTTGAAATCCTTCTTGCATAATCTCTATACGGAATGACACCAGGCTGATTCGTCTCCCATTCACCCTTGATCTGATTAAAAACTAGGGCCAAATCACCATACACATCAAGATGCTTGATTCTCAAATCAATACATTCTTCCAGTCCCATAATACAGGCCTCATACTCAGCCATATTATTCGTGCATTTGAAAGTTAGCCTTGCTGTAAACGGAATATGCGTGCCATGAGGAGTAATGATTACTGCCCCAATTCCATTTCCGTACTGATTTACAGCGCCATCAAACACCATCGTCCATCTGGAACCAGGTTCTGGACCTTCGTCAAGTGTAGGCTCATCACAATCTTTCATTTTTAAATACAGAATCTCCTCATCTGGGAAGTCGTACTGAACAGACTGATGATCTTCAATCGGCTGATGTGCCAAGTGGTCAGCCAAAATACTACCTTTGATAGCTTTCTGAGCTCGATACTCGATATCATACTCAGATAACAACATCTGCCAACGGGCAATCCTCCCGGTTAAAGCAGGCTTCTCAAAGATATACTTGATTGGATCCATTCTGGATATCAACCAAGTTGTATGATTTATCATGTACTGGCGTAAACGCTTAGCAGCCCAAGCCAAAGCACAACACGTCTTCTCTAGCATAGAGTATCGAGACTCACAATCAGTGAACTTCTTACTGAGGTAGTAGATAGCAGATTCTTTCTTCCCTGATTCATCTTGTTGACCGAGTACACAACCCATAGAGTCTTCAAGAACAGTCAAATACATAATCAGAGGTCTTCCTTCTACAGGCGGAGACAAGATCGGAGGTTCACACAGATACTCTTTGATACTGTCAAAAGCTTTCTGGCAATCCTCGGTCCAATCATGAGATTGATCTTTCCGGAGGAGCTTGAATATTGGCGCACATGTGGCAGTCATGTGGGATATAAATCTGGAAATATAGTTCAAGCGGCCAAGAAAACCTCGGACTTGCTTCTCAGTTTTGGGTGCAGGCATCTCTTGTATTGCTTTGACCTTGGCAGGATCAACTTCAATACCTCTCTCGCTGACAACAAAACCCAACAACTTGCCGGAACGGACTCCAAATGTACATTTGTTCGGATTCAGGCGAAGTCTAAACTTCCTTAAATGCTGAAAAAGCTTCAACAAATGCTCAACATGTTCAACTTCCGTTCTGGACTTAGCAATCATATCATCAACATAGACCTCGATCTCCTTGTGCATCATATCATGAAACAAGGTAGTCATAGCTCGTTGATACGTGGCTCCGGCGTTCTTCAAACCGAAGGGCATCACTCGATAACAGAATGTTCCCCAAGGTGTGATGAATGTTGTCTTCTCCATATCCTCGGGTGACATCTTGATTTGATTATAACCGGAAAATCCGTCCATAAAGGAAAAGACTTTGAATTTAGCTGTATTGTCTACCAACATGTCAATGTGAGGTAGAGGAAAATCATCTTTTGGACTAGCTTTATTCAAATCACGGTAATCAACACACATACGGACTTTTCCGTCTTTCTTAGGCACAGGCACAATATTGGCCACCCATAGAGGATATGTAGAAGTCACCAGAAACCCCGCATCAATTTGCTTCTGAACTTCCTCTTTGATCTTCACTGCCATATATGGATGAGTTCTTCTGAGCTTCTGCTTCACAGGTACGCACTCAGGCTTCAAAGGCAGGAAATGTTGCACAATATCTGTATCTAGACCCGGCATGTCTTCATATGACCAAGCAAAGATATCGGAATATTCTCGTAGCAAACTGATCAACCTCTTCTTAACAGACTCTTCAAGAAGTGCCCCAATCTTCACCATGCGAACACAATCTTCAGACCCCAAGTTGACTGTTTCCAGATTCTCGAGATGCGGCTGAATGATTTTCTCTTCGTGCTCAAGGAGACGGGTAATCTCATCAGGAATCCCTTCAACATCATCTTCCTCTGCCTCAAATACAGGGAATTCAAAATTGGGAGCTGGCGTTGGATCATTATGTTCAATGGGTTTTAGAATCAACCTGCATAATGATTTTGGTTAATGAAAAACTTCAGAATTTAAACAAGCAAATCATTATGCAGATGAAAAGATTGCTTTTATTCTTGTTTTTTATGGGTTTTTTATGATCACTGATTTCATGCAAAAGCAAAAAGTGAAAGCAAATGGAAAAATAAATGTTTGACAATGCATTAATTGAATGAAAACATCATTGTATAAATGCTGCCAACAATGTCATCACTTCTCCTTTTGGCATGGGAGAAGGGTTTTGAACAAAGTGAACCATTACTCTGACTTATGAATGACTGTAGGAACGTCTACAGCGACCCAATTGTGGCAAACACCACCAGGTATGATGAAGTTGCTCAAATCCTCTGCATCCTCTTCCAGAATAGCAGCAACTTCCTCAGGTTGATCAGCATGGATGAAACCTCCACTCTTAAACAAACCTTGCTCGTTGAATGCCCCAGAAGAATAGCCAATGCAAGCCCGGGATCTATTGTCTTCAAGCTCGATCATCTTCCCTAAACCAGCAACTACACCACATTCGATGGCCAATTTTGCATCATGGTAGGAAGCAAATGAATGAGACTTCTTCTTAATTGGCTCAGCAATAGACAAAGCTTGGAACGGCGTTCCAACTTCATCCTCAGCATCAATATATGAGAAAGAAGACAAGTGGCTAACCAGGAGAGCCTTTTCTCCCCCTACCACAACCAGTTTCTTATTCTTGACGAATTTCAGCTTCTGGTGTAGGGTGGATGTCACGGCGCCCGCCTCGTGAATCCATGGTCTACCAAGGAGACAGCTATAAGATGGGTAGATATCCATAACCTGAAAGGTAACTTGGAAATCACTTGGTCCAATCTTGATTGGGAGATCAACTTCCCCAATCACAGTCTTACGCGACCCATCAAAAGCCTTCACAACAACACCACTCTGCCTCATGGGAGGCCCCTGATATGACAGTCTCGAAAGAGTGGTCTTTGGCAATACATTCAGAGATGACCCAGTGTCCACCAGCACATTGGACATGGCATCATTCTTGCAGTTCATGGAAATGTGTAAATCCAAGTTGTGGTCTCTTCCCTCCTCAGGGAGATCAGCGTCACAGAAACTCAAAGTGTTGCAAGCAGTAATGTTTGCAACAATACTATCAAACTGTTCTTTTGTGACATCATGATCAACATAGGCCAGATCCAAAACTTTTTGCAGAGCCTCCCTATGAGGTTCTGAGTTCAGAAGCAAAGATAACACGGAGATTTTGGATGGCATTTGTAGAAGTTGATCTACAACATTGTACTCACTCTTCTTGATGAGCCTCAGCATATCATCACATTCTTCATTCAAAGCGCCACTCGGGCCAACAGAAGAAACAGGAGTCTTTTGTACAGAGGAGGGTTTGGCAACAGCAAGTGCCGGGTTCTGAACATTCACAGCAGTCCCAACCGGGCGCTCAGCAGAATCCGAAACAGCGTGAGGTTTAGAGGGTGCAGAGAACACACGACCGCTGCGGGTCAACCCACTAACATCAGCAATGTTAACAACAGAAGTGGAAGGCAACGGCACTTCTCTTCCTTCTTCGACAGCAACAGCACTGTAACGAAAAGGAATTGCTCTCTCTGAGGAATAAGGCACAGGGCCTGCAGGCTTGATGACCAGAGAAGGAGAAACCTTCTGCTTGCTGCCATCATAACGGATGACAACAGGCTCAGGGATTTTAAACACGGGTGAGATGACATTCACCTCTGGTTCATCCTCGTCAACATTTCGATTCTGCAGAATCTCAATAGTGCCATCGTCTAGCAGCTCTTGAAGATCCTTTCGCACTTTGCGACAACCCAACCTGTTGATAGAGCAGATACGACATCTATCATGGTCGTGCTCCAAATGACTGTAGTCACATAGCAGACGGTGCAACTCGACCAGTGATTGTCTAATATGGCTCACATATTTGACTTTGTACTTCCCAGGGCAACCCTGGACCATATTGACTGACTTCCCATGCTCGGGCAATGGGTTCTTCTTAACATTCGGGCCTGAGTCCTCGAAGCTCAGGATGCCGCATCTCATAAGGTCATGGACCTTAGACTTCAGTTGAAAACAATTGTTCACATCGTGGCCCGGAGCGCCAGAATGGTAGACACAGTGAAGATCGGGCTTATACCACCACTGGGGGTTGACCGGTATAGCCGGAGGATCTCTCGGAGTAATCAGCTTCCGCTCTATTAAAGAGGGATATAGCTCCGCATAAGAAATAGGAATAGGATCAAAGGTGATCTTCTTCCTCTCAAAATTCGCACCAGATTGATTACTACGAGGCTGATAAGCCTGCTGCCGAGGGCGATGTTGTTGTTGATGATACTGTTGCTGAGAAGATTGTTGTTGATTGTGTTGCTGATGATGATATTGCTGATGTTGTTGATGTTGATAAGGTTGAGGATTGTCTCTGAAGACAGGGGCTACACTAGCCACCTGGTGCTGATGATGCACAGGCTTCCTCTTATCAGAGGGTCTTCTCGGTTTAGCATGGGATTGCACAGCATGTGCCTCTCCATCTTTCTTCTTAAATGCCCCATACCGTTTAGAAGAGCTCTCATCTTTCGATAGACTTCCTTCACTGACTCCTTCCTCCAGACGCATCCCCATGTTCACCATCTCGGTGAAATCAGAGGGAGCACTCGCAACCATCCGCTCATAGTAAAATGTGTTGATGTAAGCCCTAGAGGCCAATACTTTTGGTACTTGTATCGAATTATTTATTAATAATAAAAGGCATTTTTCTTTATTATGTTTGTTTAATAAAGTCCCTGGAATAGATAGTCCATTTAATGTATCAAGTATGACTTAATCATGAGATCACATTAAACATAAGGACACTATTCTTAAAGTGTCCGTAGTCAAGCTTTATTGTGAAATGGGATAACATTAAAGCATGGAGACTATTATGTTTGTAGACTGATGATCACGTCTCATGGATCATGGATAAAGAGTTATCAAGTCTTAAACATAGGTATGAATATTAAGAGTAATATTCACACTGGATTGACCCGCTATGAGAATACTATATAGAAAGTTATGCAAAGTGTCATAAGTTATTCTCATGGTGATAATAGTGTATACCACTCTTCGACCTGAAACCACTATGGATCCTAGATGTAGAGTCGAGTGCTTTATTGCTGATCCAACGTTGTCCGTAACTGGATAACCATAAAGGCAGTTGATGGGTACTCCACGAAGCATGCTGAGGGACATGAGTGTCCTAGATGGAATTTGCCAATCCTGCTTAACAGGATAAATGTCTATGGGCCCAATATTGAACTGGACAAGGGTGACATGGTCTATACCTTGTGTTCAATATAGACATAAGGGCAAAGGGGTAATTATACACATAATTATTATTACAGGAGGTTTTGTCAGATCACATGACATTTTCGTGACTTGGGTAGCAGTGATGTGTTGCTAGATACCGCTCACTGTTTATTATGTTAAATGCATGATTTAATATAATTGCCAACGCCGCGAAAACCTATAGGGTCACACACAAAGGACGGATTGATGAGAGATAGAATAATTAAGGAACATCGTAAGGTACGGTGTACTTAAGAAGAATACGAAATATGGTAAAGTACCAAATACTTAAGTGATTTTGGCATATTCTGAGATATGGGCCAAAATGCACTTAAGTGGGCTTTTTGGCTTGAAGCCCACACAAGTGGTTCTATAAATAGAACCCCTTGGGTAGAAGCATTCACACTCCAGACAACACAACTGAAGAGTTGGAATTTCGTATCTCTCTCTCTCACTCAAAGCCTTCACTCACAAACAGCTAGCACTGCGATTGAAGGAATCCGTTCGTGTGGACTGAGTAGAGACGTTGTCATCGTTCAACGTTCGTGATCGCCCCGTGGATCTGTATCAAAGGTTGATCATTGTCAAAGATCTGCACCAAAGGTTTGAATCGCCACAAGAGGTAACGATTCTATCACTGATCATGCTCATTCGTAAGGATCATTAAAGGAGAAATTTTTTATATTCCGCTGCGCCTTGGATGGCAATTCTCCTTCAAAATGAACTAAGAGTCTTCAGAAAGATCTTAGTCATTTCCTTCTCTTCCAGCGGAGGAGTAATCTGGGCTGCCAGCTCTCGCCACCTCTGGGCGTACTCTTTGAATGTCTCTTTATCCTTCTGAGACATGGCCCTGAGTTGATCACGGTCAGGCGCCATATCAACATTATATTTGTATTGCTTGACGAAGGCTTCGCCAAGATCATTGAAGGATCGGATGTTTGCACTATCAAGGCTCATATACCAGCGAAGAGCCGCACCGGACAAACTATCCTGGAAGTAATGAATCAAAAGCTGATCATTATCTGTTTGCGTAGACATTTTCCTGGCATACATGACCAGGTGAGCGAGAGGGCAGGTGTTCCCCTTATATTTCTCAAAGTCAGGCACTTTGAACTTGATTGGAATTTTCACACCGGGAACAAGGCAAAGTTCAGCAGCAGACTTGCCAAACAAATCTTTCCCTCGGAGGGTCTTCAATTCCTTACGCAGCTCAAGGAATTGGTCATTCATCGCATCCATCTTCTCATTAACATCTGGGCCCTCAGACGGCTCAGAATGATAGATGGTGTCGTCTACCCTAGGAGTGGTATGCACGACAGGAGGAGCAGCAGCAAGGACCGGGCTAGATGCCGGCTTGGAAGCAAAAGTTGGTGCTGGAATATCTGGCATGAAACCCGGAGGCATACCACACGGAAACCCGGCTGGCATGGCATTAGGCATGAAATGAGCACTGGAAGCTGGCACAGTCGGAGCAACGACTTCAGATATAACCGTCCTCTGGGGAGGAGTTGCAGGAGGTGGAGAAGGTTGGTTTTGAGCAGACAGAAACTGCTCCATCAGAGCACTCAAACGAGCGACCTCTTCCTTCAACTCTCTGTTCTCTTGTTCCAATTGATCCATCACTCTAGCAGAATTGGCTCTGGTATAGTACCAGTGAGTCAGCTTGTCTTCAAAATAAATGAAGAGCAAGAGGTAGGCCACAGACAAGAAGACCAGAACAACCTGCTTATGCAAAATGATGCATGCGATGCTTGTGCTTATGCTTTATTTTATTTTCAAGGAACTTTTAGGGTATTATTTGCAAATTTGAATTTTTAAGCATTTAACAGCATATGGAAAATATCTCATCAAATATATATATTCGAGACAAAGAAGTATAACATTTTTTATTATTACAAGGGAAAAGGAGAATAAACATCCTATGGATCCCTAGAAGCTCGGGATGCTGGAAGACGAGATGCACAAAGCTTCTTGATCTCTCTCTCATAGGCTGCTTCCATATCCGCTTTCTCCTTTGCAAGTCGATCATACTTCCTCTTTCAGAACTTGGAAGACTGAGGAAGCAGAGAAGTCCAAGTATCATTCGGATCATCGATCACCTGATGCTCGAGAAACTCAATCAGAGCGTCCTTCTCCTTAAGTTGATGGAGCAACTCCTCTCTTTCACGGATCCAAGCACGTGAAAGGTCTTCATCTCTCAACTCCTCTACATCTTGGTTGGGGAGGGTTGAAGGCCCAGCCACATCCAATGGTGTAGGTCTCGGATGATCATACGGCATAAGGTACACAGCAGCTCTCTGTCTGACCCAAGAGGTATATGGCTCCTAAGCAATGC
Organism: Lathyrus oleraceus; assembly: GCF_024323335.1. Taxonomy (NCBI): domain Eukaryota; kingdom Viridiplantae; phylum Streptophyta; class Magnoliopsida; order Fabales; family Fabaceae; genus Lathyrus; species Lathyrus oleraceus. Next base: position 402,595,155 of record NC_066583.1, read on the forward strand.
AATTCTTCGAACCCAATTCATTCCTACCCTTCTTCTGAATCTTGCGCCAAGCGTGGACAAATCTGGCTTTCAGGCCTTGGGGATCTTTACCCTCCTGAAAGAATACACCTTCTAACAGAATGTTATGAGGTTTATCCTTTAGGGGGAACCCAAGCTGACGACGTGCTAAAATAGGATTGTAGCTGATCCCACCACATGTACCAAGAAGAGGCACATTAGGGAATTCACCACAATAATCAATAATCTGCACAGTATCATACACGCGATCATACCAAGAGATATCATCATTAGTGAGAGACATAAGTCTCTGAGACCACCGTAGACATCCCTTGTTCTCCTTGAAAGCAACCGTCTGCGGTAAGTGAGAAATAAACCACTTATACAACAGAGGCAAACAGCACACAATAACTCCTCCACCCTTCGCATTCCTCAGATGCAAAGAGACATAGGCATCACCCAACAGAGTCGGAACGGGATTAAGAACCGAAAAGATCCTAATGGCGTTCACATCCACAAATTTGTCGATGTTGGGGAACAATACCAAACCATAGATGAGCAGCACAAATAAAGCCTCAAAGGCGTCCTCACTCCTGACCTTCCCATAAACGGTAGCTTGAGTGATGAGGAAATCAGAAGGAAGACCCTGAATTCCACCTTTGGTGGTCATATGCGCTTCAATCAGGGATTCATCTATGTGCAACAAGTCTGCAATCTCTCGAGAAGTCGGAATACTCTCTAAGCCACTGAACGGCACCTGATCTAGAATCGGGATCCCAATAAGATGAGCATACTCCTCAAGCGTAGGCAACAGCTGGAAATCCGGAAAAGAGAAGCAGTGATACAGAGGATCATAAAACTGAGCCAAAGTACTCATCAGTCCCTCATCAACCTGAGTAGTCAACAGAGGCAGAAGCTTCCCATAGCGAGCTTTGAAACCCAAGGGATCTAGTACATAGGATGTCAGATTCCTTAACTCTTTCACATCGGGCTGTCTAAAGTTGTACTTCTTTGTATGCCTTTTTGGTCTTTCCATGTCTGAAAATTTTGCAAATAAACCCTTTAAGTTCCTTGAAAATTTTCTGATTCTGATGACATGAATGCAGATGAATGCATGAATGCATGAATGCAACAATCACACTCAAGGATCAAGCAAATCACACCAGACAAAGGTCATGGGAAAGCTCATAGTATCCTTAATATCAATCATCCATTTTGGTGGATTATGGTTCTCACCTTATCAACACCCAAGTTCCATTGATATTAATGATATACGAACGATTCAACCATCCTTAATATCAATCATCCATTTTGGTGGATTATGGTTTTCACCTTATCAACACCCAAGTTCCATTGATATTAACGATGGGTGAATGGATCAACCATGAATCACGGGTTTGTTGTGAGTCACGAGCATGGAGTCTCGGTTAAGAACCACCCAAAGGGAGTGTACTATGGTTTAAACCTGCCGAACATGTTCTACAAGAGGTTCCCATAGTCATCATCCCATCTTTCGAATATTATCGGAGGAACGAATACTCGTATTCCAAAAATATTCTCAAGAGAGACTCTTATGAGTGTAGTATCGCGTAACAATCGCATCAGATCTTACATCTGAACGACCTCCGCACTACGTCCTAAAAATAGGCCAAGATGGGCTTGGTAAACTAAGGTCCTTGGCTTCTAAGACACATGATTGAAAGAATAATGCCTAACCACAAATAACTTGTGTGACATTATTAATCCAACATGACCTCCACCAAGTGAATGGACTCGCAAGTCAACTTGTTAAGGAATACTCCACACAAGTCGACAAGACTATGCCATTCTCCTATCCTAGAGTGCACTCGAGTTCGGGTATAGAACTCATCTCACAGAGATCACCAAGCAAACATCAATTGTATATCAAGCAATTCAAACATTACAATCAATACAGTAATCCCAAATTATACAAAAATATGTCACATAACAAATAAACAAATATCATACAACAAGGGTGAAAAGTAGGCAATACCACCAAGGAAGGTCTAATGTTCTCCCCAGCAGAGTCGCCACTTTTCTGTAGCGGTGTATTCGTCACTTTATGATTTATTGATTAAACCAAAAGCAAAGTATACAAAGAATCGAGTCGCCACCGCACTTTTATTTATCCAAAGGAATGGCTAAAAAGCGAACAAAAGCCTAAGAAGTTTTACACATAGAAAACTAATGAAAAGATCAGAGAATCTGGGTAAGGGGTAAATTACGTAATGGGAAGGTGTTAGGCACCCAAAATGTCCTAGGTACTCCTAGGGAGCCCTTTTCACACTTGTTGTATAAAAAAGTTTATTAGTTGATGACATATTGTGCAAACAATGATGGAAGGGATGAGAAAAGAATATACAAATTAGTTATTTTTGTGTTTGAACGGATGAACCCGTTGCCTACGTACCTTTCCATGGAAGGTAAGGATCAAAACGCCGTAGTTCGGCTAAAAGTTTTCCAAAATATGAGTGGGTTCATTTTAAAACAAAAGCCCTAAGGTCTTTCGTTATCCACGGGAGAAAACTCAACCTTATTCAAACAACAAGTCCACCATGTGAGAATAGCTTCAACTTGCTAGTGAGGGGTTAACCCTATAATAAGCAAGGAAGTCTTACAATTCAATCACTAAGGACAAGAAGGTGAGATTAACATCAACCAACTAGGATAAATCAAACCTATGGCTAATGTATGAAAACTTATCAAGAATGGACAAAGCCACAAAACAATTGAATGAGTTGGATTAACCAATTAAGATTTATTCACAAAAGATGGTCAAAGTATGATTAGAATTCAATTCAAAGAAGTATTATAAAATGGAGTTTGAAAAATCAAAGGCCTAAAGCCTAGGTTTCTAATTTGAAAAGAGATGACAATGTTTGCACAATATTTGTCAAAGTTTTGGATTAACATGCAAAGATGGAGGTTTAAAGAACAAAAGGTGGGTGGGTGAGGAAAGTAAAACTTCTTAGATGTTCACCTCTTGAAATCATATGTAGATGATTCAAGTGATTCCTTTGGAATAGGCACTGAGCAAATAACAAATGAACAAAGCAAGGTGATACCGGATGCCAAGCAATGGACTTACACCAATCTCACAAAACAAAACTGGATACCGGATACCAATAAATGGATTTACACCAATCTCCTAAAACAAAACAATGATACCGGATACCAATCAATGGATTTACACCAATCTCCTAAAACAAAGGTGGATACCGGATACCAATCAATGGATTTACACCAATCTCCTAAAACAAAACAATGATACCAAATGCCAATCAATGGACTTACACTAGTCTCACACCATATCATAGGAACAACTTCCAAGTAATGGACTTATGCTTGTCTCCTCCATGGACAAAGCAAAAATGCTATAAAGCAAAGCTTATGAAATGATATACAAATGATGATGATAAATGCACTAAGGCACACTCAAGCGGATATGCACAAATGAATAAAGTAAGCAGACAATCAATTCAGTTAGCACACACTATATACAAGCAATTAGGCTCAAGCAAGGTTAGACTTTAAAGTCAACTGGAATGGGGTATGTTGTGCTCTTAACCTTAACATTGAGACTTAAGGTGAAGCAGATGAAATGGAGATGAGGGGTGTGCCTCATAGCTCTTATCCCTGGTCAAGGAGAGCTTTGAATATTAGAAGATGTGGGAGTTCAGAAAGTTGGAACTCTTCTCCACAAATGAATGACTCTATAGATCTTGGGTTAATATCCACAATGCATCAACATGTTATGTGAGCAAAGGGATGACACACTGAATAGTAGGAGATGGACTACACATCTCTTTTATCTACCAATTGCCTCATATGAGGACTTTTCCTGCTTGGCACAAAGAGTAAACAATCACAAGCATTGCCTCTTAAGGAGGACTTCAGACAGGTGCCTGACCACATAATAGGCCAGGTCTTCCAGACTACATGAAGAAGCGAGGTTATACCTAAGTGGTTAAGCAACCAAGCAAAAGCAAGTTCAAAATGAACTTAAGCAACTAATGTACCTGTGGAAACATCAAACAAATCAGTACAACTATACAGACAAACAACCAACATTAATATCAACAGTCAAACCCAATAAGCAAAGGCATAAGCCACAAGTCAAGCTCAAATGAGTTAACAACCCTATAAAACACACATTAGTGACCAAAAGCAAATATCAAATGCTCTCAAGATGAGGCATCATCAATTGTGTAACTTGAATGTGTAACCTGAAACAAAGCTTCAAACATGAGAGGCAAACCACTAGGTCAAAGCCTATTGTCAAAGATGGAGAAAAAATTTAAAACAGAAGCTGAAAATTAACATGAATCAACTTCAATCAAAGCTTGAAACAATCCAAAAGGTCTCACATCAATAGCATCAAACAAATTCATTTCACAAATCAATCATGGCAAGGTAAGCAAATTGGAAGCACATTGAGACAACAGAATGAACAAATGCACATTAATTCAAAAATGATTCAATTAATCTTGAGAAAATTCATGGATGAACAGAACATACAACATGATCAACACACGAAAAATTAGCGCAATTGGACATGATTAAGCATGGTAATCGAATTGTATAGGGAAAGGCAATCAAAACAAGCTCAAATATGACATCAAATGACACATCAACTTAGCACAAGCCTAAAACAGAAATGAATCAAGGTAAAAACCTCAAATCAAAGCCAAAACAATCTTCAACATGTCTAGAAACAATATATAAAATTTCACATCCATTGGATAAACCACAATCATTTCATGATCAAATGAACATCAAGACTATTCAGAAGCTCACACATGGCAATCCAGAAAGAAAAATCTCAATCAAATCAGAAATCAATCCAAAAATTCCACAAAAAATCATGAGGATTCACAACATCCACAAGAAGCATCATACAAAAAATCACAGAATTTGGGATTTATTTGGTATGGCAAATCAATTAATCAAGTTGAGCAAGCAAAGGTTTGACACACATTGTCACACCTAAATTCACATGATCATAAAACAGAAACCACAAATGGTAAAAATGCAAACTCAACACCAAAATGTCCAGCCAAGAGTCTAGTTTCAGCATGTCAAATTTCATAGGCATTGGATTAAATCTCAGCATTTCACAAAAGATATGGCAAGCAAGGTACAAAATATCATACATGTTCACAAACCCTAGGCAAAATTAATTTCCAGCCATGCACAATTTGTGAAAAAAAGATCATAAAATTCTAGACGGAAAATGTGACATCAAACAAAAAAACCACACATTTTTTAGAGCTATTTTCAATTTAATATGAATTTATGAAGTTGGAGAAAAATTAAAAAAAAAGCATATGAAGCATGTACATGATTATGGAGGGAAAACAAATAAAATGTGAAAGCATTTGAAATATTGTTGCACGCTGGAATCGAAGTGAGACGCTTTTTGAATGACCAGGCGCGCCAAGGTGCTACGCACCGTTTCATTAAACCCTAACATCACATGCAAGGCGCGGGAAGATGAAATCCGCAGGTAAGCTCATGAACATGCAAGTAAATTCGCAGGAAACGTATGAAGATCATAGCGAAATCCGCAGGAAATATGCAGGTAGCGATGAACACGATGAAGATCTTCAAGATCTTCATCCATAATTTTTCCAGAAAATCTCAACATGTCCAGAAACAGCATGTGAGCATATCATCGTGTAGTACATTCAACATAGATCATAAATCCACAATTATTTCATGCAACAACACTTAAACACGAACAGATCGAGGAAAAGAAAAATCAACATCCAAACTTCAAACAGTCACATCTTGCTCAATACAGCATGGATTCACACGATTCAAAGCCTAAATTACTCAGCATCATGAGATCTATCATATTATGGCAATGAAAATCAAAATTATGAGAATTGATTTGTAACCTCTTGTAGAAACAGAACTGGATTCAGCTGGATATATGCCTTTGCAATGCTCAAACTCTCCTCTAGAAGACTTGTGAAGATGAATGGAAGGAGAATTGTAGCTCAGTTATGCACGATTCCACAAAAATTTTGATTTGCCATTGTTGTGTTCTTGCTTCAAGCTGCTTCAGTTTGCACGAATTAGCTTGGATCTTGCTTGAATCTTGATCAGTGATGCTTCATAGTGATGAATTAAGCAATGGCTTGTGAATTGATTTGAAGAAATGAGAGAAAAATTTGAGAGAAAATTTGAGAGAAATTTCTAGATCTGAGATTGGTGAAGTGTTCTTAGCAGAAAATCTGTTATGATTAGGTTTATATAGGTCCTGTTAATCCAATCCATAATCATACTTAAGCCAATGCAATTGTAATTAGCCAAAATGGAGTGTGGATGCAAATTGGCATTTCACCCTTGTGCATGAAAATCATGGGTGAACAGTGCACGTGATTGAGTTCAAATTCACTTAAAAATGCATTTTGGAGCTATTGGCAATGATAGAATGTTCCAACAAATGGCCAATTTTAAACTTTGAAAATTCCCTCCAAAAATCAAGTGAAATATCAAATGTTCATGTGATCATAATTCATGAAATGCAATGCATGATTTGGATAGTAGAAGTCAAGAGAAGAATTTAGCAAAAAGAACCACTTGAATTGGACATTTGGTTGAGAAGTTATGCACATTTGAATCTCCATGTACACCTTGCCATGTTTTGATCATATCTCCTTAACCACACATGAGAAATGGATGTTCTTGGACATTTTGGAAATGGGAGAGAAATAACTACAACTTTCATGTTCAACAAAATTTCATTTGAAGCATTTTTGGTCATGTAATATTGAGTTGAAGTTGGATGAAAACCTTTCCATTTTTGGAAAGTTCAAATTATAGGTCACTTTCTATTTTTGGCAAATTTTGACTGGACCTCAAATCCTTCAAAGAGAGTGTTTGAAATGTCAAATGAGACTTGTTTGAACATGAATGAAGTATTTCTAATCACTTCCCACCTCCAAATCCACTGTTGACTGGGCAGTTGACTGGCTAGGGTTTCAGTTGACTGAAGAATGCCTTGATGAGATTCAAGCCTCTACCACTTGAGATTTTGATTCAAAATGATATCATAGCTCATATGAACTCTTATGAATGATTATGGTGTCCAAATTCTCAAGAATGGCCACCATCTATTGCTCAATGATTGCCTTTGATTGCTTTGTCTGTTGATTGCTTCATCTGCAAGACAAGGGTTAGATGACATATTTTTGTACTTTTGGTTAGTGATAAAAAGAAATGCAATGGTATACAAATGCAAAACATGCTTGGTGATCAAGAACCACTCTCAAAAGATAACCCACCCACAGGAAAGCAGGCAAGGTGCATAATGATCCTTGAGGCAATGTATGATGTGATATGATGCCATGAGGGATCTTAGGGACAAAATTGGGGTCTTACAATACCTGTTGTAAGAATGACATCACCTTAGGGGGACATGTTTGTAAGACCATTATTCTTTGTTTAACATAGGTCACTCTTGCACACCAAAGACTTTATTTTCTTGTTGGTTACTTTTTCATTCATATTGTGTAAGCCATATTTCTCAATCAAATAAACAAACTCTTATTCAACGTCAAGTGGATTTTTCTTAATCAAATTTAAAATACTTAATAACTACGATTAGTATTGTGCACCACGACCCTCAAGTGGTGGAGAATGAGTGAGAATGGAGTATTCATATCCTCACTCTGATTATTTTGGATGCAAGATGCTTGACTTGTTGTCTAGAATATTCACCTCCTCCCATAGAATTTAGTGCAATCTAATCACAAACTCTTTTCATAAACCCTTGTTTAAGTTAAAAACAACACAACCTATCAAACCTAATTTTTGTGCCTTAGGGAACCCACCCCGAAAACCCTTTTCTCAAAGATAAAATCAACCAACACACAAACATTTTTCTACTCTAAACTACAGAGCTCTGATTCCTTCTCTTCGATGAGTGATACGTAGGCACAAGGACCACAATCTTTGGCGAGCACCATAATAAAAACCTAAAAAACCATCTCTTTCACACACATTCTTTTTGAAAATAAACAATAACAGATAAATTCTCATGTACGTAAACAAGCCAAATGGTTCCCATGGAATACCATGGACGTGAGGGATGTTAATACCTTCCTCTTGCGTAACCGGCTCCTGAACCCTAATCTCGGTTGCGAGACCGATTCTTTATCCTTTCCCAGCGCTTCTCGTGCGCTTATCTTTTTTAGGGTTTTATCGGTTATTTCCCCTCGCCTCTCGGATAGAGGCACACAAATAAAATTCGGTGGCGACTCTTCTGACTTTAGTTCAAAAAGTCCTGATTCTCGTTATCGTGTGAAATCTCGATGGCGAAAATTGTCATACCCCAAAATTTTCTCTACCCTTTCCACTTTTTATTTGGCTCATGGCTTTTAACTCATGAATACATTCATGCCATATTCATTTATATCATTCATTCACGTTAAAATTTTCAAAACAAACATTATGGATTCAAAGGTTTTTGTTACTTATGACAGATATGGAGTTAGGGTTTCTATGGGAGTAAAACTTATGCATTTTGGTGGTACACTCAAGTTGTGAGGCTTATCTTTTGGACCAAGTTTGATGAAACCCTATTCTTGGACTATTAGTTTTGATTACTATGAATTGCATTTTGGGCATTGGATTGATTGCAAGAGGTTGGATCTTGTTGACCTAATTTCTTTATGAGCTTCTTCATTACACTAGTCCTTTAGATGCTTAAGCTAGATGCAAGATAATACATGGAGATGCATACAAGGTTCAAGGTTCATGTTCAATTTTCAATAACTAAGATTTAGGCAAAGATCAACACAAGATCAAGTTATCAAATGCAAAAAGAATGGAATGTTCATTTTGTCATTACTTCAAAAAAAGTCATCTTCACAAAGTCATTACACAATACATTCAAGGGTGCAATTACAATGGATTACACAAGAAATGAAGATTACAAAGTTTTTGACATATTTGACTTTTTCGCCAAACTATTGACTTTTGGTCAACAATTGACCATTGATCATTGGCCATTGACCTTGACTTCCTAAAGCTATCCTAAATGCCTACATCTCTTCAACTCTTCAAGCAATTTACTTAACCATGATATTCACCATTCTTCATGTCCAATGCACCATGATCTTTATCATTCTTAAAATTCTATACAAACATGACATGCTATAAAACCTACAAAAGAGATAAATAACCATTTCAGTCCAATACACACCAGTTCTCCAATATGCCATGCTATGCCAACCTAAATAGTGCATACAACATGCATCATTACAGTCCAAGAACAAACATACATTCATGACTGCCATCAAACACAACCTGCATACAAAACACATTCAATTCATCACAAAATCATCAATACATTGGTTGTCATCTATTTGTTTTTCAATAGGGAATTTCATTGGTGCCATCTATGCTAACAAGAAACACCCTCTAATTCATTTTAGCAGCAGTTAGTTCATAGTAGTTCCAACAGTAACTCGTTAACCCACATAATCTCTACTTTATAATTTCAATTCATCTAATCATTCTTCACAACTAAATTTGATTCCTAAAAAATTGACTGATGGAAGTTAACATCAACTAACACACCAAATATGCTAACAAACTTTCATTAACATAACAGGACCCTAACTAGTTCCATACACATACTATAACAGTTCCATAATCAAAATTCAGCATGCCAATAATGCAATCATATTCCAAAACTAGTTCCAGACATAGTAAATTCTTACACAACAACTCCATGCCAATCCTAACATATACTACTAGTTGCATAACATTCAGTTCTTAAAACAAGCATGTCCAAACAATCCTAATTCACTAACTCAAAACTTCATTCAATTCCATAATAGTTCCTAACCTAAATCATGTTAACACTTCCCTAACTATTTTCACGACCAGTCCTTACTATAACTAGTTTCCTTTCTAGTTCATTCAACAATCAAACAGTGTATTAACATGGATCTCACAACTCATATTCAAATTCAAGTTCTAGCAGTCAACTCTCTCACTCTCATCCAATCTCTCGTCACTCTCTGAACAATTTCCTCACCCTCACCATATGCTCCAATCACCACTATTGTTAGAGCTTCAACATCTGAAGCTATAAATAGTTGAGCTAAAACCTCTTCACAACCATCATTCTCTCACGCATCACTTCAACAAGAACAACACAACACCAACACCAATCACAGACTAATCAACGATTCCGAGCCTATAGACTACATGATAGGAGAAGAAGAAAAAGGTGGCTGAAGAAAAAGTGAGATTTGAAGTAATTACCTCTGAAGCCTCTGGAATTTATGCTTCATTATCATCTTCTTTGCTACAACAATCGTTGGGACACGTCTCCATCTCGAAGGTAGACTCGTCTTCGCTTCTTGCTTAAATTATCTCTCCACGATGTAGTTTGTTGCTCATGGAGCCAAACCCCTAAGTTTTGGACTCATGATACCTCTGGTATGGCATTTAATTTGTGAAGTTGTAATTTAAGGTTCATGAGTATTTAGTTTTGATTTGAGATTTTAGTTGAAAACTAGAAGGAAATAGGGTTAGATTGTGGAAGAGTGAGGCACAACGAGTATTGGATTGAAGGGTTTCCAATAGGATTATGTTTGAATGGTATGCAAATGGAAGTAGGAGATGCAGGCTGTTTAAATTTTGTTGTTTTGAAATGGATGCTTATGTTGCTACATTCTATTAAGGTTCAATGCTTGAAATGCTTCCTTGTTAGCTACTGATTTGAATGGCTCCATTATTGGTGTTTCGAAAGCTTGATTATTTAAAAAGTTTATGTTAATGGGTTGTCGCTATGTGAAAAATACAGAGTCGACATCGGTTTTTATTTATTCCAAAGGAAAGGGAAAATATCGAGAAAACCCCAAAGAATGGTCATCGCAACCACGAACAGGTTCGAAAGTCGGTTATGCGAGGGGAAGGTATTAACACCCATCACATCCATGGTACTCCATGGGAACCATCTAGGATGTTTGCACTTGAATGTGTATCGTTTATCGAATGTTTACTTGCCCAAGGTTTACGGAGTGGAGGTAGGTTTTAAATTAGTGTGCTCGCCAAGGATTGGGTCCTCGTGCCTACGTATGCCCACTTGTTGAAGTGAGAAATCAGAGCCCCGTAGTTCGTGGGTACAAAATGTTGTTTGCTTTGTTGATTTTATTACCTTGAAAAAGGGTTTTTGATGGTGATGCCCTAATGCTCAAACAAAAAAGGTTTGAATGAGTTGAAGTTGTTTTTAAGTTTTGAGAAATGTGTTATTGATTTCGGATTGCACTAAAGACTATGGATAAAGGTGAGTATCTCGAAATACTAAGCCAAACGTCTTGTGTTTAAGATACTCATAATGAGTGTAGGAAAACTCCATTCTCATCCCTTCTTTACCGCTTAAGGCTCGTGACATACAATCCTAATCGTATTTATTCTGTTTTTGAGTTTGATTTGAAAAAAAGATGGCTTGACGTTGGATCAAGGGTTTATTTATAGATTTGTGAAATAGTGAGCGTTCCTAAAGCCTAAGGGATAAATAACAAGCAATAATAAAGATAAGGAAAACGAGTAAAAAGGTATATCCAAATGGGGAGAGGGATACACGAAAAGTACAACGGATTTATGCGGAAAAATAAAGTCAATCAAATGGAAATTACTTCTAAAGATTAAGCTCTAACTATCCTGAATTATAATCAGAATTAACCACATGAGGAATAATACGTGATAATGTTGTCTTTATAGGGTTAAAAAAATATGATATCCGTTGAAGGTTGCAAGGCGAAGCGATTCTGTTAGAGCTGTTGATCTCCGTTCACTTCCTTTAGGCAAGTTTGTTTAACGTTTACACATCGTGAAGTTGTTAGGAGGTTCCCTTAGTTTGTTAACTTGGTGATGTATTAAACGGTTGTTTTTGTTATGCTGCAGTTAGCTTGAATAGAAAAAATAAAATATGTTAGATTATTTTTGCAGGTCGTCGCCGTTAATACGTTGCCGTTGTTTTGGATGCTTATGCATTGCTTCCTCCATTGGTTTTCGCTGCTGCTTGAATTGCTGGACGGTGCGCTTGCGTTTCGGTTTGCTGTTGTTCGCAACTGGTGCATTTCAGCTTCGTGTGGCTTGGATGGTTTCTGCTGATGTTTCCACTTGTTGCAACTTTGATGTCGTGGCCTTTCGGTTGTGGCGACAGCTTTTGATTTGTTGTTCTTGGCTGGCTTTGGTGCGATAGATTGCTTGCTAACACACTTTAGAGACAGAATAGACTGTGCCAGGTCCTTGGTGAGTATGTTTTAAACTGCGAGATACTTCTTGTATTTCCTTGGTAGTGTTCTGGAGATCATTTTGCAAGTTTCTCAGCGAGCCTTCAATTAGCTGAGGCATGGCTGAAACCAACATATACTTCCTGTAACTTCTCTATGTTTGTAACATGGCTCATCTGTTCAGATTAGGCATGCCAACATAATCCATACCCATGGGTTTTTCCCGATTACAAAATATGGGGACGGGTCGGGTAATGGGGACACTAGTACCCACACCGAATCTGCCCCGTTTATTTTATTATATATATTATTATTTATTTTTGATGATTTAGAATATTAAATATGTGGCCAATATTTTAATATTTTGATTTGTCTTGATTATTTAAAATATTCGAAATATATGTATGCTATTTTTTTAGATTTTTTATTTTTTTATTTGTAATGTAATTTGATTTTTAAAAAATTAAATATTTCTATTAAAAAAACTGATTTCACTAAATGGATGGTGGCGGGGTGGGGATACCCGAACCCAACCCGAACCCGTTTGGGACGGGTTTGAGTTTTAATTATCCATCCCCATTTGGGTTTGGGGCGGGGAACGGGGATTGTTTGGGGGTTTGGGTTTGGGGGAGGTAAAAACCGTCCCCGACCCGCCCCGTTGCCATGCCTAGTTTAGATAAAGATCTCATGCTTTCATTAATGCTTGCTTTAATTTCTTCTTGTCCTTTCATTATTAACTGATTTTTATTATCTACAGAATTCCATTTGACCAGGAGATTGGATGAAGATCTTGAGATGTGTGGCTGACTCTTGACCAGTAAAATGATTTGTATATTTAAAATGAATTATTGGTTTGGGATATTGGTTTTAGAAAAATAGATTATTACATTGGTGAATGGATAACAAAATGGTTTAAATGGGTATTAAAATTGGATTTTGAATTAAAATGCATAATGAAAAAACTTGGATATGGAAAATTGCTTTGGATTAATGTGGATAAAAATATGGATTTAAAGAATGGAGAATGGAGAATTGGATTAATTGGTTTAATTGGATGATGAAAATGAAATCGGATTTAATGGTGGGCTTAAGGAATTAACATGGTCCATTAGTGAAATTAAAAGGATAATAACTAAAACAAAAATGTCAAAATTAATTTGAAAACTCATAAAATCAATGTTTTCTAAAATTAATTTGCTAAACAAAATGATGAGATGATTTCCCCGAAATCAAACTAATTCTCAAAAGTCCATTTGAATCTCATGAATCAAATTTTGAATTAAAATCAAATTTGAACCTTTAAAAAATCTGTTCAAAACTTCTAAAATTAATTCGAAAATGATGAAATGATTATGGCTCACATGATTAAGGATTTAGAGGTAGACGATTGACTTTGGTCAATTGATTGACCAAAAAGTTAATAGTTGACCAAAAGTTAACCCAGGTAAGAATGCGTATTTTCTTATGGACAAATGAATATGGACCACAACATCCTGAACCAAATGACTTATGCAAATGATATGAATCAAACCAAATGAATATCAACCAAGCGACAATTCATACACAAGATCTCTGAATAACATAGCCATGAATCAGGGTTTCAATCCATATGATGCGCAATACCATAAACTTCAATTCGACCTGGATTTTATCAACCACAAACCCTGAATCCATGATACCTATTGGAAGATGTTAATCATGAACGAATGAATGCACATGAATGAAGTTAGATGGATATTAGGTTATAGTCAGATGAAAAAGTGAAAATGAGGGCAAATTTTTGGGTATGACATGGGTTAGTTTGGTATATGGTGAACCTTGGTCACGTTTATGCCATCCATGTTGATATTCTTCTTAATGTGGTGCAGGTTAGAATTGGCTAAAATTGAAAAATGGATGCATCATTGAATCATGAAGGATGACCAAAGTTCTTTTCAATTTTGAAACTTAATCCAAATACCAAGTAAAGTAACTAGTAGGATTCTATGTATTAGTATAGAATTCAATTCTATGTGTAATAAATAGTCAACGCTCATGTATTAGTGTAATGTTCAATCATGTAATGAACCACATATGAACTTGATCTTTTGGAAAATGGTGAATGCAAGGTTTTATTCAAATGCAAATGTTACAAAATATATGAAATACTTATTTGAGATATGTATGAAAGGGATACCATGGTTTATGCTTAGAAAAGGAATTTTTGATTTGTTGACTTTGGTCAACTGGTTGACCAAAAAGTCAACAGTTGACCAAAAGTCAACTTAGGTGAAAAAGATGTAAATCAACAATCAAGTTTTATGGTTAATCTAAAAATGGAATGCAATGGACAAAATGAATGAACAATGAGAATTGAGTAACAATATGTCTTGAATTAACATTTGCTATCTTGCACCAATGATCATGCCATGTCACAAGATGATCTGTACTAATGACAAACAGATCCCAAGACAAAATTAGGAATGAAATGGACCAAGATGCATGGATGAATCATAAATCAAAGGTCTATAATGCCCTTATAAAACATAATCAAGTGGACCAAGAGATCAATGCCTTAATGCCATCATGAATCATGAATCAAGGACCATGAACTTATGCATTTGAAAGCGTCAAGAGACCTAAGTCAATGGCCTAGGAATGGAAAATATGATGCATATATGGATGCTTGAACCAAGTCTTAAATCAGATAAAATCTCAACCATATAGGTCGGATAGACTTGATGATGGATGATGCCTGATATGATAGTCAAGCATCACTTTCCCATAGATTAGGGTTTCCAATAAGACCAAGACGAAAAGTCAAGTTACAAGGCACACTAGGACAAAAACTCCTTGATTATAGTTTCATGAAGTACACCCTCTAATCAAGGTCTCTGAATCAAGCAAGATTTTCCTAAAACAAGTTCCCAAGGCATGAGCCTCAAATTAGGGTCTAGATAGCCAAGATAAGGCCCCAAGGACTATCCATAAGGTCTTACAGACACATCATCAAGAATTAGGGTTTGAATGACTTGAGGAGTGCCATGATAAGGTCTTCTTGAATCCACATCTCAGAGATCAAGCAAATTAGAGTTTCACTCCCCTTATGATCATATGAAGAACCAAATCACACCTTTAAGGTTTGATCCACATATAAACCCTAACTTTGTAAGCCATAGAGCTTTGAATATATAGTGATCAACTATCAAGTATCAATGAATGAATGATACACATGAATGCAACATGAATATGTGTAGATTCTCAAGCCAAAGATTGAGTGAAAAAGTGAAAAGGGGAGGACAAATTTGGGGGTATGACATGTGTCACCCGACGTGAGAATGATTCAATCTAGAGGCGCTTATAAGGCTAAATTTGGCCGATATGTGGTATCACATATCCTTAATGAACTTTGTAATGCCTCGCTTTGTGCAAGATGAAATTATCCCAATACATGTTTTTTTTTATAAAACTAAAACATTTTTAAATACAATAAAAGTTTACCATTGTTCAATATAATTCACAAATATCCACCATAAGATAACTTAATAGAATACGAGGAAGTTATAAAGTGAAATGTTAAATAATTAAATATTAAATTTATTATAATAATATATAATATTGAAGATAAAAAAATTAAATATAATATAACATACAAATTTTGGTGAAGTTGTGAGAATTCAATGTGTAGTTTTTGAATGAAATAACTTAAACATTAGTATAATTTGTAGATTTTTTTAGTTATACGGAACAAAAAGGCTACCTGTTATCCATATGAGTTAGTTGGTTTTTTTAGGACTATGCTAAAAAACATTTATAAAATTTGGGTTTTAATTTTAAAATTCAAACCTTATGTTTTATTGAACTTTTTAGACCGACTAATATTGTCTAACCCATTTTGACAGCTCTATAATAATCCAAAACATAAAATCAAAAAGATCTTAATCATACAAAAGCAAAAGTCCAAATAGACCCAGAGATAACGAAATTGCTTATCACAGCATAAATGTTGGAAAAACATCCTAAAGAAATCCGAAAATTCCCCTTATACTTCATAAGTGCATTTTTCGAATGCATCCTTTTCACACCAAAACACGTCTTAACTGAGCCTCACCCCATATTTTCCCCAAAATTTAGTCCGGAGATGCATCTTCGAATTCACCTTATACGCACCCCATGCATTCATAACTGAGCCACTTTCATTTTGAGATAAGTTGATCGAGAGATGCATCTTCAAATTCATCCTAGACATAATACATAGATGCATTTTCGTATTCACAATAGATAGTAAAGTTTGACCTTCTTGACAATGTATTATAGTTATACTATCATATTAAATTATATATAAATTAAACCATACACTTATCAAATGATATGAAAATGCCATATATAAATGAATAAATCTGGAATACATAATGAAGTCAAAATAAATTAAGAACAATAATAATGCTCCTAGTACAAATACTATACATTACTACATATGTTGCACTTGGGCCCCCAATTTCCTATGATGCCTCTTATTTTGCAGTGTCGTTTGTGCCTCCTCCACGATGTCATCTAGAATGTCCCTCACCTAAGAGCCTTAAATACTTCTCTGTCTATACCCGTATGCCCAAGCTCCATAATACTTCGACATCTAGGCAATAGATCAACAACATGATCTTTCATAATTTGCTCCTCCTTTAGTATCTCTGGATGAGTTTGCCTAGGTGGATCACCCAGAGCATCTGGTATCATATAAGGATGTGACACCCTAAAATACCACTGGATGTAGCCGTATGAAACACTTAAGTGGTTATGAGCTAGGATACCACATGCCTTATTCGGTACCAGATGATTAAGGAAATCATCAAACATGGCATCCACATCTCTACAAACTATAGTAGGAAGAGAAGAATCAGAGGGGTATTTGGGAACAAACTATAGGTAGCTGAACTTCTGCAACCATCACGGGTAGAAGGCTATGTCATCCAAGGGATGCGTTTGACGGTGATTAGTGTACACCTTGAAGTGTATATCTTTTGCTACTAAGAGGTCAAGATATACTCGTAAGGGCCCCGTCAAATAATTCTCTATGAGCAGGGTGAATGCAGAAACATGTGGCATATCCTTAGTGTAAATTGAGACATATGATTAGCCAGATATACGTAGGAAGTGTTGGAGGATCCAAGTCTGAAAATGGTAAACATGAGTTATTAGTAATGGTTTAGCACAAGTGTTATAAAAAGGACACACATACACTAAAAGATTCCAATATGTTACCAATAACTTGCAACTGTTTGTCATATATTTAGTCTTCCATATATAACCTTTAGCTAACTTAGAGTACTGGCATACTAAATAAGTTCCTCCAGTTGTACTCATGGATTCTCTCAAAGTCAAAGTATCTCAGGTAAACCACATCCACATACGTGGTACTCTTGTCCATAAAAATAGACATGCCAACCAAGTACAACAGGTATGCTCTCAAAGTATATGCTTTATGGTTCATAACCTACTCATCATCGTCAACGACCTGCTTTATTCTTTCAAAGAGTTAATACAATTACATTTTACCTATCTGTCTCACACATGCCTGGCAACATAGACCACACATAGAGGTAGTATCGATAAGTCAGACGAGCCTTCTCTAAAACCCTTATGTGCCTGTGGTGCGTCGGTGGCCTCAACATATACTGACATGGCTTCTAAGATATCAAGAGATGACTCCTGCCTCATACGGGAAGATGAAGGTGGAGATGTAAGATCCACGGAAGTTGAAGCCTCCGTATACCCCAAACTAGAATCGATCGGTGCCTACGAAGATCGAGCTATTTCCTTTAGAATCGATGCATGTTGCGCAACTATGTTGTGCCTCAATCTATCTTAGTTATCATTCACATTGCCTATAATTAAACCTCACAAGTATTATACAAATGAAACACAATGAATGAAGCCAATCAATGCAAACATAAAAAAATCCTGAAAAGCATCTCCGAATTCTGAAAATCAAAACATTGAAAAAATATGGAGATGCATTTTTGGATTGTTCTACAACTCAGAAGAATGAAAATGACAAAAATGCCTTTGAATCAAACATAAAAAAATGCATTAATCATTTAAACTACTTATCAAACACATTTCTCGATTAAATAACATATTTAAACTACCTATTACTTAACCTAATACTCAATTTCTACAAATATACATAAAAATAAAAATAAAAGTATAGAGAATTAAAAAACATACTAAATGTGAGTTTGATGTCGAGTGTTTTGATCGATTGAATATTGATGGTAGAAACTTGGATGTGACTTGAATGAATTTGAAAGTTTGTGAGTTGAGAGAGTTTGAGAGTTGAGAGATTTGGAGTTTGAAGAGTTAGAGTTTGAGAGTTAAAGAAGTGAGGAAGGAGAAGAGATTCTAACACGTATTTGGTTAAGAAAAATATAAAAAAAAATGCATTTTTTTAGTAGGGTAGGGGGTCAATATTTAAAGTAGGAAAAATAATTCCAAAAAATAATACCATAAAATATAAATGTTGGAAAAACTCCTCTTTCTCACTCCGCTCACTCAAATGAGATTAATACGTTAAGATTTCATATGTCACGAAATTGTCTTCGATCAATAATCTATTTTCACCTATCACCATGCACAAAAAAAGACTTTAAAAAAAACTTATTTTTCAAATTAAATCACCAACTTCTACCTTGTCTTTGTTTGAAATATATTAAAAATGTATTTCTTAAACAATAAAAGATTCAAGATAAAAATAATAAAAAAATTTATCTAAAAAATAAATTTTGAGTTCATATTTGCAAGAGCAACTAACAAGTGAATAATTTGTTTATGAGAATAAAAAATGGTGTTAGCATTTTTTTTAAATGAAAAAATATATTTTATTATTATTATTATTATTATTATTATTATTTTATTATCATTATTATTATACCTAAGGTTATATTGTAATTAAGGGTGATAAAACGAGTTCGATTGAATGACTATGTCTGTTTTATTTGCAATTTTTTTGTGGGACTAGTCAAATTTTTTAGCCTATATTCTTTAATATGTCTATCCGCATCACACAATTTTGTTGCATTTAAACTCATTTTTAAAAAATTAAATAGGAAAAAACTGTTGCAAATTGGTAATAATGTTAATATCTGTTACAAAATAAATATATTAATGTATTTACATATTAATAAAAAACGAAAAGTAATGCATTAAAAAGAATATAATGCTATAAAAAAACGCTCCGACAAATAAAAGGGAAATATGACCGTTGTAGAACGAGGATTCAAAAACATGAACAGTTGAAAAATTGTTCCTTTATTAATTTTTAAAGCAAAACATCATAAACAACTAATGAAACTAGTTCCAAGAAAGGAAAAAAAATCTATAACCTTCACCTCAATTTTCTCCGAAGCTACTCTCATCAACATGGAAACAACAACCCAATTTGAGAAACTGAAAGAAGAAGAAAAAGTAGTAGTGGAAGATGAAATTGTTGTGATTCAAACACAGCCAGAAGAAGAAGCTCACCCTTATGCGTTTCATGTTTCTGGTCCTCGAAATCTGGTTAATCTTAACTGGAGAGATGTTATCAGCTCTAGTTGGTGAGTTCCCTTTCACATTTCTTAATGTTTTTAGGCTGGATCTGATTTTTTTGAGATTTGAATTTGATGGTGCGGATTTCAGAAAATGGGTTTTGAGGTTTGAGCATAAAGGTTCAAACTTTGAAAAATTGGTTTGTTGGGGATTTTGAAATTTATAGTTTTTGGGTTTTGAGATTTGAGGATAAAGTTGGAAACTTTGAAAAGTGGTGTTGTTTATCATAGATAATTTTTTGGTGGGTTTCTAGATACTAAATTGGATAGTAGCTTCATCAATTCATCTACAGGATTTAGGTGATCTGTTTTGATTCCATACTTATTTGTTGCCTAATTTGTTTTTTGTGTTTGGAAGCGAATTTCAGGGTTCCTGATTTAAAGCAATTCAATTTTTCATTTAACGATAACAACACCAATGTGATTGTTTGATCCATTCATTTTATCAAATCACTGTTTCAAGTGGAAATGCATGTGATCCTTTGAAAACCAGATTCATTTTCTGGATTAAATTGATGAAACTGGTTGAGCCAACTTTCAATTATTAAAGTTTGCATCAATTTTATACACTGTTACTTATTGGTTTGACAGAACCAGTTGATTCAAGGCCCTTGTTGAGTTGATTGTGGATATGAGTTTTATAAGATCTATACAGATACATGATGGAATATTGAAGTCATTTAGTTTAAGCACGAATGTCCGTATCGTCGTGTTGGTGTCAGACACTGATATCTAATGGATTATTGAATATTGAAGTCATTTAGTTTAAGCACATTTGTCAGTGTGTCCGTGTTGTCGTGTTGGTGTCGGACACTAATATGCTGTCACACACCTTATCGATCTAAAGTATTGGTGCAACTTAGCTACACTTCATACAGATCCTGATAACTAACTTATTTAATGCAGGAAGGATGCGAATTATAAGAGAACAGTCATTGCTTGTTTTATTCAGGCGGTATACTTGCTTGAACTCGATCGACAAGAGAATCGACAACCAGAAAATGCTCTAGCGCCGAACTGGTGGATTCCCTTCAAGTACAAGCTAACAAAAACACTGATAGATGAAAGAGACGGTTCAATTTTCGGCGCAATACTCGAATGGGACAGATCCGCGGCAATGTCTGATTTAGTATTAATCAGACCAAGTGGGGCACCGAAAGCTGTTTTAGCACTTAGAGGAACATTACTCAAAAGCCTCACAATGCGAAGAGACATAGAAGACGACCTTCGGTTCCTCGCTTGGGAAAGCTTAAAAGGTTCCGTAAGATTCAAAGTAGCTCTAGAAACACTAAAAGCAGTTTCCAATGCATATGGAAGTAGCAATGTTTGTGTAGCAGGACATTCATTAGGAGCTGGTTTCGCACTTCAAGTTGGAAAATCACTAGCAAAAGATGGTATCTATGTAGAAACGCATCTATTCAATCCGCCGTCTGTGTCATTAGCTATGAGTCTAAGAAACATTGGCGAAAAAGCTGAGTTAGCTTGGAGGAGAATCAAATCTATGATTCCTTCACGCAACGAAGAAGTTAATAACATCAAGAACGACGATACCAACAAGAAGAACAAGAATTGGATGATGCCGTGGTTAACTAGCTTGAAGAACAATGGTTTTGGCGTTGGAAAATGGGTTCCTCATCTTTATGTGAACAATAGTGATTATATATGTTGTTCTTACAATGAACCTGATAGCTCAAATGAGAAAAAAGATGGTGGTGGTGATAATAATAAGGAGAATGTTGGTCCGAATAACAATGGTTGTCATGTTTCTGCGAAGTTGTTTGTTGTGAATAAGGAAAAGCAGAAGTTTCATGAAGCTCATGGATTGGAACAATGGTGGTCTAATGATTCTTCACAGCTTCAGCAGACTATTCATACTAGTAAACTCATAAGCAGGCAACTTAAATCTTTGTATACAGGTGGTGGCGGTTCTTCTTCTCAAATCTTGCAGGGAAAGCCAAGTAAATAAGGATTTGATCACATTGGTTACAAAATGAATTCAATTATATACCTTTTTTGGTTGTGCAAGTGTTGATATGTGATAATATTTTCATTTGGTTTTTCTGGTTTATAGTTTTGGACAAGTTGGAGGTTTTTATTATCTTATAATATAGTATCCAAGTCATTGTACTTATAATTGCAGTTTTGAAGTCTCAAACTAAGAACATGATCTGTTTTACTTTGTGCATCTACATGTTTTCTATGTTTTTGTTTTTTTTTGGATTTGTAGATGAAGTAGTTATAACTCATAACTGTGAGAACCAAAATTCTAACCGTGGTGTTTTACATGCTATTTTACAACATAAAATCTGAACAGGAGCATTTTTCTTCTCCAGCTAGAAAAGATTCTATGTAATTTCAATTATGTCTTGACGATATCAATTATGTCTTTGGAACAAGTGTTGCACCAAAAGCTGAGAAATTTGACTAGTATGAAGCATGGGAGGATGAAACTGTTTGGTTAAGTCAATGGCTTCTTGATTCCATGACCAAAAACATCATACAATTATGGCAAATAGCAAGTGCAATATTATTCTATTCACATAGAGTGGTTGTGCTTAAAAATGGATTCAACTGTTTTTATGATTCTAAGAGTCTATAGTTGTTTGGTTGCGGAAAAGTAAATGACAAAAAACACATGAAAATTTCGGTGTTAACAGTGTGAAAACTGCCTAAGGATAAATTTCGTCATTGTTTATTCTCATGCATAATCATTGGTGAGTAATATGCTCTTCTGCTAAGTTATTAATATC
This sequence comes from Lathyrus oleraceus, assembly GCF_024323335.1. NCBI lineage: Eukaryota > Viridiplantae > Streptophyta > Magnoliopsida > Fabales > Fabaceae > Lathyrus > Lathyrus oleraceus. The sequence goes on from NC_066583.1 coordinate 402,617,748, forward strand.
ACCGCCTTTTGCTTTCATTGAGTCTCATCTCTGACTCAAAGACTTGAAATTGGTTGTACTACTTAATAGGCGATCTAGCGCACTATAAAATACAACAATATTAATTTCAATAGTGATATAAAGATATTGATTGCCAATTATCAGTATTCTGCCAATATTAAATCTAATCCTATCTCTAGTAACGACCAACACCTCATGTATGTCATGTTATACCATAAAACATATTTTAAATAGCTAATCCAAAATAAGCATTAAGAACGAAGAATCCTCAATATTAAGGCTTAGTTAGAATTACGTAAAACGTCATGACGTAACTAAACATGAATATATAGTGACTACATCTATCCTAAACAAATATATTTGTAGATATGCTTACTCATCATAGTTGTATAGATAATTTTGATAAGAAAAAGTTGGAAGGTCATCTGAGCCGATCTCTCGAACATCGTTTTAGCCATTAATCTCCATCTCATATTCTCCTATTTAGACCAAGGTGAATCTACTACCTTATTGTAGTACCTTGAATCCACAAAAACTTATTTTGAATTAAAATTGGACTTCTTATTTATATGCTTGAGAAAGATAGGCTCGTTATGCCCACACCCCATCTTCGCCTAGTGCGCCATTCTTCCCTATTAAGCAATGTCAGCTCACTCTGTAACTAGCCCTAACCTCTCTAGCTCGTTAGGCGCACCACACATATTTATTTAGCACACAAACACTTCCTTCACCATGAAGTTATTTAGTCTTGAAGTATTCTTTCTCTTATGCTCACCTAGCGTGCCCATGGACCTGGCCTAGCAAGCATTGCTCGTAGGAAAATGGTCATGGAAGGTCATTGTGTATTTCTTGGTGATTTCTTAGTCTTTTTCACATGTTTTTGACAAATGCGCAAGTAAAAAGTCCAAACAAGTCTTTTAACATTTTTCATTGATAAATTCGTGGTTTTCATATCGATTGCGAGTAAAATAAGTCAATAACTGTCTACGTATTTTATGTAATTTTAGAACTGATTAACTCTCCCTAACTTATTTTTATTGTTTGTCCTCAAACAAAATTCATTCAAATGGTTCATAAGTTTTTGAAATGCATGTTTCATGAGTGGTTAAATGACTAGGTTAAATATTTTTTTAAAAAAAATAGAATGACATGATATTCTTTCTAACGCAAGTTTATGATCATCATCATAAATATCCATAAATCATAGCATGAAAATAAACGAGTTGCTTGACTTAAGTAAGATTTTAAAACATGTCTAGACCATTAGTCAATTGTTTATCAGAATCATGATCTCACCGAGTATCTCTCAATATTAGTGTTTCCTCATAAATTGGACAAAGCAAGTACTATAAAAACATTTTTCATTTTATCTAAATAATATCACAAGATACATTATCAGTCATAGATCACTAAGGTCTTCTTTTGTTGTTGTAACATGGTTGAGCTTAAAAAAATATTGATTTTTCTTTGGATTCAAAAGTCTAAAGATAAGAAAATAAAAAAAAATTAATTCTAAATCATTATTTTTAAAAATGTTTCTTTTTTTGATTCCACTCTTTACAACCATTTTTACTTTGGTGATTTTCTTTTGTATGCTTTGAACTTGATTTTTATTTTTTGTTTTGTTTTGTCAAAAAACATGTTCTTCTTCTTTTATCTTTTCACCATTACTACTTGATTTTATTTTTCATACATTTAGTTTTCTCCTCAACTTTATTTTTGAAATACCATTGCATTTTAAAGTGTTCTCCTATCATTAAAATAAGGTGGTGAACATTGTTTTATTTTTAAAATTAGTTGAGGGTTGTAAGTTGAAAGAACAACAAACTTAATTCTAAGCTTAAAGGGGTTGTCTAAGAATCACACCCTCATTAGGTAGGCTTTTTGGTCAAGTGGTTTTTACTCAAAATCAAACAATTTATTGATCATATTCATGACTCCAAACCTGTTAGATAATAGCAAGACTAATGCAAAATTTACACAGTTAACAAGCATGCCCACTCTCATTATTTATGTAAAACATGAAGTTGCACACATCTCACTTTAGTAGGCTTAAGATTCTTGACATGTTTTCACTAGATAGTAGTAAAATCAAACTTTATGTCAACAAATAATTCAAATTCATGCTATAATTCATAGATAGTCAAACATTGATCATGACTGAAGCATGTTAAAATAATAAAACATTTTTCATATAAAATTCTCTTGAACTTTCTCATTATCCTAGCTATTGTGATTCCAATGCATTTTGGCTTTTTTAGATCATCTTCTGAACCATCTCCATACAAACCTTTAAAAGAAACTTTTCACAAATTTAACAAGTAATTAATCGTGAAAATAATTAAATTTCACAAGTGTAGGCTTTAGGATTTTGTCGATCATCCATGCATTCCATCCTCTGCAAGAAAGGTTTGCATGTTCTTAGGCCGTCGACATGGGATGGATTTTATGAGGATTTCTTTCTTAGCCCAAGAATCCTCACCTAGCTCAAATTTGCATCAAAGTCTGCCAAACGCACTCAGGAGCTCACTTAGCGAGCCTTTTGCTACAACACATGTACATATTTGCTTGTTCAATTTCCTCATCACATATGCATCATAATTCAAGGGAATGAAGATGATCACCTCATAATACTCAAATATAGTTGGAAACTTGGGTGTGCTCATGTACTTCGTACAAAATAACCAACACACCAAAGTTCATTATGCATGAACATTGTTAGTAACATAAGACATAAACACAACACACACAAAAACTAACAAACGTGGTTCAAAAAGTAATATAAAAATAATGAAAAACCTGAAAATGATAAGATTGAAAGCAAATACATTTTTGTCTTGCTTAGTGAACAACAAAGCCCTCCTAGTGAGGTATCTGCATTATGCCTTGGTTTTAATGAGTTTAAGTGACAATTGCAGATAAAATGTTAACATAAATTAATGCTAAAACATTAGGTTGTCTCCCAATAAGTGTTGTTTTTACATCATTAGCTTGACACTTTTTTTTCTTTTCTACGAATAATACATGGGAATGACAATGATGCTAGTGTCATTTCACTACACAACTTGCTAGTCTGCATGCTTGTTTCTCGGTTGTTACTTCTGGATTGTGTGACCCGAGACTTTACTATGGACGATAACCACAATTTTGAAACACCTCAATAGTTTTTCATGTATCTCATATAATTCCATCTCATTCATTTTATGATTATGTGTTTTAGTTATATTCTGGATATTATGGTTTGATCAGGATCTTTATATTTGATATCCATGTTTGGATTGTGGTTTGCTTTAGTCTTATGTGGTAATGTTGTCTATTTTCTTCATTCATCTATATTAATATTATGTTTCTCTTTATTCTTTAATTACATGCACTGCATGGGCTTATTTTCGTATATTGGTTTCTCAGTTTTTTCATGATATGTTGATAAAAATGTATCATTTTATGCAGTGTTGTTTATGTGTGTTGATTGTGTATGTTTGTGTTATTTTCACGTTTCACTATTTTTGTGTTCCTCTTCATCTTTGATTTTGTCAAAAGGGGAGAGGGGATTTCAAATTAAATATAAAATTACATTATGTAATGAGTGTTCAATGCAGCGGGAGGATAACTTTATGAGTCACTCAAATACTTCAAATTCCCCCAAGCATAAAAAGAGGGATTGCAATTTCACTAGCGCGCATTATTAGTTATCTTAATATTTTGATACTTTTTATATCATATTTTGCTGTATTTTTTAGTTTCGTTAATGACCCTCTCTCACGCACAAGTAAAATGATTTTCATGCATAAAATGAAATGTTGACTAAAGTCAAACTTTGATCATCTGATTCAAAGGATTTCATGACTCGATTCAAAGTGGATATCATGATTGAATCAATTTAAGGCTCGTTGTTAATCAATTCTAAAAGGCTTTCCAAAATTTGTCTCTATACTTATTTGTCAGAATCGAGTCATAGGTTGGCATGATCTATTCCAAAAACTAATGTGGATCGATTCAAAAATGTGTATGATCTAATTCAAGAATTAATTTGAATTGATTCAAAATTAATTTATCTTGATTTTTTTACAACCAACTTCCAACATTTGAATTGATGAGTTGCTAACTTTTACTAGGATCATTCAAGGATATTTTTCTCTCATTTAAACTATGTATATCATGTACATATAAATAGATTATTTCATTCAAAAATCATGAGAGATAAAAGAATTATCAATGAGATAGCTAAGAAAATAAAAATTCATCTCTCTCAAGTTTGAAAAATCATTAAGTTGACGGAGTTGACATCAACTTGTTTATGCGTGTGATGCTTAATTGTAAGGAAGCATTAAAGATCTAATCTTTCATTGATGTGTGTAGTTTTATAAAAACTTTTATCTTGAAGGAATTCAACAAGTGATGTCTATAGAAGGAAAAATATAAGACACACTTCTCCATTATTATGGAGTTTTTATGTGGATTTGTCAACCTGCCGAAGAAATGAATTCAATGCTTGAATTTGAGATTTAGTGAAGATCGATAATTGTCAAGATTTAATCCCATCAAAGGTTTAAGATCAAGATCAAGATCAAGTTAAATATAAAAGAAAGTAGTTGTGGTAGCTAGTTGCAGACAAGTTCAACCAAAAAGAAATGAAGAAGATATATGAAGCTTATTTATTTTTCATTGAATTGTTATAACCCAAACGTGAATCAAAATAACATAGTAAAATTTTGATGGTTTATCTTTGAAGATTATATTAGGTGGTTGCAAGGACAATAACATTGAACAAGTATAAGTTCATGTGCTCTCTCTCTCTCTCTCTATCTCTCTCTCTTTCTTATATTTTTTCTTTCATAAGATATGGGTCGAAACTCTATTAAATCCTAGTACATAGTCTCTCAACTCTCTCACTTTACTTTCACTCATTTACTTTCCATTTCATTTATATCCTTTCTTTTTCTACTGTTATCTCTATTTTCAACTATATTAGCACATCTTGTTGCTTTTTATTAATAATGCTTTTATTTATTCACGACCTTTTAATAGAACACTCCCCCCCCCCCACACACACACTTGTGCTTGGAGTCACTTGTTCAATACTCTCAACAAAATTTGAAAACCTAAAGATGAAGGAGGATGAAACCATCTCTGAATCCAATGTACAACTTCGCGACATTGCTAGCAACTCATTTGCCCATGGTGAAAAGTTGTTTGAGTAAAAGTTGTTAGAACAAGATTTTGTTATGCATCTATACCTTGAGTTTTGATGATAACAATGTTGTATCTGTGTGAGAACAATTTTGGTACCCTAATGGTTTTCTATTGTGTAGTATTAACAACTAGTTTCGATTATGAGTATATGACATGCAACGTCATCTGCTTCTGAATAATGAGTTCTAAATCCTCTTCTGTGTCATCCATAAGAAGTTCTGAAAGATGTTCAAATATTACTGCTGCAATGATCTTTCTGCTTCTGTGTTGATTCACTCTTGAGAAGCTTCTAAGGAGACGTTATGTTGTTGCTGCAACGTTCTCTCAGTTCGTACTTCTGGACGTGACTCTGATCACTAAGCTTCTGAAGAATGGAAAGCTTCTGAAGTTATGTTACTTAGCTGAAGATTCTGAAGATCTCAAGCCAGACGTTGAGGTTATCAAGATTCTGACTGTAGATTTTGAAGACTCTGAAGATTCTGAAGATACTGAAGATCTCAAATCAGACTACTAACACTGTCAAGGTTCTAACCAAAGACTAATGACATGTTGAGTAATTTCTTTTTCCATTTTAAAATATCCTTTAGTTTATAAATGCATCTTTCTTTTTAAAATTGATCACTTGGTCTCAAATTTGTAGGGACCTTTAATTAAGGAGACTAGTAGTGAATATGAGATAATGCATGTCAAAGCCAATACTTCCATACTTGAAAAAAGATTTAGTGTACCAAATATCTCTGTAGCGGGGTATTCGTTACCATTAGAGATATTGACTAAATCCAAGGTAATCCATACAAGTCGAGTCGCCACCGCACTTCTATTTATCCAAAGGAATGGTTAGAAAGCGAACAAAAACCTAAAAGTTTTATTGAATCAAAAACTAGTAAAAATGTCAGAGATCGGGGTAAGGGGGTTGGTTATGCAATGGGAAGGTTTTAAGCACCCAAAACATCCTAGGTACTCCTAGGGAGCCCTTTTACACTTGTTGTAAGGTTGGTATTTTGTGAAAATTTGTTTGTGCAAACATGATTAAAGAGATGAGAAGAGAATATATAAGTTATTTACATTTTTGTGTTTGGATGGATAAACCCATTGCCTACGTACCATCTTAAAAAAAGATTAGGATCAAAACCTCGTAGTTCGGGGTAAAAATCTCAAAAATGAGTTGGTGAATTGATTGGTCCAAAAGCCTTAAGGTCTTTTGTTATCCAAGGGAGGAAACTCAACCTAAATCCGCAAATCCACCATGTGAGGATAGCTTCAAAATGCTAGTGAGGGGTTAACCCTATAATAAGCATGGAAGACTCATTGTCCATCACTAAGGATATAGGTGAGTATTACATCTACTTCAAGGATAACTCAAACCTAATAGCTAAAGGTTATGAAAAAGTTTTGATTAAGAAAGTGGCCATTGACACCACAAAAGGTATTTGAATGAGTGGTATTTACCAATGAAAAGTATTTACAAAGTATGGTCAAAGTTGACTTAAATATTCAATTCAAAATAAGTGTTATGAAAAGAAAGTTTGCAAATCAAAAGCATAAGGCTTAGGTTTCTAATGTTGAAAACAAATGTTAAATGTTTGCACAAAAGTTTTGGCTTGGGGTAGAGTGGAGGGAAGAAGAAGACTGGCTAAATCCTAAACATACAAGAGATGAGGGATAAGAAACAAGACCACAAATGGAGTTCCTCTCTTGAGATCATATTGATGATCCAAGTAGCTCCCGTCCTTTGGAATATGCAAGCAAAATAAGTGTAAGCTCAAGCAATCAACATAATCAAACAAGCTCTTAGAAGATCCCCAATGGCTCTTATATCTTTCACTTTGGCTGAACATGGCAATGGTTCTTCAATTTTGCTCACATAGGATCCCCTAGCACAAAAAGCACAAACATCAAAGAATTCTATGAAGTAAAATCAAGAATGGACAAGAGTGAGTTTAGAGGTTTGGTCCTTCTAATCTATCTTCAACATTAAGGTCCTTTTACTCTAATTTGCATAGGGAAAGTCCTAGAAACTAAGTCCATTTGTCCATTTCTTTATATTTGGTCCACAATAATCAAAACAAAACACAAGCACAATAATAGATACACAATAATGTGCTCAAGTGAGCAAAAGGCAAATTGCATTAACATATACATGTGCTCAAATGAGCAAAGGGGGAAAAGCAAATGAATAATATGTACAAGAATGGTAAATTGCATAAATGTAAAGAGCAAGAAGTAAATGTTAATGGTTAATGGTTAGTGTTAATAGTTAGTGTGCCATAAGGAAAATTTAGCGATATGTTAAGCAATCGTAATTGGACTTATGTAGAAGTCACAACTATCTGAGGCCGGTCAATAATAATGTAGGCAACAACACAAGTTAGAGGTCTTGATTAATGAATCAAGCTCCAACAACTTGCCATGCCAAAAGGAAAATGAGAAATGATCTTGTATTGATTTAGGTTCTTTGCATGATTTAGGAAGTAACATATCCTTAATGCAAAGCCATTCACTTGATCCATGATCAAGATGAATTAGATTTGAATCAAGGAAGATTAAACCTCCATGTATCAATGCTAACCACCAATCTTTAACTCATTGATCAAAAAGAAGAAAGAAAGAAGAAGAAGAAGAAGATGAAGAATTAAAGTGCATTAATGGAAATGGTATGTATTAATCAACAAGTATTGACCAAAGATAAAGAAGATCAAGGCCAAACAATAGAAAACAGAAGCAAAAACAAGATTAGAAGTCAAGAAACAAATAAAATATTTTTGACATTTTTTAATATTAAAATAAAACTTGAATTAAAATAATAAAGAAAGGTCAAACTTCAAACTCACTTCAAATCAACTTTGAAAAGTCCAAGTGAATTATCCCAAGTTCACCAAGGTCAAACAAAGTTTGACAAAAAACTTCAGCATTTTTAGAAGTCAGAAACTATTTTAAATCAATTAAAAATGCATAAAAATAATTTTCATAGATCTATCATCATTCAAAGAGGTTAGAAAAATATTTTTGGTATTTTTTGGATATCAAAACCTATTTTAAATGAATTAAAAATAAGCAGAAAAGAGAAAATTACTAAAAAATATCAAATGATAAAATAAAAAATATTAAAAATCATTTTTAGAAAGTTGAAATTAAAAGGAGAAGAATGAAATTGGTCCCATAATTTTTGGACCAATAATGAGAGAGATATGAATTTTAAAGTGAAATGGAATTAAAATAATAAAATGAAAATAAAATCAGAAAATAGAAAAAGAGAAAAAGTGTGAGCCGTCTGATGGAGATTCATTAATTGACGTGGATCATCACGTGGCCAAGAAGCGCACGCTCACCATACACGCGAGTCAAATGCATCACACAGAGCCATTAAATGAGTCATAACATTGAACGCATGGGATTGAATCTGGAAACATGAATGGACGGATCTGATTGGACCTGGAGACCAGATGGTGGCCAGCGCCACCGTCTTCTCCGGCCAACTTTCGGCCATGTCCAAAGTTGCAGAAATAAAAATGGTAATCAAATGGCACGATCTAGGCATCATTCGAGAGCTGGGGTGATGTACATCACCCATGTACCACTCAATTCCATTCTAGATCTCTATATTGAGAGAAATCAGAAGTGGAAATTCTGTGGTGTTCATATGAACTTCATGATTTTCAAAAATTGAAAGCATAACAATGTTGCCTCTATGCAGAGGACTTCAGATCACACAACAACAATGAAAATAGAGTACTATACAAGCTGATTCGAAGCAAATAACAGTTAAAGTAAACCTTTGATTTGCAAGGCTTTGAGTCATAATCCTTGGATGCTTTTGCTTACAGTAGACACTTGGATTAAGGGGAGAAGGTTTAGGAACTTTGAGATCTGAAAATTGATCAATGAAATCAAAATTCAGATCTGAAAAATTTGAAGAAAAATGAATTAGTTCCTTTAGTGATGGCTAGGATTTCAGTTTAGCAGCAATTGGGGCGCCTTAAGGTTGAAGAAATGAAGAGCATAGGCATGGTATTTATAGGAGAAGCAAGCTGAAATGCATGATTCAAAGTTTGCATGAAGGGAAAGGGCCTCCATGCATGGGCCTGTACAGGCGCATGGAGGGCCCAATTCTACTTGGAATTGGAAGCTAATGCATGATGAAAGAAAAATGGACGTGCAGATTGGACTGTATTAGCTCATGCAAGGCAAATGAAATGATTTTCCAAAAATGCACTATAATATTCAAGTCTTCGAAAAAGCCATGTTAAAAATAAGAACACCACCTCATGAGTAATGGTTGGAAAGCTTATTTCATAAGGATCATTTGTTATGTTGATTAAAACTCCATTTGGGCCTTGGAAATTAATGAAAATTGGACTTGAAGTGTAGGGTGCAAAACATGCATATGTGAGATTTTCAAAATTGGCTAAATTTCAAGCCCTTCTGTCTCAATGATGCAAGCTCCAATTGACAAAATCTTCAACATGAACGTTGTATATCTTTTCAAGGCACTCAATTTGGACCTAAATTTTGCATCATTTGGAGTTTTGATGAAGAAGTTATGAGCACTTGAAGTTGGAATTTTTCACATTTCAATGCATTTGGTCCAAAGTGACCTATAATGTTTTGCATTATCACATGTATTAATTTTGAGATTTTGAAATTTTGCTCAACATAACCTTTGAAGTAGACATCTTAAGCTTTCCAATTCATTTGGTCTCACTTCAAAATCATGAAAAATGAAGGCGTTATGTCCTTGGGAAGTTGACCTAAAATTAGGGTTTCAATCAAAATGACCTATAATGTCTTGGGATGGATGATGACCTTAAAAGATTAAAATCAATTTTGGATGAACATGAAAGTTGTTAACATGGTTCTTAAGAACATTTTTTCTCTTGGGGTCATCTCCATTTGACAAACACATAAAAAGTTAGGTCTCAGTGTATTTCAAAATAGTCAGATGAATTTACTAATCAACTTCTCAAGTCCAAACCTCATATCTTGATGAATTGATGATTGAGGACACTAAAATAAGTTCAAATATGCATGACATGATGAATTAAAGAACTTCCCTTGATTGTATTTGACCATGGGTTTGAGGTTTCTTCATGAGCAAGGCACAGTTGATGAATAGATGAATTAGGGTTTCCTTGGGAAACAAGCCTCAAACCCTTTGATTTGCTTTGATCAAAATGATGAATTGAGATACTTGGGAGGCATATTTTATGGTTGAGAGCTTTGGGAACCATTTCCATGCTTGCTTTCATCTTCTCTTGGCCATATCAATGCACATAGGATCTCCTAAAAGCTTTAGACCTTGTGACTGCTCAAGCTACAAACAAGAGATGTTAGTGACATATTTTTGTGCTTTTGGTTAGTGAATAAAATGAGAAAAGCAATGATATACAATTCAAGTATGCTTGGTGATCTCAAACCACTCACAAGAGACCCCACCCCAAAGGTAAGGAGCCAAAATGCTTATGATCCTTGAGGCAATGTAAATGCAATGTTATGATGCCATGAGGGATCTTAGGGTCAAAATTGGGGTCTTACAGATGCCCCTATTTAAGGTCATTCTAGCCAGAGATATGAAGGTTAAAATCTTCGTCTCGACGGGGTAGAATGGGCTTAAATAATAACAAAGAGATGAATTTTGGTCCCTAAGAGACCTCATGATGCAAATGTATGTATGCAAAAGGTAGTATTCTGTGGAGATATGTGTCCACAAAGAGAAAAGAAATCAGGAGAAACTGACAATCCATATGAGTATTACGCTCCATGGGACAAAGACTCTGGGGACTCTAATGGGTGATAAGAGAGGGAATAAAATGCGTGAGCAGGTCACGACTTAAGACTTGGTGAGAGACACGAGAAGAATTCCATGAAAATAAATCTATGGAAGGATTCAAGCTGACTCAAAGGTGCATGTATTGGGGAATATGCCTGATAACACGAAATTATATCATTTTTTAGGACTTAATTCAATTGAATTTTATTATTATTTATTTCAGTTCACTTCATTTTATAAGATATTACACGGTATTTTCTTCCTATTTGTCTCAGGTGGCTTATTTTGAAGCACAAGTAAAAATGAAAGAAAAGGAGGTGCAAAAAGGAAAGAAAATGAACCAAATGTCAAAGCCCAACCCAAAACACAAAACGCAGGTGCCGTGCATGTGACGGACGTCACAGAGGGCGTGACGAGCGTCACGCCTTGCACACTCCTGTGACGGACGTCACACATGGTGTGACGAACGTCCCACCATTCCCCTACTTTTTTGGCGCAAGGAACGCCTCAGAGACGTTGAGGAGACGTTGAGGAGTGTTGAGCCCTATATCCACGCCATGCATTTATGCACGTTGAAGACTTTTTGGCAGCGGAAGCGGTTACTCAAACATATATAAATAGCCACTTGCAAAACCAAAGAGGGTTCGGAAGCTTTTCCACATTTTTTCCTTTGCCGTTTTCGCTTTTGCATATTTTCCTTTCCAGCAACTTAACATTATTGTTTCTCTATTATTTTTACGAGTTCTACATTATCTCTTTTGCAATTTCTATTTTCCTTTTTCCTTTTTAGCATTTAGTTAATTCTTTTCGTACAATAGTTTCTACATCGGAAACTATTGTGCACCTTTTTATCGGATCTAACCTTACGTTAGAATCTAGTTTTATTTCCTTCGTTTTAATTTGTTGTTTAACTGAAGAATCCAAGAACAAATCCTACCGGCTTGTGGTGGAGTGTTCAAGACTATTGTTTACCTCATTCAGGTTCTTTAACTATTATTTAATGCTTTGTTTTATTATTTATTTATATTATCTGCCTGGGATGAGTCTGTTTATGCATGATAAGTATTTTAGTTTGTTTAGCATGTCTGGCTAATTCGCCTAGATATCGGTATGTAAAGTAAGCGGAATAAGGAATCAAAACTCAGTCGGTTAAATTAAGTTTAGAATTAAAATCACTCTTTTTACGGTCTCAATTTACAGATTTAATAACAAAGGTTTTTACGAAAGTAAAAGACATAAAGAAGTTAAAATCAATAGAGCGAGAGTTTGAGGTTTTAACTGGACAGTGTAAATTAGACATTAATTCTAGATCAGGGCGAGAGCAAGTTTTAGAGTTAATTAAATTCCGATCTTTTCCAAAAAGTATTTTTAAAGATTGAACGTGAGGACGAGAGTTAAGCATTCGAATTTAACTATATAACCTAAGTCAACAGAGCGAGAGTTTGAGATAAGGGTGTTTAAACGGTCAGTGTTTTCTTGAAAAGAGTTTCTATGGACTGTATTGCTTTCAAAAAATGGTTTTTTGACTTAATTATAAGTGACAGCTACATTAACATAAAATCATGGTTTATTCAACAGAGCGAGAGTTTGAGATAAAACTTTTAATCAATATAGTCAACTGAAAAGATTTATTTTAAAACCAAGAGACCGACGAAGGATTGATTCCATAATTACGACGAACTACATACTGATATCTGTTTTATTAATATTTAATCTAGATCTTAGTTTAGTTTTTAGCTTTCCCCCAAACAATCAAACATTGTTCACCTTAGCTTTACGAAGTAACCTTAGATAACGGTATATCGATTCATAAGTCCCTGTGGGATCGATATCTTTTAAAACTACGCGATAGAACTGTGCACTTGCAGTTTGTACCCCAAATTCGACTCATAAAGTCGAGCGATCAAGTTTTTGGCGCCGTTGCCGGGGACTTTTATTTAATCGATATCGTAACTCTTCCGTTACGCTGTAGAGACTAAGGTTTCTTTTTCTTCTATTCTTTCTTTAGTTGATTTGTATGCCACGCACTCGCTCTCAAGGCGAACCGCTCTATCTACGAATCAACGATATCGAACTATATCTCCGAGTCCTATGACGAATTCGGGAATATCGTGCTGCAAACAATCTCCCTCCTATAGAACTTCCTGATTTCAAAAACCTTTTTCCTTCGATAACCGAGATGGCAGAACCAGCTCGTGCTCTTAGAGATTACGCCGCTCCATCGCAAGATGAGCCACATTCAAGTATTGCTCCACCCGCAATCGAAGCAAACAACTTCAAACTTAAACCTTCGCTGTTGCAGGCTGTGCAACAGAACCAATTCTCTGGAAATCCTACCGAGGATCCAAACCTTCATTTATCCGTATTCGTCCAATACGCTGATACTGTTAAAGCCAATGGTGTCACTTCAGAGGCAATTCGACTTCGTCTTTTTCCTTTCTCATTAAGAGATAGCGCTAGAAGATGGCTTCAATCTCTTCCTTCCAACTCAGTCACCACATGGAACGAGTTGAAGAAAGTTTTTCTTGCTCGATATTTTCCGCCAAGCAAAACAGCTATGTTAAGAGCCCAGATAAACGGATTTAAACAGAAAGACAACGAGTCTCTTTTCGAAGCATGGGAAAGATACAAAGACATGATGAGACTTTGCCCACACCATGGTTTGGAAGACTGGTTAGTAATTCACACATTTTATAATGGTCTCTTGTACAACACAAGGTTAACAATAGACGCCGCTGCAGGTGGTGCACTAATGAACAAACCTTATGCTGAAGCTTACCAACTTATCGAAAGCATGGCCCAAAACCACTATCAGTGGGGAACCGAACGAACAATGGTGGAAAAACCTCAAACGAAAACTGGCATGTACGAGATAAGTAACCTTGATCACGTTAATGCAAAAGTGGATGCTTTGGTCCAGAAAATTGAAAGTTTAAATGTATCACCTCCAGCCGCCGTGGTTGCTATAACTCAGAATTGCGAGGTCTGTGGAATCCAAGGTCACACTCCTACGGATTGTCAACTCTTGACAGGAATCCAAGCAGAGCAAGTGAACTATGCTCAAGGAAGCCCCTACTCGAATACCTATAACTCAAATTGGAAGAACCATCCAAACTTTTCATATAAAAGTAATAATGCTTTGTATGCACCTGGACAGTCTCCAAATCAAGCCCCAGCTATACCTCCGGGATATCAGAAACCGAACCCATCCATGCCTAACAATAACGCCCCTAGGAAATCCAACTTGGAAATCATGATGGAAAACTTTATAGCTTCCCAACAACAAACCAATAAAGACTTTTTAAACCAGAATGTACACACTGGCGAACAACTTAAACAACTAGCAAGCAAAGTAGATGCCTTGGCTACCCATAACAAAATGCTGGAAACACAAATATCACAAGTAGCCCAACAACAAGCACCTACTGCTGCCCCAACTGGTACATTCCCTGGACAGCCCCAACCTAACCCGAGAAGCCACGCTCATGCAATTATATTAAGAAGTGGAACGGAAGTGGAAGGACCGTCTGATCCAAGGATAGAAAACCAAAACCCTAAGAAATCAACTGAGGAAAGTGAACCTAAGGAAAAGGAAGAAAGTAATAAGGAAACCCTAGAAAAGAAGGAACCTTATGTACCTCCACCACCTTACAAACCACCTATCCCTTACCCTCAAAGGCTTGTTAAAACCAAAGATGCGGGCCAATTTAGAAAATTTGTTGATCTCCTTAAACAATTAAACGTTACAATTCCGTTCACCGAAGCTATTACGCAGATGCCCTCCTATGCTAAATTCTTAAAAGAAATTCTTTCTAATAAGAGGAAACTGGAAGATAGCGAAACCGTTACACTCCCTGCCGAATGCAGCACTATAATCCAAAACATGCCTCCTAAACTCAAGGATCCAGGTAGTTTCTCTATACCCTGTCACATAGGAAAATTTGTCATCGACAAAGCCTTATGCGATTTAGGAGCCGGAATTAGCGTTATGCCTTTATCCATATGTAAGAAACTGGAAATGGGAGAATTAAGACCAACCAAAATGTCTGTGCAACTAGCAGATCGTTCCATAAAATATCCTGTAGGAATTCTTGAAAACGTTCCCGTACGCATAGGTCAATTCTACATTCCAACGAATTTTACAATTATGGACATTAGAGAAGATGATATTACACCCATTATACTGGGAAGACCGTTTTTAGCAACTGCCGGTGCAATCATAGACGTAAAACGAGGACGACTCACCTTCGAAGTAGGTGAAGAGAAAATTGAGTTCATTCTTTCTCAATTCTTGAAAGCACCTGCAATAGAAGATACATGTTACTTCATGGATATCATCGATGAATGCATAAAAGAAGCAGAGTTAGGAGAAGACAAATCATCAGACTATCTTTTAAAAGACAAATCTAACCAATGTTTAGCAATAACACCGGACCCCACGCAATGTCTTAACAAACCAACCCCTGACCTGAAAACACTTCCCAAAAATCTGAGATATGAATTCCTAGATTTAGAACTTGAACGACCTGTGATAGTTAATGCAGACCTAGGAAGACTCGAAACAGAAAAACTCCTACATATCTTAAGAAAGTATCCAACCGCACTAGGTTACCACATCACTGATCTTAAAGGAATAAGTCCTTCTATTTGTATGCACCGCATCATGTTAGAAGAAGACTGTAAAACCTCTAGGGAAAACCAGAGGAGACTAAATCCGATCCTGAGTGAGGTAGTAAAGAAGGAAATAACCAAGTTATTAGAAGCAGGTATTATATATCCTATATCTGATAGCAAATGGGTTAGTCCTGTACACGTAGTACCAAAGAAAGGAGGCATAACCGTTATTGAAAACGAAAAAGGGGAAACTATAACTAAACGAATCGAATCGGGATGGAGAATGTGCATTGACTATAGGAAACTAAACAAAGCAACCCGAAAAGATCATTTCCCTTTACCATTCATTGACCAGATGTTAGAACGATTAGCAAAACATTCACATTTCTGTTATCTAGACGGTTATTCAGGCTTCTTCCAAATACCAATTCACCCTGATGACCAAGAAAAGACAACGTTCACGTGTCCTTTTGGTACCTTCGCTTATAGACGAATGCCGTTTGGCCTGTGTAATGCTCCTGCAACCTTTCAAAGATGCATGATGGCAATTTTCGCCGACCTTCTCGAAAACATCATGGAAGTATTTATGGATGACTTTTCCGTATACGGACAAAGTTTTGAAGAATGCCTTGAAAACCTAGAAAGAGTTCTTGAGCAATGTGTGAAAGTAAACTTAGTACTTAACTGGGAGAAGTGCCATTTTATGGTACAAGAAGGAATTGTTTTAGGACACATAATCTCGAACAGAGGAATTGAAGTAGACAAAGCCAAAATAGAGGTAATCGAAAACCTTCAACCCCCGAAAACTGTGAGAGAAGTACGAAGCTTCTTAGGACACGCCGGTTTTTACCGACGATTCATCAAAGACTTCTCTAAGATAACTAAACCTTTAACCGGACTATTGATGAAAGATGCTGATTTCATATTCGACGACAACTGTTTAAAAGCATTTCAAGCGCTTAAGCAAGCATTGATCTCCGCACCCATAATGCAGACACCCGACTGGAATGAACCATTCGAAATAATGTGCGATGCCAGCGATTATGCTGTAGGTGCTGTTTTAGGACAACGAAAGGATAAAAAGCTTCACGTTATATACTACGCAAGCAGAACCCTGGATGAAGCGCAAATGAATTACGCCACTACCGAGAAAGAACTCCTAGCAGTTGTATTTGCGCTAGATAAATTTCGATCTTACTTGGTCGGAGCCAAAATAATAGTTTACACTGATCACGCTGCTATCAAGTACCTTTTAACAAAAAAGGATGCTAAACCTAGACTCCTAAGATGGATCTTGTTGCTACAAGAGTTCGATTTAGAAATCAAAGACAAGAAAGGAACTGAAAACGTAGTAGCAGACCACCTCTCTAGACTTGAGAACCTTGAACCAGAAAGAACCTCAATTAACGATGATTTCTCGTACGATAAACTTATAGCTACTTTGGAAGAGAACAACTCCGACACGCAAGCAGAAACCACCTTAGCTATATCTGTCACACCATGGTACGCTGATCTCGTCAATTATTTAGCTGCCGGAATAATTCCGCCCACTTTGTCCTACCAGCAGAAGAAACGATTCTTTTACGATATAAAACACTATTACTGGGACGATCCCTTACTTTTCAAAAGGGGCCCCGATGGTATTTTCCGTCGATGTATACCCGAAGAAGAGGTAGAAAATATAATCCAACACTGCCACTCCGCTCCTTATGGTGGACACACAAGTACATCCAAGACCTGCTCTAAAATCCTACAAGCCGGCTTTTATTGGCCAACTATATGGAAGGACGTACATGCGGCTATTAAGGAATGTGACAGATGTCAACGCACGGGAAACATATCTAGACGTGACGAGATGCCACAAAAAGGTATTTTGGAAGTAGAGATCTTCGACGTGTGGGGAATAGACTTCATGGGACCTTTTCCATCCTCTTTCGGTAACAAATACATACTCGTGGCAGTTGACTACGTATCAAAATGGATCGAAGCTATAGCTTCCCCAACAAATGACACCCGAGTAGTAACTAGACTCTTTAAGAATATAATATTTCCGAGATTTGGCATCCCAAGAATAGTAGTCAGTGATGGTGGATCGCACTTTATATCCAAGGTACTCGAAAAATTATTATTTAAATATGGCGTGAGACATAGGATAGCGACACCTTACCACCCTCAGACCAGTGGACAAGTGGAAGTATCTAACAGAGAAATCAAGCAAATACTAGAAAAAACAGTCGCCACTTCAAGGAAAGATTGGTCATTGAAATTACCAGAAGCTTTGTGGGCATACCGAACTGCTTATAAAACCCCCATAGGGACGACCCCATTTAAGCTCATATATGGAAAATCCTGCCACCTCCCGGTAGAATTAGAACATAAAGCCTATTGGGCTATTAGAAATCTGAATCTAAACTATAAAGCCGCCGGTGAAAAGAGAATCCTTGACATAAACGAATTAGAGGAACTCAGAAGAGACGCCTATGAAAATGCCAGAATCTACAAAGAAAGAACAAAACAATGGCATGACAAGCGTATATCAAGGAAAATCTTCAAGCAAGGCGACGCAGTCCTTTTATTTAACTCTAGACTAAAGTTATTCCCGGGAAAACTACGATCCAGATGGTCAGGACCTTTTCATATCACTAACATCTTTCCCAGTGGAGCAATAGAAATTAAAGGCAAATCCACAGAACCGTTCACCGTAAACGGGCAACGTCTAAAACACTATCACTATGCGGAAACCAATGGAGATTCGCAAATCCTACACTTAGACGAAACGCCTCCAGGATTAATAGATTATATTTAACAGTTTCTTTGTCGAGCTTGCGACATTTAAACAAAGCGCTTAGTGGGAGACAACCCACAATTATTTTATTATTTCCCTATATTATTATTATTTTCCTATTTCTTCCTTAATTATTCTTTTAATTTCTGTTTAGTATTCATTCCTAATTCATTTTAATTTAATAATAACTTTTCTTTCTTCTTTCGGCATCTGGCCAAATCCTGACTAAAACTCATGTTTTCTTTTCTCTAGCTAACACTAACCAGATGGGACATATTGATCGTATGGGTATCAAATTCAGAGGAATGGCTCAGAAACAAAAGTTTGAAGAACTAGCCACTAGAGAGATGCTACCTAGTTTATATGCTGATGATTGGGCCATGACTGCCCTTGGACTGAGACAAAGTGTCCTGTATTTGCTGAATCAGATAGGATGGGAGACATCCCCTATCCTAAGACATTTCACCACCTACCGGAGACTCACACTAGAATTCCTTAGCTCATTAATCTATCTACCCAGCCATGGAAAAGGAATTAGCAGAGGTTTTATCCAGTTCAGAATGTTCAACATGGAGTACCAATTTAATATTAGAGACTTTACCAACCTTTTGGGTTTTCCTACCTCCTTTGACACATTCACAGTAAGCCAGGAAGAACTTTTTGAATATAGAGAACTTGAACACTTTTGGGGTGAGTTGATTGGAAATGACGAGCCCGAGGAACATGAGTTTCTCTCTGGAAACATACACAACCCGGCCTTTCGCTATTTCCATAAGATCCTGACCCACACTTTATTTGGGAAGAAGCCAAATAGTACTTCAGTTTCACGTGATGAACTCTTTATCATATTTTGTGCTTCCCAGAACCGTCCAGTAAACGGTGCCACTTTTATGTTAGCTAATTTGGACCACCTTATCCAGGATGAGCGAGCACCAATCCGAATAGGCGGTTTGATAACTATGATAGGTAATGCTATCGGATTACGTCAACCTACGCTTGACCTAAGCCCTTTTTGTGGCATTACTACTATGAGTATACCCTTCCTCTTCAACTCTATGTTTATAGCAAACCTAGGGTCTGACGAGTTTGAGCTTATTATTGATAACCAAGTTCTTTGCCTTTTCACCATGCCCGATCCTAGGACTAGTGTTCATAACCGCAGTAACTGGCTCTACAACCTGAACGAAACCCCCTCTCCGGCTAGATCCACTGAATCCATCCAAGACTATGAGACTTATGATGACCAGATCCCTCATGCTGAATCTGACCCTCAGACACCATCTGACTATTATGATATTGACCCTCCTCCTCAACCTGTTCAGACCGAAGAATCAGCAGTATCCGACCTCCGGCATCATATGCCCGGAACTGATTATAACACCGCCATTGAAGCTTTGATGTCAGAACAAGGCGCCCTCAGAGAAGAATTTACTGACATGAGACACGAAGTTCTAGGGTACATGAGCAGTATGACAGATCAGTTTCACGAGTTGCTACATCGTGTTAACTCTTTTGCTCCTCCGGCCAGAGATCGTGCAGATGGATAGTATTTATTTGTTTTCTTAGTTATTTAGTTTTAAGCTAGATTATTCATTAATGTTATTTGAATTCATGTTCGCATTTGTTTCCGTTGCGCATTTCTTTTGTTCTTCTTTCCAATATTACATTATGATCATTTATTGGAAGTTATTTATTTAATTTTATCATGCAATAGCTATTATATTCTCTACTGTTGCTACCTATGACTTATTATTATACAAGGTAAAATAAACATGCAGGAGAAATTAAATTGCAGAATAAATGTAGAAAACAAACAAAAAATATATAATAATATAATAATACTTACCTGAAGGACGCTAGCTGAACATTGGCCAAACAGACAGTGTGACGAGCGTCACACATTCTGTCACGGACGTCACACTAAGAACCTGTTACGCCCGTCATGCACCTGTAACGAGCGTAACGCCCTTCAGACTAGGTGAACGTTAAGGAGCCGTTGGAGACGAACGTTACACCCCTTCAACTTTTTTATCTTCCCCATTTATTCACATTTACCCACATTCATTCACTTTTCAACCACCTCCTTTCCAACTTCCAAATTCTTTCCCTATAAATACCCACCAAACCTTCCTTCATTCACCACAAACCATTCCTCCTATCAAATACATTTCTTTTCTTTCCAAATCACTCATTCAAAATTCGTTCATCACAATGGCGGGAAATCAGAATTTCGGAAATATCATCTTCCGATCCGAAGATGAAAATTATCAAAGGGAGCAATTCGAGCGTTTCCAACAGCGAGGCGTCGTTTCCACCAGGTATCCCGATTTAACTTGTTTACAACAATTAGGATTACTCCAAGGTATCGAATGGATGCTCCGCCTAGCCAACTTAACCTTCCTTTGCACTCATAATCAACCCACCTACCCATCCCTAACCTTAGAATTCTTAAGTTCATACGACTACACCACTCCCGCCGGTGAAGACGAATTTTTAACCGGTACCGCAACCTTCCGTATGTTTAACACCGAGTACTCCTTAACCCAAAACCAATTGAGTACCATGCTACAATTTCCCATAGAAGGTCTGGTACACCCCAGAATCCCTCCAAACTCAAACTGGAACACAGTTGACGTCTTCGGCCTTTTCAAGAAAATTTCCGGTGTAGATACCTACAACTGGGAAGAGCTCCTTCTTTCCCATATACATAACCCCACTATCAGGTACTTTATCCGCATCTTGCAAAACACGGTTTTTGGAAGACCAAACAACAGCAAGGTCAACTCAAAGGAGCTATTCTTCCTCCAGTGCGTTTTCGAACCGGATACTCAGGTAAACGCCGCCTCCTTTCTATTTCATCATATCCGCACCTTATGTGCTAGAGGCAGGCAACCTTTTATAATTGGTGGATTAATCACCACCATAGCACTTGGCCTAAACCTAGGGGATAAACTCCAAACTTTAGAATCTCTACCTCCCCTATCTATGGATATCAGCTACTGTCGATCCAGCCGCCTGATTAAGAACAGAGTAGGCGGAGGATATTATCTGATGGTGAACAACCAGGTAGTCCCAAGCGTTGTTCTACCAAATATCGACCTAACTGATGTCACAAACCCCGACCGCCACCTCTATGATCTAAACGCGCCCGAAGCCACCGAGCCTTCACAAACAAACCCGCACACAGACGAGTTTGAAGCAATGGAGCACGGTGATCATCCTCCTACACAACAGTCAGTCCCGCTCAACCCTTCCGGTAATGCAACTGGCCCATCCTCCCAACGTCGTCGACGAAGAAGGCCTGCAACCAACGACGACATCATGGATGCTATTGATGGTATGCAGGCACAGAATGTCGAGATGATGCAAATGATGCGTCAAATGCAACAACAACAGGATGCTAGGAATGCCATAACCGACCAGCGGTTTACTGAGTTGTTCAGCAGGTTCGACAACTTAGACTTACGTCAGAGATCACCAGGTCCAAGAACCAGAGGCGGAAGGCAGCCTTAGTTGTAGTTTCTTTTTCCCTTTCCATATTGTATTTCATTTCCTTAAAACATTGGGGACAATGTTTAGTTTAAGTATGGGGGGGAAACCATGTTCTTTCCATTTCCATTTCTTCAAGTATGTACCTTTCCTTTCATTGCTATTTTAATTATTATTTACAAAAAAAAAAAAAAAAAAAACTATTATTTTAAGTTAAGTCCCGAGTGTGAACAAATTTCCATTATCTATTCCCTCAAACTTTCATGAGCCACAACAACAAAAAATCAACACCCAATAAGTATAAAGGTTGCTCATCTTTTCGATCTTGAGTCGAATCAAGACAAAGACTACTACCGCCAAACACTCTAAACGAACCCAACACGTTAGATCAGGATAAGTACCTATTATACCAATCCCTTGAACTTTTAGTTTTATAGTAACCCCGAGTAGTTTATACGAGAAGTCAGCACCATCTTAACAGCAAACTACGTGGAGAGCCGATGAATATAGGTGAATGATTCCCAAAGTAACATAAAAAATATATATCAGGAAATGCACTAATTAAGTTAGGTGATCCTTACCAGATCATTTAATCTAAAGGTTGCAGATCATACAAAAACACAATATGAAAGATCCATTATGAGTTGGTTCAGTAGGTATCTGGTACTGAACTTGGTAGGGCGAACTACGGTTCGATCCCCCGCAATTTGCAATGGGCTGAATAACGAAGTTATCCGACTTATGTACCAGAACTTCTAGCTAAAAGGGGGATCATAATCACTAACCGGTTACTCCACTATGTGCGCGAAAAGATAAAGGGCTTAATGTGATTTCGCTAGAATGAAAACGGGTGAAATAAGAGTAAAGGAACCAGGATAGCTATCATAGTGTACTTGAACTGATTTGCATAAGGCAGGGTTATACAGGTTGTGACGGTGGTTGTTGATGTCAAGATTAAACTCAAGTTGCTTCTAAACAAAATCCACTTGCAACCTATTACAAATTGATGTGTGTTCTGAAATTTCATCTGGCTAAATTTTTAAAACGATTTCTATACTGTATTTTGCTTGAGGACAAGCAAAGATCTAAGTATGGGGGAGTTTGATAACACGAAATTATATCATTTTTTAGGACTTAATTCAATTAAATTTTATTATTATTTATTTCAGTTCACTTCATTTTATAAGATATTACGCGGTATTTTCTTCTTATTTGTCTCAGGTGGCTTATTTTGAAGCACAAGTAAAAATGAAAGAAAAGGAGGTGCAAAAAGGAAAGAAAATGAACCAAATGTCAAAGCCCAGCCCAAAACACAAAACACAGGTGCCGTGCATGTGACGGACGTCACAGAGGGCGTGACGAGCGTCACGCCTTGCACACTCCTGTGACGGACGTCACACATGGTGTGACGAACGTCACACCATTCCCCTACTTTTTTGGCGCAAGGAACGCCTCAGAGACGTTGAGGAGACGTTGAGGAGTGTTGAGCCCTATATCCACGCCATGCATTTATGCACGTTGAAGACTTTTTGGCAGCGGAAGCGGTTACTCAAACATATATAAATAGCCACTTGCAAAACCAAAGAGGGTTCGGAAGCTTTTCCACATTTTTTCCTTTGCCGTTTTCGCTTTTGCATATTTTCCTTTCCAGCAACTTAACATTATGTTTCTCTATTATTTTTACGAGTTCTACATTATCTCTTTTGCAATTTCTATTTCCTTTTTCCTTTTTAGCATTTAGTTAATTCTTTTCGTACAATAGTTTCTACACCGGAAACTATTGTGCACCTTTTTATCGGATCTAACCTTACGTTAGAATCTAGTTTTATTTCCTTCGTTTTAATTTGTTGTTTAACTGAAGAATCCAAGAACAAATCCTACCGGCTTGTGGTGGAGTGTTCAAGACTATTGTTTACCTCATTCAGGTTCTTTAATTATTATTTAATGCTTTGTTTTATTATTTATTTATATTATCTGCCTGGGATGAGTCTGTTTATGCATGATAAGTATTTTAGTTTGTTTAGCATGTCTGGCTAATTCGCCTAGATATCGGTATGTAAAGTAAGCGGAATAAGGAATCAAAACTCAGTCGGTTAAATTAAGTTTAGAATTAAAATCACTCTTTTTACGGTCTCAATTTACAGGTTTAATAACAAAGGTTTTTACGAAAGTAAAAGACATAAAGAAGTTAAAATCAATAGAGCGAGAGTTTGAGGTTTTAACTGGACAGTGTAAATTAGACATTAATTCTAGATCAGGGCGAGAGCAAGTTTTAGAGTTAATTAAATTCCGATCTTTTCCAAAAAGTATTTTTAAAGATTGAATGTGAGGACGAGAGTTAAGCATTCGAATTTAACTATATAACCTAAGTCAACAGAGCGAGAGTTTGAGATAAGGGTGTTTAAACGGTCAGTGTTTTCTTGAAAAGAGTTTCTATGGACTGTATTGCTTTCAAAAAATGGTTTTTGACTTAATTATAAGTGACAGCTACATTAACATAAAATCATGGTTTATTCAACAGAGCGAGAGTTTGAGATAAAACTTTTAATCAATATAGTCAACTGAAAAGATTTATTTTAAAACCAAGAGACCGACGAAGGATTGATTCCATAATTACGACGAACTACATACTGATATCTGTTTTATTAATATTTAATCTAGATCTTAGTTTAGTTTTTAGCTTTCCCCCAAACAATCAAACATTGTTCACCTTAGCTTTACGAAGTAACCTTAGATAACGGTATATCGATTCATAAGTCCCTGTGGGATCGATATCTTTTAAAACTACGCGATAGAACTGTGCACTTGCAGTTTGTACCCCAAATTCGACTCATAAAGTCGAGCGATCAAGTTTTTGGCGCCGTTGCCGGGGACTTTTATTTAATCGATATCGTAACTCTTCCGTTACGCTGTAGAGACTAAGGTTTCTTTTTCTTCTATTCTTTCTTTAGTTGATTTGTATGCCACGCACTCGCTCTCAAGGCGAACCGCTCTATCTACGAATCAACGATATCGAACTATATCTCCGAGTCCTATGACGAATTCGGGAATATCGTGCTGCAAACAATCTCCCTCCTATAGAACTTCCTGATTTCAAAAACCTTTTTCCTTCGATAACCGAGATGGCAGAACCAGCTCGTGCTCTTAGAGATTACGCCGCTCCATCGCAAGATGAGCCGCATTCAAGTATTGCTCCACCCGCAATCGAAGCAAACAACTTCGAACTTAAACCTTCGCTGTTGCAGGCTGTGCAACAGAACCAATTCTCTGGAAATCCTACCGAGGATCCAAACCTTCATTTATCCGTATTCGTCCAATACGCTGATACTGTTAAAGCCAATGGTGTCACTTCAGAGGCAATTCGACTTCGTCTTTTTCCTTTCTCATTAAGAGATAGCGCTAGAAGATGGCTTCAATCTCTTCCTTCCAACTCAGTCACCACATGGAACGAGTTGAAGAAAGTTTTTCTTGCTCGATATTTCCGCCAAGCAAAACAGCTATGTTAAGAGCCCAGATAAACGGATTTAAACAGAAAGACAACGAGTCTCTTTTCGAAGCATGGGAAAGATACAAAGACATGATGAGACTTTGCCCACACCATGGTTTGGAAGACTGGTTAGTAATTCACACATTTTATAATGGTCTCTTGTACAACACAAGGTTAACAATAGACGCCGCTGCAGGTGGTGCACTAATGAACAAACCTTATGCTGAAGCTTACCAACTTATCGAAAGCATGGCCCAAAACCACTATCAGTGGGGAACCGAACGAACAATGGTGGAAAAACCTCAAACGAAAACTGGCATGTACGAGATAAGTAACCTTGATCACGTTAATGCAAAAGTGGATGCTTTGGTCCAGAAAATTGAAAGTTTAAATGTATCACCTCCAGCCGCCGTGGTTGCTATAACTCAGAATTGCGAGGTCTGTGGAATCCAAGGTCACACTCCTACGGATTGTCAACTCTTGACAGGAATCCAAGCAGAGCAAGTGAACTATGCTCAAGGAAGCCCCTACTCGAATACCTATAACTCAAATTGGAAGAACCATCCAAACTTTTCATATAAAAGTAATAATGCTTTGTACGCACCTGGACAGTCTCCAAATCAAGCCCCAGCTATACCTCCGGGATATCAGAAACCGAACCCATCCATGCCTAACAATAACGCCCCTAGGAAATCCAACTTGGAAATCATGATGGAAAACTTTATAGCTTCCCAACAACAAACCAATAAAGATTTTTTAAACCAGAATGTACACACTGGCGAACAACTTAAAACAACTAGCAAGCAAAGTAGATGCCTTGGCTACCCATAACAAAATGCTGGAAACACAAATATCACAAGTAGCCCAACAACAAGCACCTACTGCTGCCCCAACTGGTACATTCCCTGGACAGCCCCAACCTAACCCGAGAAGCCACGCTCATGCAATTATATTAAGAAGTGGAACGGAAGTGGAAGGACCGTCTGATCCAAGGATAGAAAACCAAAACCCTAAGAAATCAACTGAGGAAAGTGAACCTAAGGAAAAGGAAGAAAGTAATAAGGAAACCCTAGAAAAGAAGGAACCTTATGTACCTCCACCACCTTACAAACCACCTATCCCTTACCCTCAAAGGCTTGTTAAAACAAAGATGCGGGCCAATTTAGAAAATTTGTTGATCTCCTTAAACAATAAACGTTACAATTCCGTTCACCGAAGCTATTACGCAGATGCCCTCCTATGCTAAATTCTTAAAAGAAATTCTTTCTAATAAGAGGAAACTTGAAGATAGCGAAACCGTTACACTCCCTGCCGAATGTAGCGCTATAATCCAAAACATGCCTCCTAAACTCAAGGATCCAGGTAGTTCTCTATACCCTGTCACATAGGAAAATTTGTCATCGACAAAGCCTTATGCGATTTAGGAGCCGGAATTAGCGTTATGCCTTTATCCATATGTAAGAAATTGGAAATGGGAGAATTAAGACCAACCAAAATGTCTGTGCAACTAGCAGATCGTTCCATAAAATATCCTGTAGGAATTCTTGAAAACGTTCCCGTACGCATAGGTCAATTCTACATTCCAACTGATTTTACAATTATGGACATTAGAGAAGATGATATTACACCCATTATACTGGGAAGACCGTTTTTAGCAACTGCCGGTGCAATCATAGACGTAAAACGAGGACGACTCACCTTCGAAGTAGGTGAAGAGAAAATTGAGTTCATTTTTTCCCAATTCTTGAAAGCACCTGCAATAGAAGATACATGTTACTTCATGGATATCATCGATGAATGCATAAAAGAAGCAGAGTTAGGAGAAGACAAATCATCAGACTATCTTTTAAAAGACAAATCTAACCAATGTTTAGCAATAACACCGGACCCCACGCAATGTCTTAACAAACCAACCCCTGACCTGAAAACACTTCCCAAAAATCTGAGATATGAATTCCTAGATTTAAAACTTGAACGACCTGTGATAGTTAATGCAGACCTAGGAAGACTCGAAACAGAAAAACTCCTACATATCTTAAGAAAGTATCCAACCGCACTAGGTTACCACATCACTGATCTTAAAGGAATAAGTCCTTCTATTTGTATGCACCGCATCATGTTAGAAGAAGACTGTAAAACCTCTAGGGAACACCAGAGGAGACTAAATCCGATCCTGAGTGAGGTAGTAAAGAAGGAAATAACCAAGTTATTAGAAGCAGAGGTATTATATCCTATATCTGATAGCAAATGGGTTAGTCCTGTACACGTAGTACCAAAGAAAGGAGGCATAACCGTTATTGAAAACGAAAAAGGGAAACTATAACTAAACGAATCGAATCGGGATGGAGAATGTGCATTGACTATAGGAAACTAAACAAAGCAACCCGAAAAGATCATTTCCCTTTACCATTCATTGACCAGATGTTAGAACGATTAGCAAAACATTCAATTTCTGTTATCTAGACGGTTATTCAGGCTTCTTCCAAATACCAATTCACCCTGATGACCAAGAAAAGACAACGTTCACGTGTCTTTTGGTACCTTCGCTTATAGACGAATGCCGTTTGGCCTGTGTAATGCTCCTGCAACCTTTCAAAGATGCATGATGGCAATTTTCGCCGACCTTCTCGAAAACATCATGGAAGTATTTATGGATGACTTTTCCGTATACGGACAAAGTTTTGAAGAATGCCTTGAAAACCTAGAAAGAGTTCTTGAGCAATGTGTGAAAGTAAACTTAGTACTTAACTGGGAGAAGTGCCATTTTATGGTACAAGAAGGAATTGTTTTAGGACACATCATCTCGAACAGAGGAATTGAAGTAGACAAAGCAAAATAGAGGTAATCGAAAACCTTCAACCCCCGAAAACTGTGAGAGAAGTACGAAGCTTCTTAGGACACGCCGGTTTTTACCGACGATTCATCAAAGACTTCTCTAAGATAACTAAACCTTTAACCGGACTATTGATGAAAGATGCTGATTTCATATTCGACGATAACTGTTTAAAAGCATTTCAAGCGCTTAAGCAAGCATTGATCTCCGCACCCATAATGCAGACACCCGACTGGAATGAACCATTCGAAATAATGTGCGATGCCAGCGATTATGCTGTAGGTGCTGTTTTAGGACAACGAAAGGATAAAAAGCTTCACGTTATATACTACGCAAGCAGAACCCTGGATGAAGCGCAAATGAATTACGCCACTACCGAGAAAGAACTCCTAGCAGTTGTATTTGCGCTAGATAAATTTCGATTACTTGGTCGGAGCCAAAATAATAGTTTACACTGATCACGCTGCTATCAAGTACCTTTTAACAAAAAGGATGCTAAACCTAGACTCCTAAGATGGATCTTGTTGCTACAAGAGTTCGATTTAGAAATCAAAGACAAGAAAGGAACTGAAAACGTAGTAGCAGACCACCTCTCTAGACTTGAGAACCTTGAACAGGAAAGAACCTCAATTAACGATGATTTCTCGTACGATAAACTTATAGCTACTTTGGAAGAGAACAACTCCGACACGCAAGTAGAAACCACCTTAGCTATATCTGTCACACCATGGTACGCTGATCTCGTCAATTATTTAGCTGCCGGAATAATTCCGCCCACTTTGTCCTACCAGCAGAAGAAACGATTCTTTTACGATATAAAACACTATTACTGGGACGATCCCTTACTTTTCAAAAGGGGCCCCGATGGTATTTTCCGTCGATGTATACCCGAAGAAGAGGTAGAAAATATAATCCAACACTGCCACTCCGCTCCTTATGGTGGACACACAAGTACATCCAAGACCTGCTCTAAAATCCTACAAGCCGGCTTTTATTGGCCAACTATTTGGAAGGACGTACATGCGGCTATTAAGGAATGTGACAGATGTCAACGCACGGGAAACATATCTAGACGTGACGAGATGCCACAAAAAGGTATTTTGGAAGTAGAGATCTTCGACGTGTGGGGAATAGACTTCATGGGACCTTTTCCATCCTCTTTCGGTAACAAATACATACTCGTGGCAGTTGACTACGTATCAAAATGGATCGAAGCTATAGCTTCCCAACAAATGACACCCGAGTAGTAACTAGACTCTTTAAGAATATAATATTTCCGAGATTTGGCATCCCAAGAATAGTAGTCAGTGATGGTGGATCGCACTTTATATCCAAGGTACTCGAAAAATTATTATTTAAATATGGCGTGAGACATAGGATAGCGACACCTTACCACCCTCAGACCAGTGGACAAGTGGAAGTATCTAACAGAGAAATCAAGCAAATACTAGAAAAAACAGTCGCCACTTCAAGGAAAGATTGGTCATTGAAATTACCAGAAGCTTTGTGGGCATACCGAACTGCTTATAAAACCCCATAGGGACGACCCCATTTAAGCTCATATATGGAAAATCCTGCCACCTCCCGGTAGTAGAATTAGAACATAAAGCCTATTGGGCTATTAGAAACCTGAATCTAAACTATAAAGCCGCCGGTGAAAAGAGAATCCTTGACATAAACGAATTAGAGGAACTCAGAAGAGACGCCTATGAAAATGCCAGAATCTACAAAGAAAGAACAAAACAATGGCATGACAAGCGTATATCAAGGAAAATCTTCAAGCAAGGCGACGCAGTCCTTTTATTTAACTCTAGACTAAAGTTATTCCGGGAAAACTACGATCCAGATGGTCAGGACCTTTTCATATCACTAACATCTTTCCAGTGGAGCAATAGAAATTAAAGGCAAATCCACAGAACCGTTCACCGTAAACGGGCAACGTCTAAAACACTATCACTATGCGGAAACCAATGGAGATTCGCAAATCCTACACTTAGACGAAACGCCTCCAGGATTAATAGATTATATTTAACAGTTTCTTTGTCGAGCTTGCGACATTTAAACAAAGCGCTTAGTGGGAGACAACCCACAATTATTTTATTATTTCCCTATATTATTATTATCTTCCTATTTCTTCCTTAATTATTCTTTTAATTTCTGTTTAGTATTCATTCCTAATTCATTTTAATTAATAATAACTTTTCTTTCTTCTTTCGGCATCTGGCCAAATCCTGACTAAAACTCATGTTTTCTTTTCTCTAGCTAACACTAACCAGATGGGACATATTGATCGTATGGGTATCAAATTCAGAGGAATGGCTCAGAAACAAAAGTTTGAAGAACTAGCCACTAGAGAGATGCTACCTAGTTTATATGCTGATGATTGGGCATGACTGCCCTTGGACTGAGACAAAGTGTCCTGTATTTGCTGAATCAGATAGGATGGGAGACATCCCCTATCCTAAGACATTTCACCACCTACCGGAGACTCACACTAGAATTCCTTAGCTCATTAATCTATCTACCCAGCCATGGAAAAGGAATTAGCAGAGGTTTTATCCAGTTCAGAATGTTCAACATGGAGTACCAATTTAATATTAGAGACTTTACCAACCTTTTGGGTTTTCCTACCTCCTTTGACACATTCACAGTAAGCCAGGAAGAACTTTTTGAATATAGAGAACTTGAACACTTTTGGGGTGAGTTGACTGGAAATGACGAGCCCGAGGAACATGAGTTTCTCTCTGGAAACATACACAACCCGACCTTTCGCTATTTCCATAAGATCCTGACCCACACTTTATTTGGGAAGAAGCCAAATAGTACTTCAGTTTCACGTGATGAACTCTTTATCATATTTTGTGCTTCCCAGAACCGTCCAATAAACGGTGCCACTTTTATGTTAGCTAATTTGGACCACCTTATCCAGGATGAGCGAGCACCAATCCGAATAGGCGGTTTGATAACTATGATAGGTAATGCTATCGGATTACGTCAGCCTACGCTTGACCTAAGCCCTTTTTGTGGCATTACTACTATGAGTATACCCTTCCTCTTCAACTCTATGTTTATAGCAAACCTAGGGTCTGACGAGTTTGAGCTTATTATTGATAACCAAGTTCTTTGCCTTTTCACCATGCCCGATCCTAGGACTAGTGTTCTAACCGCAGTAACTGGCTCTACAACCTGAACGAAACCCCCTTCCGCTGATCCACTGAATCCATCCATAGAAGGTCTGGTACACCCCAGAATCCCTCCAAACTCAAACTGGAACACAGTTGACGTCTTCGGCCTTTTCAAGAAAATTTCCGGTGTAGATACCTACAACTGGGAAGAGCTCCTTCTTTCCCATATACATAACCCCACTATCAGGTACTTTATCCGCATCTTGCAAAACACGGTTTTTGGAAGACCAAACAACAGCAAGGTCAACTCAAAGGAGCTATTCTTCCTCCAGTGCGTTTTCGAACCGGATACTCAGGTAAACGCCGCCTCCTTTCTATTTCATCATATCCGCACCTTATGTGCTAGAGGCAGGCAACCTTTTATAATTGGTGGATTAATCACCACCATAGCACTTGGCCTAAACCTAGGGGATAAACTCCAAACTTTAGAATCTCTACCTCCCCTATCTATGGATATCAGCTACTGTCGATCCAGCCGCCTGATTAAGAACAGAGTAGGCGGAGGATATTATCTGATGGTGAACAACCAGGCAGTCCCAAGCGTTGTTCTACCAAATATCGACCTAACTGATGTCACAAACCCCGACCGCCACCTCTATGATCTAAACGCGCCCGAAGCCACCGAGCCTTCACAAGCAAACCCGCACACAGACGAGTTTGAAGCAATGGAGCACGGTGATCATCCTCCTACACAACAGTCAGTCCCGCTCAACCCTTCCGGTAATGCAACTGGCCCATCCTCCCAACGTCGTCGACGAAGAAGGCCTGCAACCAACGACGACATCATGGATGCTATTGATGGTATGCAGGCACAGAATGTCGAGATGATGCAAATGATGCGTCAAATGCAACAACAACAGGATGCTAGGAATGCCATAACCGACCAGCGGTTTACTGAGTTGTTCAGCAGGTTCGACAACTTAGACTTACGTCAGAGATCACCAGGTCCAAGAACCAGAGGCGGAAGGCAGCCTTAGTTGTAGTTTCTTTTTCCCTTTCCATATTGTATTTCATTTCCTTAAAACATTAGGGACAATGTTTAGTTTAAGTATGGGGGGGAAACCATGTTCTTTCCATTTCCATTTCTTCAAGTATGTACCTTTCCTTTCATTGCTATTTTAATTATTATTTACAAAAAAAAAAAAAAAAAAAAAAACTATTATTTTAAGTTAAGTCCCGAGTGTGAACAAATGTCCATTATCTATTCCCTCAAACTTTCATGAGCCACAACAACAAAAAAATCAACACCCAATAAGTATAAAGGTTGCTCATCTTTTCGATCTTGAGTCGAATCAAGACAAAGACTACTACCGCCAAACACTCTAAACGAACCCAACACGTTAGATCAGGATAAGTACCTATTATACCAATCCCTTGAACTTTTAGTTTTATAGTAACCCCGAGTAGTTTATACGAGAAGTCAGCACCATCTTAACAGCAAACTACGTGGAGAGCCGATGAATATAGGTGAATGATTCCCAAAGTAACATAAAAAATATATATATCAGGAAATGCACTAATTAAGTTAGGTGATCCTTACCAGATCATTTAATCTAAAGGTTGCAGATCATACAAAAACACAATATGAAAGATCCATTATGAGTTGGTTCAGTAGGTATCTGGTACTGAACTTGGTAGGGCGAACTACGGTTCGATTCCCCGCAATTTGCAATGGGCTGAATAACGAAGTTATCCGACTTATGTACCAAAACTTCTAGCTAAAAGGGGGATCATAATCACTAACCGATTACTCCACTATGTGCGCGAAAAGATAAAGGGCTTAATGTGATTTCGCTAGAATGAAAACGGGTGAAATAAGAGTAAAGGAACCAGGATAGCTATCATAGTGTACTTGAACTGATTTGCATAAGGCAGGGTTATACAGGTTGTGACGGTGGTTGTTGATGTCAAGATTAAACTCAAGTTGCTTCTAAACAAAATCCACTTGCAACCTATTACGAATTGATGTGTGTTTTGAAATTTCATTTGGCTAAATTTTTAAAACGATTTCTATACTGTATTTTGCTTGAGGACAAGCAAAGATCTAAGTATGGGGGAGTTTGATAACACGAAATTATATCATTTTTTAGGACTTAATTCAATTAAATTTTATTATTATTTATTTCAGTTCACTTCATTTTATAAGATATTACGCGGTATTTTCTTCCTATTTGTCTCAGGTGGCTTATTTTGAAGCACAAGTAAAAATGAAAGAAAAGGAGGTGCAAAAAGGAAAGAAAATGAACCAAATGTCAAAGCTCAGCCCAAAACATAAAATGCAGGTGCCGTGCATGTGACGGACGTCACAGAGGGCGTGACGAGCGTCACGCCTTGCACACTCCTGTGACGGACGTCACACATGGTGTGACGAACGTCACACCATTCCCCTACTTTTTTGGCGCAAGGAACGCCTCAGAGACGTTGAGGAGACGTTGAGGAGTGTTGAGCCCTATATCCACGCCATGCATTTATGCACGTTGAAGACTTTTTGGCAGCGGAAGCGGTTACTCAAACATATATAAATAGCCACTTGCAAAACCAAAGAGGGTTCGGATGCTTTTCCATATTTTTTCCTTTGCCGTTTTCGCTTTTGCATATTTTCCTTTCCAGCAACTTAACATTATTGTTTCTCTATTATTTTTACGAGTTCTACATTATCTCTTTTGCAATTTCTATTTTCCTTTTTCCTTTTTAGCATTTAGTTAATTCTTTTCGTACAATAGTTTCTACACCGGAAACTATTGTGCACCTTTTTATCGGATCTAACCTTACGTTAGAATCTAGTTTTATTTCCTTCGTTTTAATTTGTTGTTTAACTGAAGAATCCAAGAACAAATCCTACCGGCTTGTGGTGGAGTGTTCAAGACTATTGTTTACCTCATTCAGGTTCTTTAATTATTATTTAATGCTTTGTTTTATTATTTATTTATATTATCTGCCTGGGATGAGTCTGTTTATGCATGATAAGTATTTTAGTTTGTTTAGCATGTCTGGCTAATTCGCCTAGATATCGGTATGTAAAGTAAGCGGAATAAGGAATCAAAACTCAGTCGGTTAAATTAAGTTTAGAATTAAAATCACTCTTTTTACGGTCTCAATTTACAGGTTTAATAACAAAGGTTTTTACGAAAGTAAAAGACATAAAGAAGTTAAAATCAATAGAGCGAGAGTTTGAGGTTTTAACTGGACAGTGTAAATTAGACATTAATTCTAGATCAGGGCGAGAGCAAGTTTTAGAGTTAATTAAATTCCGATCTTTTCCAAAAAGTATTTTTAAAGATTGAACGTGAGGACGAGAGTTAAGCATTCGAATTTAACTATATAACCTAAGTCAACAGAGCGAGAGTTTGAGATAAGGATGTTTAAACGGTCAGTGTTTTCTTGAAAAGAGTTTCTATGGACTGTATTGCTTTCAAAAAATGGTTTTTTGACTTAATTATAAGTGACAGCTACATTAACATAAAATCATGGTTTATTCAACAGAGCGAGAGTTTGAGATAAAACTTTTAATCAATATAGTCAACTGAAAAGATTTATTTTAAAACCAAGAGACCGACGAAGGATTGATTCCATAATTACGACGAACTACATACTGATATCTGTTTTATTAATATTTAATCTAGATCTTAGTTTAGTTTTTAGCTTTCCCCCAAACAATCAAACATTGTTCACCTTAGCTTTACGAAGTAACCTTAGATAACGGTATATCGATTCATAAGTCCCTGTGGGATCGATATCTTTTAAAACTACGCGATAGAACTGTGCACTTGCAGTTTGTACCCCAAATTCGACTCATAAAGTCGAGCGATCAATGCCAATACAACAAAAATTATCCACAGAGAATACTTCGGATAAAAATCCGGACTCAGACGGGGAGAAATCCACTAAGGGACTTCGCTGAAAAATTTCCAAACAGGACTCATATGAAGAAACAACAGGATAAGGTATTACCGGTTACTGGGTAATAAGCTCAAGGAGACATGTGATCGCAACACCGGTATAAGGGTGAGAGAACAACACGCTTAGGGAGAATGGATATCTAAGACCGGTATGAGGGTGAGAGATATCAAACATCCAAAACATCTGAGGAAGACCTAAAAAGGTATATTTCGACTCAGGAAATCTGACTCCACAGGGGACAAAAAGTCATACTAGGGAGCAGAAAAGGAAGGAACACCAGGGATACCGGTTACTGGGCATATAATAGGTGACCGACCAAGTGTGAATTGGGGAATATTTCCAAGACACTCATCATCTGAAAAGAGGGCTGAAAAAGCAAACTCGATTACAGGATGGGCATTCGACTCCGCAAAAAGGGAATACGAATCTTACTCGACTGGGGAAGACCAAAAGACTTCGACTGAAGAGCGCATGAGATATACTATCTATTACCGTCAGAACGTAGATAATATACTCGCATAGAAGATTATCCACAACCGGCTACTGGCTTAACAAAGGATAAATCGACCGAAAGAAAAGGGCTTCGGGATACCAAATACTAGGTATAAAATGATGACCAATCAAAGGGGAAACAATCATTGCCGACAAAAGGTGAATGAAAGATGCCCGCTGGGGATACATTGATAAAGGCAAAGACCCGGGAGACATATCACCGGTTACTGGGAGATATACTCAAAAGTGAAGGAATATCAATACCGAATATTGGATAAAGATAAACGTCAAAGAGGGAATTACGTCTACCAATACTAGGTAGGAAACCACGGAAGAGTAACCGTCATCGGTTAGGATGAACAAAATAAGGTTAACTCTGCAGAGGGATAAAAATGGGGTTTACAACTACCAGTATAAGGGTAGAAGGCCACAGACTCCGCCAGGGAAAAGATGGACAATTGCTGGTTACTGAGCAATCATTCATCTAAACTACGGGGAAGTGCAGGGAAAAACACAAGAAACCAATCTAGGAACAAACTAGAGAGACACGATGAAACAAGACTCATCCCTATGAGGATATAACTCAGGGGGACCCCATCCCAATATATGTGTTGGAAGGAAACAGAAACAACAATCATCCACGAGGACATAATTCAGTGGGGAATATGGAGGAAAGGATAAACGCTTTCTGCTTATGGGGCTGACTCTACATGGGGAGATCAGACACAAACATCTGCTTTGTGAAATATGTATCACCAAATAGCAGGAGACATCAAACAAAAATATATGGCAAAGAATGCAACATGAATATTTGAATGTTAAAATTATGCATATATGCGTGGTTTATGTATGATGAATGCTGACAAAACAGACATATCTAACACACACAGGTCCAAGAATTAAATAACAAACATCCGGTACTACATCTCGAGAGAGAAAGCCAGACCCATTGGAGGATATCCAATCTGATGGGGACAAGGGATACCAGGAACCAAAGATCTCTGCAGGGGAATGAGCATCAGCCACTCCAGCTGGGGACAGGATCAACACACAGATAAAATCCGCCGTAGAAGCAACTTTACTAGGGAAATTATCAAAGGGCAAGATGGAATTCTGTAGGGAACAACCAATAATCAGAAGTTTCCAGAGACCAGCATATACTGCACTACCGAAGAGATCACATCTACCGAGGAGGAAGGGACACCACTCCGCTGAGGAAGGATAAACCTCTTCATCAACCACCCTGCTCGGGAGGAAAACACAAATAGGCTTTGAAGGAAGGGGATACAATCATGCTGGGAAAATGAACAAATGTCTTACCCTGTTGGGAATCATGCCATCTTTGGGAGAGCACTGAAGACGTCCCAAATATCCTTTCGTCATTGTGAATGTTCACTTTGTTTAAAAACAATTTATGAAAAATTTATTTATTTAAAACAATGATATTTCTCAATTAAAACATGCAAAACATTTGTTGAACAGAAACAAATAAAAGTGCAAAGAATTGGGTAAAGGCTCAAATTTATTTGATGGGATGGTAGTCTGCAAATGGCGAGACTCTATGGATCTTTACAAATTTGAAATTGGTGATATATATTGGAAAAGGGCTACATTGAACATAATGACCATTTCTCCACTAACTCTAAATCCGATGTATTTGAAGCTTCAGTTGACGATGACTGAGCGAGAATCTTTGACAGATGACAGTTTGTAGAACAAAGTCTTGTCAGGATGCAGTTACTTGCCAAATCCCTAATTTTTGCCTAGATTTCCCCAGGGTGAGGTGCTCAATCTAGCGGGATACATATTCATTTTTTATGTCTCTAACGTTTTCCTGGATCGCCTTTTCAGGTTTTCAATCCACCGAGACGCTCATTTTTGTCTAAGCCGCCCTTTGGGGTTTTCAACTTAGTGAGCTATTCTGTTTTTATTTTTAGGCAAAGTATTTTTTGACTGCGTCTAAATTTACAGGACGAATGAAATCCTCCCCATCCATAGTTGTTAGTATCAAGGCACCACCTGAAAAGGCTCTCTTAACAACATATGGACCTTCATAGTTTGGAGTCCACTTGCCCCTGGAATCGGGTGCGAAAGACAAAACTTTCTTGAGCATAAAGTCACCTTCTCGGAACACACGAGACTTGACCTTCTTATCAAAGGCTTTCTTCATCCTTTGCTGATATAACTGACCATGGCACATGGCAGTCAATCTCTTCTCTTCTATCAAATTCAGTTGGTCATAACGACTCTGAACCCACTCAGCATCAGTCAACTTGGCTTCCATCAAGACTCTCATTGATGGGATCTCCACCTCTACTGGGAGCACAACCTCCATGCCGTAAACAAGAGAGAAAGGGGTTGCCCCTGTTGAAGTGCGGACAGATGTACGATACCCATGCAAAGAAAATAGCGGAATCTCATGCCAATCTTTGTACGTAACAACCATCTTCTGGACAATTTTCTTGATATTCTTATTAGTAGCTTCAACAACCCCATTCATCTTGGGTCTGTAAGGAGAAGAATTATGATGTGCTATCTTGAACTCGCTACACAACTCTTTCATCATCTTGTTGTTCAAGTTAGATCCATTGTCAGTAACGATCTTATCCGACACACCATAACGGCATATGAGTTGATTCTTGATAAACTTCACAACTACCTGTCTGGTCATGTTTGCATATGACGTTGCTTCAACCCACTTGGTGAAGTAATCAATAGCTACGAGAATAAATCTGTGACCGTTGGACGCTTTCGGCTCTATCATGCCAATCATGTCAATTCCCCACATGGAGAAAGGCCATGGTGATGAAATCACATTCAGAAGTATCGGGGGAATATGAATCTTATCCGCATAAATCTGACACTTATGGCATTTCTTCACATATTTGCAGCAGTCAGACTCCATTGTCATCCAATAGTAGCCTGCTCTCAACATTTTTCTAGCCATGGCATATCCATTGGAGTGAGTACCAAATGAACCCTCATGG
Source organism: Lathyrus oleraceus (assembly GCF_024323335.1). NCBI lineage: Eukaryota > Viridiplantae > Streptophyta > Magnoliopsida > Fabales > Fabaceae > Lathyrus > Lathyrus oleraceus. The sequence goes on from NC_066583.1 coordinate 402,656,480, forward strand.
ACCTCAGTCATTAACAGGCCTGCTTCGTGTCTATCCACGCATCTGAGAAGAACCATGTCAAAACTCCTCTTGTAAAGCACATCGCCATTGAGGTAGAAACTGCCTGATAATCTCCTCAAAGTCTTTCTATCTTTCACAGATGCCCCAGGTGGGTAAATCTGGCTCTGAAGAAAGCACTTGATGTCATAATACCATGGCTTATCATCTTGCACTTCATCTACTACAAATACATGAGCTGGTTTGTCCTAGCGCATTACAGTGATATTGGGAACTTCATTCCAAAGTCTAACCACAATCATTGAAGCAAGTGTAGTAAGAGCATCTACCATCCGATTCTCATCTCGAGGAATATGATGGAAGTCAACTTCAGTAAAGAACGTTGAAATCCTCCTCGCATAATCTCTATACGGAATGAGAACAGGCTGATTCGTCTCCCATTCACCCTTAATCTGATTAACAACAAGGGCCGAATCACCATATACATCAAGATGCTTGATCCGAAGATCAATACACTCTTCCAATCCCATAATACAGGCCTCATACTCAGCCGTATTATTCATGCATTTGAAAGTTAGCCTTGCTGTAAAAGGAAAATGTGTACCCTGAGGAGTAATAATCACTGTCCCAATACCATTTCCATATTGATTCACAGCGCCATCCAACACCATGCTCCATTGGCAACGAGGTTCTGGCCCTTCATCGAGCGTAGGCTCATCGCAATATTTCATTTTTAAATACAAAATCTCCTCATCTGGGAACTCATACTGAACTGATTGATAATCCTCAATTGGTTGATGTGCCAAGTGGTCAGCCAAGATACTACCTTTTATAGCCTTCTGAGCTCGATACTCAATATCATACTCAGATAACAACATCTGCTAACGGGAAATCCTCCCAGTTAAAGTAGGCTTCTCAAAGATATACTTGATTGGATCCATTTTGGATATCAACCAAGTCGTATGATTCAACATATACTGGCGTAAGCGCGTAGCAGCCCAAGCCAAAGCACAACATGTTTTCTCAAGCATCAAGTATCGAGACTCACAATCAGTGAACTTCTTACTCAGGTAGTAGATAGCATATTCTTTCTTTCCAGATTCATCTTGATGACCAAGGACACAACCCATTGAGTCTTCAAGAACTGTCAGATACATAACCAATTGTCTCCCTTCCATAGGTGGGGACAGAATCAGAGGCTCAGACAGATACTCTTTAATTCTGTCAAAGGCTTTTTGGCAATCCTCGGTCCAATCATGAGACTGATCTTTCCGAAGGAGATTGAATTTTGGCGCACATGTGGCAGTCATGTGGGATATGAATCTGGAGATATAATTCAAGCGGCCAAGAAAACCTCGGACTTGCTTCTCAGTTTTGGGTGCAGGCATCTCTTGTATTGCTTTAACCTTTGCAGGATCAACCTCAATACCTTTCTCACTGACAATAAAGCCCAATAATTTATCGGAACAAACTCCAAAGGTACACTTGTTAGGATTCAGACGAAGCTTATACTTCCTCAAACGCGGAAAAAGCTTCAACAAGTGCTCAACATGTTCAACCTCCGTTCTTGACTTTGCAATCATATCATCAACATATACCTCGATCTCCTTGTGCATCATATCATGAAACAAGGTAGTCATAGCTCGTTGATACGTGGCTCCGACTTTCTTCAAACCGAAGGGCATCACTCGATAACAGAATGTTCCCTAAGGTGTGATGAATGTTGTCTTCTCCATATCCTCGGGTGCCATCTTAGTCTGATTATATCCGGAAAATCCGTCCATAAACGAGAAGACATTGAATTTAGTTGTGTTATCTACCAACATATCAATATGTGGTAGAGGGAAATCATCTTTCGGACTAGATTTATTCAATTCTCTATAGTCCACACACATTCTGACTTTTCCATCTTTCTTAGGCACATGCACAATATTGGCCACCCATTGAGGATATGTAGAAGTCACCAGAAACCCCGCGTCAATTTGCTTCTGAACTTCCTCTTTGATCTTCACTGCCATATCAAGATGAGTTCTTCTGAGCTTCTGCTTCACAGGTACGCACTCAGGCTTCAAAGCAAGGAAATGTGGCACGATATCAGTGTCCAGACCAAGCATGTCTTCATATGACCAGGCAAAGACGTCGACGTATTCTCGTAGTAACTCAATCAACCCCTTATTCACAGATTCTTCCAGGAGTGCCCCAATCTTCACTTCTCGCGCACAATCTTCAGACCCCAAATTGACTGTTTCCAGATTCTCAAGATGCGGCTGAATGATCTTCTCTTCATGCTCAAGTAGATGGGTAATCTCGTCAGGAATCTCTTCAACATCATCTTCTTCCACCTCAAATACAGGGAACTAAAAGTTGGGAGATGGTGTTGGATCATTATGTTCAATGGGTTTGATCAACCTGCATAATGATTTTGGATACAAATATTTTAGAATTCAAAAAAGTCAAATGATTATGCAGATGAAAAGATTGATTTTATTCTATTTTTAGGGTTTTATGTGATCACCAATTTCATGCAAAAGCGAAAAGAGAAAATAATTGGAAAAACAAACGTTTAACATGAATTTATTAAATGAAAATATCATTGTGTTTATGCGCCAACAATGTCATCACTCCTCCTTTTGGCATGGGAGAAGGGTTTTTAAACACAATGAACATTAATTTAACTTATGGATAACTGTTGGAACATCAACAGTGACCCAATTATTGCAGACCCCTCCAGGGATGACAAAGTTGCCAGAATCTTCTTCTGCATCCTCTTCCAAAATAGCAGCAACTTCCTCATCTTGACCAACATGGATGAATCCACCACTCTTGAACAACCCATGCTTATTGAAAACGCCAGAAGAATACCCTATGCCAACCCGGGATTTGTTGTCTTCCAGCTTAATCATTTGCCCCAATCCAGTAGTTGTACAATGCTCAATGGCCAACTTAGCATCTTTATAGGATGCAAATGAAGAAGTTCCTTTCTCAGTAGGCTCAGCAATAGATAAAGCTTGGAACGGAGTTCCAACTTCGTCCTCAACATCTATGTAAGAAAAGGAAGACAAATGGCTAACCAGGAGAGCCTTTTCTCCCCTACCACCACCAGCTTCTTGTTTTTGACAAACTCCAATTTCTGGTGTAGGGTGGATGTCACGGCGCCTGCCTCGTGAATCCATGGTCTGCCCAACAGATAACTATACGATGGGTGAATATCCATGACCTGAAAAGTGATTTGGAAATCACTTGGTCCAATCTTGACTGGGAGCTCAACCTCTCCAATCACAGTTTTACGGGACCGATCGAAAGCTTTAACCACTACTCCACTATGCCTCATGGGAGGCCCCTGGTATGACAATTTAGCAAGAGTGGACTTTGACAACACGTTCAATGATGACCCAGTGTCCACCAGCACATTAGACATGGCATCGTCTTGACAACTCATAGATATGTGTAATGCCAAGTTGTGGTCTCTTCCCTCCTCGGGGAGATCAGCATCACAAAAACTCAAGTTGTTACAAGTGGTGATGTTTGCAACAATACTGTCGAATTGTTCTATTGTGACGTCATGATCCACATACGCCACATCCAACACCTTCTGCAGAGCTTCTCGGTGTGGTTCTGAATTCATCAACAAGGATAATACAGAGATCTTCGATGGCGTTTGTAGAAGTTGATCTACAACGTTGTACTCACTCCTTTTGATGAGCCTTAGCATCTCATCACAATCTTCCTTCACATTGCCATTCTGGCCAACAGAGACAGGAGTTTTTACAACAGAGGCAGGTTTGGCAACAAGTGCCGGATTCGTAGCATTCACAATATTTCCAATCGGGCGTTCAGAATAATCAGCAACATCGGCCCTTCCATCATCAACTTGGGATTTCGGCGGAGCCGAGAAAACACGACCGCTACGGGTCAGGCCGTTGACGTCGGCAATATTAACAACAGAGGTAGAGGGCAGGGGCACCTCCTTCCCATCCTCGAATGCCACAACATTGTAGCGATAGGGAACCGCTTTCTCAGAAGAGTATGGCACAGGGCCAGCCGGTTTAATGATCAAAGAAGGAGAAGCCTTTTGCTTGCTACCATCGTACCTGATAACAACAGGCTCAGGGATCCGAAATACTGGAGATATTACATTGACTTCAACAACATCTTCATCAATATTTCGATTCTGAAGTATCTCAATGACTCCTTCATCCAGCATTTCTTGAATGTCTTTGCGGACTTGGCGACATCCTCTCTGATTGACAGTGCAAACTCGGCATCTGTCATGGTCGTGCTCGTAATGACTATACTCACACAGCAGTCTATGCATCTCGACCAGAGATTGTCGAATATGGCTGACATATTTGACTTTGTATTTACCAGGGCAGCCCTGGACCATGTTGACAGAGGATTTCCCATGCTCGGGCAATGGGTTCTTCTTCACATTAGGATCTACGTCCTCGAAACACAGAATACCACATCTCACAAGGTCTTGAACTTTGGTCTTCAGTGGGTAGTAGTTTTCCACGTCATGTCCGGGAGCACCAGAATGATAAACATAGTGTAACTCAGGCTTATACCACCACCGAGGGTTGGTAGGTATAGTCGATGGGTCTCGTGGAGTAATCAATTTCCTCTCTATCAAAGTGGGATACAATTCGGCATAGGTCATGGGAATAGGATCGAAGGTGACCCTCTTCCTGTTATAGCTTGTACTGGCTTGATTATTGTTTCGAGGCTGGTAGGCCTGCTGTTGAGGACGGTGCTGTTGTTATTGATATTGCGGATGTTGTTGTTGCTGATTATTATTGTGATGCTGATTATTTCTGAAAACAGGTGCTATGTGAGCCACCTGATGCTGGTTACCGGCAGGACGCACGGTCTTCCTCCTTACAGAGGGTCTTCTTGGTTTATTATGGGAGGTCACAGCATGTGCCTCGCCATCTTTCTTCTTTCCAAACGTCCCATACCGTTTGGCAGAAGAGCCTTCTTCTCTGGTCAGGCACCCTTCCCTAACTCCCTCTTCCAGACGCATCCCCATGTTCACCATCTCGGTGAAGTCAGAAGGAGCGCTGGCAATCATCCGCTCGTAATAAAAAGAACTCAAGGTCTTTAGAAAGATCTTGGTCATTTCTTTCTCCTCCAGCGGGGGCACAATCTGTGCTGCTAACTCTCGCCACCTCTTGGCGTACTCTTTAAAAGTTTCTTTGTCCTTCTGGGACATGGCTCTCAACTGATCCCTATCAGGAGCCATATCCATGTTATACTTGTATTGCTTGACGAAGGCCTCGCCAAGGTCATTGAAGGATCGGATGTTCGCACTCTCCAAGCCCATATACCATCTTAGGGCAGCACCGGACAAACTGTCCTGAAAGTAATGAATGAGAAGTTGATCGTTGTCGGTCTGAGTCGACATCTTCCTGGCATACATGACCAGGTGGCTGAGAGGGCAAGTATTTCCCTTGTACTTTTCAAAGTCAGGTACCTTGAACTTTACAGGGATTTTGACATTAGGGACCAAGCAGAGTTCAACAGCAGACTTGCCGAAAAGGTCTTTTCCCCGAAGAGTTTTCAATTCCTTGCGGAGCTCAAGAAATTGATCATTCATAGCATCCATCTTTTCATAGACATCTGGGCCCTCAGACGGCTCAGAATGATAGATGGTGTCGTCTACTCTGGGCATAATATGCACGACAGGAGGAGGAACGGCTAGGACCGGGCTAGATGCCGACAGAGAAGCAAAAATGGGTGCAGGACCCTCAGGCATGAAGTTGGGAGGCATCCCCCAAGGAAACCCAGCTGGCATAGTTGTTGGTGCAAAGTGGGCGCTGACCGCAGGCATGGTTGAAGAGACAATCTCGGAGATGACTGTCCTCTGGGGAGGAGTTGAAGGCGTCGGAGATGACTGGCTCTGGGCAGTCATGAATGACTCCGTCAGGGAAGTCAATTTGGCTACTTCCTCCTTAAGGTCACGGTTCTCTTGCTCCAAATGATCCATTAGTCTTGATGCGTTGCCTCGGGTGTAGTACCGGTGAGTCAACTTGTCTTTAAAATAAATGAAGAACACAGAGTTAGACCGTAGAACAAGAAGCCTGGAACAAAACCTGCTTATGCACATGATGCATGCAATGCATATGATTTAATTTTTTTATATCAGAGGAACTTTAGAGTCCTATTTGCAAATATTTGAAATATTAAACATTTATCACATATGGAAATATCTCATCAATAATATTTGGAAATATTTTTACACCAAAGAAGTACAATTTTGGTAACCAAATACAAGAGAAAAGGAAAATGATCATCCTATGGAACCCTAGAAACAATCATCTAAAAAAGCTCTGGAGACTAGAAGATGAGCTGCACGAAGCCTCTCCACCTCTCTCTCGTAAGCTGCCTCCATATCTGCCTTCTCTTTGGTGAATCGATCATACTTCCTTTTCCAGAACTTGGAAGACTGAGGAAGTAGAGAAGTCAATGCATCCTCAGGTTCATCCATAACCTGGTGTTCAAGGAACTCTATCAAAGCATCCTTCTCTCTGATCTGCTGAAGCAACTCCTCTCGTTCACGGATCCAGGCACGCGAACGGTCTTCTTCTCTCAACTCCTCTACTTCTTGGTTAGGAAGGGTTGAAGGCCCAGCCACAACCAAAGGTGTAGGTCTTGGATACTCATAAGGCATGAGGTACTCAGAAGCTCTTCTCCTAACCCAAGAGGTATAGGGTTCCAAAGCGATACAGTTCTTCGGACCCAGCTCCTTCCTTCCCTTCCTATGGATCTTGCGCTAGGCGCGAACCATCCAGCCCTTCAAGCCTTGGGGATCTTTACCCTCCTGGAAGAATACACCTTCTAATGGAATGTTATTAGGTTTATCCTTCAGGGGGAACCCAAGCTGATGACGTGCCAAAATAGGGTTGTAGTTAATCCCACCACATGTACCAAGAAGAGGCACATTGGAGAATTCACCACAAGAGTCGATAATCTGCACACCATCATATACACGGTTGTACCAAAAGATATCATCATTAGTGAGAGACACAAGTCTCGTGGACCACCGTAGACATCCTTTGTTCTCCTTGAAGGCGACCGTCTGTGGCAAGTGCGAAATAAACCACTTGTACAACAGAGGTAAATAACACACAATGGTACCACCACCCTTTGAATTCCTCATATGCAAAGAAAAGTAAGTGTCACCCAACAAAGTCGGAACGGGATTAAGAGTAGAGAAAATCCTAATAGCGTTCACATCCATAAACTTGTCGATGTTGGGGAATAACACTAGCCCATAGATGAGAAGTACAAATATGGCCTCAAAGGCGTCCTCACTCATGGCCTTCCCATACATAGTAGCTTGAGCAATGAGGAACTCAGAAGGGAGACCTTGAATTCCACCTTTGGTAGTCATATGAGCACCAACCAGAGATTCATCTATATGCAACATATCATCTATCTCTTGAGAAGTAGGAACACTCTCTAAGCCACTGAACAACAACTGGTCTAGAATAGGTATACCCACAAGGTAGGCATACTCCTCAAGCGTGGGCAAAAGATGAAAATCCGGAAATGTGAAGTAACGGTACAAGGGATCATAAAACTGCACCAATACACATCAATCCTTCGTCCACTTGAGTAGTCAGAATAGATAGAAGCTTCCCAAAACGAGCCTTGAAACCCAAGGGATCTAATACATATGATGTCAAATTCCTTAGCTCTTTCAAGTCTAGTTGTCTAAAACTGTACTTCTTCGTATTCCTCCTTTGTCTTTCCATGTCTGAAAATTTGCAAATAGACCTCTTAAGTTCCTTGAAAATTTCTCATTGTTGATGATATGGATGCAAATGGGTGCATGAATGCATGAATGCAACAATCACACTCAAGGATCAAGCAAAGCACACCAAACAAAGGTCATGGGATGGATCATGTCATCCTTAATATCAATCATCCATTTTGATGGATTATGGTTTACACCTTATCAACACCCAAGTTCCATTGATATTAAGGATACAAGAATGGATCAACCATGAATCAAAGGGTTTGTTGCAAGTCACGAGCATGGAGTCTCGGTTAAGAACCACCCAAAGGGAGTGTACTAGGGTTTAAACCTGCCAAACATGTTCTACAAGAGGTTATCATAGTCATCATCCCATATTTCAGATATTATTGGATAAACGACTACTCGTATTCCAAAAATATTCTCAAGAGAGACTCTTATGAGTGTAGTATCGCGTAACAATCGTATCAAATCTTACACTTGAACGACTTTTGCACTACATCCTAAGAATAGGCCAAGATGGGCTTGGTAAACTAAGGTCCTTGGCTTCTAAGGTCTATATTGGAAAGAGTAATGTCTAACCACAACTACTTGTGTGACATTATTGATCCCAACATGACCTCCACCAAGTGAATGGGCTTGCAAGTCAACTTGCTAAGGAATAACTCCACACAAGTCAACAAGACTATGCCATTCTCCTATCCTAAGTGCACTCGAGTTCGGGTATAGAAATCATCTCACAAATATCACCAAGAATACAAGGAATTAATATTCAAGCAATTCAATCATTACATACAATACAGTAATCCTAAATTGCATAAAAAATATGTCACAAAATAATATACACAACAATACAACAAATATGAAAAGTAGGCAAAACCCACTAGGCAAATTTCCCCAACAGAGTCGCCACTTTTCTGTAGCGGGGTATTCGTTACCATTAGAGATATTGACTAAATCCAAGATAATCCATACAAGTCGAGTCTCCACTGCTTATCCAAAGGAATGGTTAGAAAGCGAACAAAAACCTAAAAGTTTTATCGAATCAAAAACTAGTAAAAATGTCAGAGATCGGGGTAAGGGGGTTGGTTATGCAATGGGAAGGTTTTAAGCACCCAAAACATCCTAGGTACTCCTAGGGAGCCCTTTTCACATTTGTTGTAAGGTTGGTATTTTGTGAAAATTTGTTTGTGCAAACATGATTGAAGAGATGAGAAGAGAATATATAAGTTATTTACATTTTTGTGTTTGGATGGATAAACCCATTGCCTACGTACCATCTTAAAAAAAGATTAGGATCAAAACCTTGTAGTTCGGGGTAAAAATCTCAAAAATGAGTTGGTGAATTGATTGGTCCAAAAGCCTTAAGGTCTTTTGTTATCCAAGGGAGGAAACTCAACCTAAAACCGCAAATCCACCTTGTGAGGATAGCTTCAACATGCTAGTGAGGGGTTAACCCTATAATAAGCATGGAAGACTCATTGTCCATCACTAAGGATATAGATGAGTGTTACATCTACCTAAAGGATAACTCAAACCTAATAGCTAAAGGTTATGAAAAAGTTTTGATTAAGAAAGTGGCCATTGAAACCACAAAAGGTATTTGAATGAGTGGTATTTACCAATGAAAAATATTTACAAAGTATGGTCAAAGTTGACTTAAAGATTCAATTCAAAATAAGTGTTATGAAAAGAAAGTTTGTAAATCAAAAGCATAAGGCTTAGGTTTCTAATGTTGAAAACAAATGTTAAATGTTTGCACAAAAGTTTTGGCTTGGGTTAGAGTGGGGGGAAGAAGAAGAATGGCTAAATCCTAAACATACAAGAGATGAGGGATAAGAAACTAGACCACAAATGGAGTTCCTCTCTTGAGATCATATTGATGATCCAAGTATCTCCCATCCTTTGGAATATGCAAGCAAAATAAGTGTAAGCTCAAGTAATCAACATAATCAAACAAGCTCTTAGAAGATCCCCAATGGCTCTTGTATCTTTCACTTTGGATGAACATGGCAATGGTTCTTCAATTTGGCTCACATAGGATCCCCTAGCACAAAAAGCACACACATCAAAGAATTCTATGAAGTAAAATCAAGAATGGACAAGAGTGAGTTTAGAGGTTTGGTCCTTCTAATCTATCTTCAACATTAAGGTCCTTTTACTCCAATTTGCATAGGGAAAGTCCTAGAAACTAAGTCCATTTGTCCATTTCTTTATATTTGGTCCACAACAATCAAAACAAAATACAAGCACAATAATATATACACAATTATGTGCTCAAGTGAGCAAAAGGCAAATTGCATTAACATAAACATGTGCTCAAATGAGCAAAGGGGGAAAAGCAAATGAATAATATGTACAAGAATGGTAAATTGCATAAATGTAAAGAGCAAGAAGTAAATGTTAATGGTTAATGGTTAGTGTTAATAGTTAGTATGCCATAAGGCAAATTTAGCGCTATGTTAAGCAATCGTAATTGAACTTATGTAGAAGTCACAACTATCTGAGGCCGGTCAATAATAATGTAAGCAACAACACAAGTTAGAGGCCTTGATCAGTGAATCAAACTCCAACAACTTGCCATGCCAAAAGGAAAATGAGAAATGATCTTGTATTGATTTAGGTTCTTTGCATCATTTAGGAAGCAACCTATCCTTAATGCAAAGCCATTCACTTGATCCATGATTAAGATGAATTAGATTTGAATCAAGGAAGATTAAACCTCCATGTATCAATGCTAACCATCAATCTTTAACTCATTGATCAAAAAGAAGAAAGAAAGAAGAAGAAGAAGAAGATGAAGAATTAAAGTGCATTAATGGAAATGGTATGTATTAATCAACAAGTATTAACCAAAGATAAAGAAGATCAAGGTCAAACAATAGAAAAAAAAAGCAAAAAGAAGATTAGAAGTCAAGAAACAAATAAAATATTTTTGACATTTTTTAATATTAAAGTAAAACTTGAATTAAAATAATAATGAAAGGTTAAACTTCAAACTCACTTCAAATCAACTTTGAAAAGTCCAAGTGAATTATCCCAAGTTCAACAAGGTCAAACAAAATTTGACAAAAAATTTCAGCATTTTTAGAAGTCAGAAACTATTTTAAATCAATTAAAAATGCATAAAAATAACCTAATTGAACTAAAATCTCAAATAAATCTCAAATCAAATAATAAATTGATGAGAATATTTTTCATAGATCTATCATCATTCAAAGAGGTTAGAAAAATATTTTTGGTATTTTTTGGATATCAAAACCTATTTTAAATGAATTAAAATAAAGAAGAAAAGAGAAAATTACTAAAAAATATCAAATGATAAAATAAAAAATATTTAAAATTATTTTTAGATAGTAGAAATTAAAAGGAGAAGAATGAAATTGGTCCCATAATTTTTGGACCAATAATGAAAGAGATATGAATTTTTAAAGTGAAATGGAATTAAAATAATAAAATGAAAATAAAATCAGAAAATAGAAAAAGAGAAAAAGCGTGAGCCGTCTGATGGAGATTCATTAATTGACGTGGATCATCACGTGGCCAAGAAGCGCACGCTCACCATACACGCGAGTCAAACGCATCACACTGAGCCATTAAATGAGTCATAACATTGAACGCATGAGATTGAATCTGGAAACATGAATGGACGGATCTGATTGAATCTGGAGACTAGACGGTGGCCAGCGCCATCGTCTTCTCTGGCCAACTTCCGGCCATGTCCAAAGTTGCAGAAATAAAAATGGTAATCAAATGGCACGATCCAGGCATCAATCGAGAGCTGGGGTGATGTACATCACCCCTATACCACTCAATTCCATTCTAGATCTCTATATTGAGAGAAATCAGAAGTGGAAATTTTGTGGTGGTCATATGAACTTCATGATTTTCAAAAATTGAAAGCATAACAATGTTGCCTCTATACAGAGGACTTCAGATCACACAACAACAATGAAAATAGAGCACTATACAAGCTGATTCAAAGCAAATAACAATTGAAGTAAACCTTTGATTTTCAAGGCATTGAGTCACAATCCTTGAATGCTTTTTCTTACAGTAGACACTATGGATCAAGGGGAGAAGGTTTAGGAACTTTGAGATCTCAAAATTGATCAATGAAATCAAAATTCAGATCTGAAAAATTTGAAGAAAAATGAATTAGTTCCTTTAGTGATGGCTAAGATTTCAGTTTAGAAGTAATTGGGGCGCCTTAAGATTGAAGAAATGAAGAGCATAGGCATGGTATTTATAGGAGAAGCAAGCGGAAATGCATGATTCAAAGTTTGCATGAAGGGAAAAGGCCTCCATGCATGGGCCTGTACAGGCGCATGGAGGGCTCAATTCCACTTGGAATTGGAAGCTAATGCATGATGAAAGCAAAATGGACGTGCAGATTGGATTGTATTAGCTCATGCAAGGCAAATGAAATGATTTTCCAAAAATGCACTATAATATTCAAGTCTTCGAAAATGCCATGTTAAAAATAGGAACACCACCTCATGAGTAATGGTTGGAAAGCTTATTTCATAAGGATCATTTGTTATGTTGATCAAAACTCCATTTGGACCTTGGAAATTAATTAAAATTGGACTTGAAGTGTAGGGTGCAAAACATGCATATGTGAGATTTTCAAAATTGGCCAAAGTTCAAGCCCTTTTGTCTCAATGATAAAAGCTCCAAATGACAAAATCTTCATCATGAAAGTTGTAGATCGTTTCAAGACACTCAATTTAGACCTAAATTTTGCATCATTTGGAGTTTTGATGAAGATGTTATGGGCACTTGAAGTTGGACTTTTTCACATTTCAATGCATTTGGTCTAAAGTGACCTATAATATTTTGCATTATCACATGTATTAATTTTGATATTTTGAAATTTTTCTCAACATAAAATTTTAAGTAGACATCTTAAGCTTTCCAATTCATTTGGTCTCATTTCAAAATCATGAAAAATGAAGGAGTTATGTCCTTGGGAAGTTGACCCAAAATTAGGGTTTCAGTCAAAATGACCTATAATGTCTTGGGATGGATGATGACCTTACAAGATTAAAATAATTTTTTGATGAACATGAAAGTTGTTCATATGGTTCTTAAGTACATTGTTTCTCTTGGGGTCATCTCCATTTGATAAACACATAAAAAGTTAGGTCTCAGTGTATTTCAAAATAGTTAGATGAATTGACTGATCAACTTTTCAAGTCCAAACCTCATATCTTGATGAATTGATGATTTAGGGTAAAGTAGAAATTATACATTTCTTACTTTTCCAATTTTTTTTGTTCAAATCTTACTTTGTCAACTTATGTATAAAGGATTAAGGCAATAGAGCAAACATAACAAGTTTCACTTGAAATGCACGGGTGTTATTACATGACTTAAACATTAGATGAATTCATGTAATAGATCATTTTCTAACATACTCTCTCATTATATTTGAACTGTTTGTTATTTCCCTTTTGATATCCATAATTTTTAATGTGTAACACACTATTATTTGTTAGTATAACTCATTCATTATTTTACATAGTTTATATTGATTGATTAAAACATTTTATTCATTATCTAATATATCTTTAGTTAGAATGGCTATTTGAAATGTTATTGATTCTTTCAAGCCAAAATTATTATTTATGAAAATCTAGTAATTTCCCAACAACTCAAATATATGAAATTGGTGAAAGAGAATAAACTCAAAGTTGACTAAGATGTTGATGGGCATCTTTTAGTAATCGCCTCATATAGGTATGATATTGTAGCTCAAAAAGAGATAATATCTTATTGCTTATGGTTCTAAAAATCTCAAACTTAAAATATAAATTGCTAAAACTAAGAATAAACTCAAAGAATTAGTTTGAAAGAGAAAGAATAATCCTAAGCCAAGATTTAACCAAAAAAAACATTCAATTTAGTCCTCCTTAAGGTCGTTGGCCAAGCCTTTGATCTTACTAGTTTGAAAGCTAAAGCACAAATAAACACAACTAAAAATACAAAACCCGAGAAGAAACTTTTTGAACCTAAGACGACATATGCCAATTTTAAGGAGAATACATTTTAACATTTCGAAGATGCCATGTAAATTTAACCAACCAAATCCATAACCCATCCTTGAAATGGACAAGGTTTAATGATTAAATTTAATCTCATGTGCATGTATGTGTTGATTTTAACACTCTTCACACCATTTAGTAAATATGAAGAAATATTTAGCCATTTTAGACCAAATCAAGCTTTGGTGTTTCAACACCCATGTCATTTTATCTCTTGTATGGTTTGCTCAATAGATACCTCCATGTACTTCAAACAATACTATATAAGCCTCATTTTACCCTAAGAATATTGCCAAAATCTCAATTGATAATTGTTTGTATTATTCATCACCAAGTATGGTGTAAAATAATGCTTTTATATTTCAATTTCTTATCACAATTTGAACTAGTTGTAGTAATATCTATGAGTTTTGAAATCTAGGGTATATTGAGTTGGACTAAAAGATACCTCAGTAAATCGAATCAATTGTATAGTGAAAAAAATTCAATAGTGAAAGGACTTTACATAGCTACTAAGTTATGGGGTGGGGACAAGTTAACTCCTTGTTTCAATTATCATATTTATCTCTTTAACTTTTGTATTTACTTTGATAAATTCATTTAAACCCAAATAGGAAATGACGCTACTATGAAAAACCCATTTCACAATGGTTGGAAATTAGATATCATTAGGTTTACCAACCGTTGTGAGGTAAAATGTAGTTGCAAGTATGTTGTTTTCCACCACGAACGTGTGATTGTTGTGATAAAGTAGATAGTGTGCTGCCTATCACAACGGTTATAGTAAGCAACCATTGTGAAATATATAAAGGTCATGAGTTTGATTCACATAGGTTGCATGCTATATAATATTTAGAGCGCTACTTATCACCACGATCTTCTTAATCAACCGTCTAGTTTGTTTTTAATTTCCCCCCATATATACCCTTTTTTTACATGTATTTTATACATATAACTTCAAAAGTACTATTTACATCAATATCAAAAATATAACAAATATATATTTTACAAATTTATGTTTTACACCCTTGTCAAATAACGCATTGAAGCAAAATGTCCAACGTACACAAATGTCTTTTAAGTCACCTAATGTGAATGGTGTAGTGTCGTTAAACGTCTATATAAAAAAGTGAAGAAAATTGCAAGCACTAAGAATTGAAGGTCAAACCCAACGTAACTTTTTATGTCGTTTTTTTTAAAAAACGAGGTAAAAGATTAAGTTTTTTTTAAATAAATAAATGGCGCGTTTTAGGTCATTTGACCTCGGTTTTTCAATATCTGAGACGAAAGCTCCATCATGAAATATATTATTTGTAGTAGTGACAATTAAATTTCTTAAGTCAAAATCTCAACTATTGCTTAATTGCAAAGACTTTGGACATATTCAAGCTGAATGCTAAAGTGTTCCAAGGGATCAAAGAATCTTTATAGTCTCGAATGATTAAGAATGTGAAAATAACCATGGAAACAATGGTGTTTGTGTCAAAGATATGCATACTAGTGAAAAATCAAATTCAATGAAAAGGTGTATTGTCCCTTTCCAGAAACCAGAATGCAGAGTGTCAGGTAACATATCTCAACATCGGTTAAAGCATGATTACCAGTTTCTTATGTTTGTCTCCTCCACTCCCATAAATGTTTGAAACATTTTTGGTAGTTTACCGCACTATCAACAGTTGTATCGTCAGTGGAATGAGAAGCTTCAACGGAAAAGGAAACAAGTTTGGCTTTGTAATCCAAATATCATTGTTGCTTGTTTCTCCCTTGAGGAGTTATCTTGTGAAGATTGGTTTCTTATATGCATTAGGAATATGATTGGAGAGAGAGGTTTGTGTTGAAAATCCAAGGGTTGGGTTCTGTTTGCTTTCCGATGTCCTTCAGAAGTGTTAAGATGTTGGCTTCTTCAGATGATCCATAGTGTTTCTTTTAGGAAGAAGTTTGTGTTGATAATTCAAAATCAACAGGAAAAGATTTATATGTATTTCAATCAAAGAGGATTTGATTAAATATACCTAGAAGGAAGGTTTTGTCCTAGAACTACTCCAAAGAATACTTATATGAAGAAGAGTCATTTTGGATGCTCTGGTGTAACATGTGGAACACGATATTCCAACATGTGTGGTACAACATTTGGTCTCCATCATCAAGAAAAATGTTATTGCTTGTTGCAACATATAGTCTATTGCAACAGACATATGGTATTGTAGGATGTTTTTTATCCAAGATTCACTATATAACTGAAGATCTTTAAGTCATGGAAAGGAATGAGTTTGGATGTAATGTTGAAAAATGTGGAAGTCGATGTTCCGACATGTGCACTACAACATCTGCCCCTAGTTCAACATGTCAATGTTGTTGCATTTTTGGAGCGAAAATACGGTTTAGATTTTATTAGATTTGTTTTTATTTTTAATGCAATGTGTTTATGTGATTTGGTTGACATCTATTAAAGATCAAATCAATTTAAGTGGAGATTTCAATTTGAATTTTAATTAATGAAAAATCATATCTTTTGTTGGAGAACTTTATGGAGCAAATAAAAACCGAACAAGATTCAACTATTATTTTGGACGAAATTAAATCAGAAATCTAAGAAGAAAGGCCCATAATTGCATTTCTATTTAAGGAGACTCAAACCGCACTTTTGAGGTGGACAAGACGTGATAGTTTTGAAGATACCTAGTGTTAGGGTTTATCTTTTGAGTCTTTGCATGTGCACCACTCTAGAGCCTCCTTGATATCTTAAGGCATAAAGTTAGGTTTGATTGTTGAGTTGTAAGCATTGTTCCAAGACACTAAATCCATGAGCTTGTGAATAAAGTGTTTCTTGTATTTAACGCTAAAGGTTATTTAGTGTTGAATCTATGTACACCATTCTATGTTTCAGTAACTTGGAATAGTTGTTGGTATTGTTTTACTTAAGTTGTAAACACCAATCTTCAGTAATTTAGTGATTGAGAAGGAAGTGAGTAGATTCTCATATTTAGGGGGAGTCCTTAAATGGAAAGAACTAGGATTAGGAAGAGACTTTAAACAACATCTAGTTTGTTGGTTCTTTGTAATACTAAAGATACTAATTCGAAAGTAGTGGATTTTCTTTCTTGGGTAGAGTTTCCCCTAAGACGTTGTGTGGTTTCATCGAACTAGGTTACCAATATCTTAATGTTCTTTATTGCTTTTCTGTTTCATCATCTTGTGAAAATTAATCTGTCATATATTGCTTGCAAACAAAATTTTGTTTTTGGTTTACAATGTCCCATACATCGTATATTACATTTGTCCTTAGAAGTTTTAATTTGTTATAAACACGTAGTTCTTGTTGTCCCAAGCATCTGCTCTAACATTCTAGAATAGAATTTACAATTGGCATTAGACCAGGCACCCTGTCCTATTTGGGCGAGCTCCAGTGAGATATTCGTTTTTTCAAGATGGAGAACTTCAAAGAAGGAGGAGCTCTTTATGCACCAAATATTTTCCATGATTCTAAGAATCCTCCAAAGATTATTGATAGTTAAAAAGATTGTGATGTTCAAGCAGAATGTAATTCTGAAAAATATTTTAGGCTCAATAAGAGATTTAGTAAAATCATGAGACAACTTGACAAGAGATCTAGGAATAATGTCCCCACCAATGTCAAGAACATTCAGCATAAAGAATAGGATGGTGAAAGTTAAAAGCTCAATTATTCTTACATATGTAGAGGAGTATAATGTCTTAATTGCAAAGACTTTGGACATATTCAAGCTGAATGCTCAAGTATTCTAAGGGATCAAAGAATATTTAAAGTCTCAAATGATGAAGAAGGTGAAGATGATCAGGGAAATAATGGTGTTTTTGTCAAAGATATGCATACTGGTGAGCAATTAAGTTCAAATAAAAGGTGCATTGCTCCTATCTATAACCCGGAATTAGAATGTCAAGTAACATGTCTCAGCATCGAGTCAAGCATGATTACTAGTTTGTTAAGAGTGTCTCCTCCACTCCCATGAACTTCTGTAAGATGCATGATAGTTTACCACACCATTAAAAGTTGTATCCTTAGTGGAATGAGAAGCTTCAAATGCAACAATAACAAGTTTGGCTTGGCAATCCAAATATCATTGTTTCTTTTTTTTCTCGAGGAGTTATCTTGTGAAGATTGGTTTGTTAGTTGCATTAGGTAGATGATTGAAGAAATAATCTTCGTTACTCCTTGTTTTAGCCATATGAGAATAAAATTGTAAAGATGAAGATGGTGGCTACCATTGCAGAGTAAAATGTTGAAGACCATGTTTAAGACATCATGGAGGACTTGTTAGGGTCTGAAATTGAACTTGAGGGTTGTTGCATGAGTTCTAATCTAAATGTTGAAGAGGGAAGTAGTTATGAAGTTTGTCACCCTGAGGAGAAAACCAAGATAACTTACAAGATGGTTCAACCTCTTACTTATGATTTCCCATATATGGAATTCATGCGACTCAAGCAATGAGGTTTCATTGAAGGCATGACTGATGGTCAGTCTAGAGGTCCTCCCAACATTAAAAAACCAGAAATGGTTCAGAAGATGCAAGTGAAGAAAAAAAATTATGGCATTCCTTCTCTTATTTCTGGAGTTTTGTTTAACAAAAACCTGAAGGAAAAGAGAGATCCAAAATGAAGCGGAATTTAAAATTTCTCCTTTAGCGATCCTTATGAATGGGCATGATCAGTGATAGAATCGTCACCTCTTGTGGCGATTGTAACCTTTGATGCAGATCTATGGAGCGATCACGAATGTTAAACGATGACAACGCCTCTACTCAGTCCACACGAACGGATTCCTTCAATCTCAGTCCTAGCTGCTATGAATGAAGGCCTTGAGTGAGAGAGAGAGAGAAACAAAATTGCAACTTTTTCAATGCTTCTACACAAGGGTTCTACTTATAGGACCACTTGTGTGGGCTGCAAGCTAAAAAGCCCACTCAAGTGTATGTGGCCCATATCTTATAATATGCCAAAATCACTTAAGCGCGTGGTACCTTACCATATTTCGTATTCTACTTAAGTACACCGTCCCTTACGATGTTCTACAACTCACTTAAGGGCACCGTACATTACGGTATTCCTTAGTTACTCTATCTCTCATCAATCCGTCCTTTTGTGTGTGACCCTGTAGGTTTTCGCAGCATTGGCAATTATATTAAATAACGTATTTAACATAATAAACAGTGAGCGGTATCTAGTAACACATCACTGCTACCCAAGACACGAAAATTTCATGTGATCTGAAAAATCCTTTTATGATAATACTTATGTGTACAATTATCCTTTTGCCCTTATGTCTATATTGAACACAAGGCATAGACCGTGTCATCCTTGTCCAGTTTAATATTGGGCCCACATACATTTATCCTGTTATGCAGGATGGGCAAATTCCATCTAGGTCACTCATGTCCCTTAGTATGCTTCGTGGAGTACCCATCAATTGTCTTTATGGTCATCCAGTTACGGACAATGTTTGATCAACAATAAGGCACTCGACTCTACATCTATGGTCCATAGTGGTTTCAGGTCAAAGGGTGGTATACACCAATATCACCATGAGAATAACTTATGACACTTTGCATAACATTCTATATATTATTCTCATAGCGGGTCAATCCAGTATAAATATTACTCTTAATATTCATACCTATATTTAAGACTTGATAACTCCTTATCCATGATCCATGAGATGTGATCATCAGTCTATATACATAATAGTTTTAATGCTTTAATATTATCCCACTTCACAATAAAGCTCGACTATGGATACTTTAAGAATATTGTCCTTATGTTTAATGTGATCTCATGATTAAGTCATACTTGATACATTAAACGGACTATCTATTATAGGGACTTTATTAGACAAACATAATAAAGAAAAAGCCTTTTATTATTAATAAATAACTCGATACAAGTACCAAAATTATTGGCCTATAAGGCTTACACCAACAATCTCCCACTAGCACTAGAGCCAATCAGGCATACCCCTAATGCCCATAGATCTAGTATGGCCATCATGCTTCTGCTGCGCAAGAGGCTTTGTCAGTGGGTCAGCAATATTGTCAAGTGTAGGTACTCTGTATATTTTTACATCTCCTCTATCTATTATCTCTCAAATGAGGTGATAACGCCTAAGCATGTGTTTGGATCGTTGGTGAGATCTAGGTTCCTTAGCTTGTGCGATAGCACCATTGTTATCACAATAGAGACCAATGGGATCCATAATGCTAGGAACTATGCCAAGTTCACTAATGAACTTTTTGATCCAAACAACTTCCTTTGCTGCACTTGAGGCAGCAATATACTCAGCCTCGGTTGTAGAATCAATAACTGTGTCTTGCTTTGAACTTTTCCAACTCACAGCGCCACCGTTTAAGCAAAACACATAACCAGATTGCGATCTAAAGTCATTCTTATCTGTCTGGAAGCTAGCATCGGTGTATCCAATTACAACCAGCTCTTCCTGACCTCCATATATCTAGAATGAGTCCTTAGTCCTTCTCAAATACTTAAGGATATTCTTGACAGCTACCCAATGAGCATCACCAGGATCAGATTGGTACCTACTCGTTGCACTCAAAGCATACGAGACATCTGGTCGAGTACATAACATGGCATACATGATAGATCCTATTGCAGATGCATATGGAATCTTATTCATGTGATCCCTTTTTTCCTTAGTTGAAGGGGATTGTGTTTTTGATAGACACATGCCATGTTGCATAGGTATGAATCCTTTCTTGGAATCATGCATATTAAAGCGTCTCAGCACTTTATCTATGTACGTACTCTGACTTAGGCCAAGCAGTTTTTGTGATCTATCTCTATAGATTCTGATTCCTAATATATAGGCTGCTTCACCTAGGTCCTTCATAGAAAAGCATTTCCCCAACCAAGACTTTACTTGTTGCAGGGTAGGGACATCGTTTCCAATGAGTAATATGTCATCTACATATAATACCAGGAAAATGATCATGCTCCCACTAACCTTCTTGTAGACACAAGGCTCATCTTCGTTCTTGATGAATCCATATTGTTTTACTGTTTCATCAAAACGAAGATTCCAACTTCTGGAAGCTTTCTTCAATCCATAGATTGGTCTTTGATAGTTACATATCTTTTGGGCTTCTTCTGATATGTCAAATCCTTCAGGATGTGTCATGTACACATCCTCAAGAAGATTCCCATTAAGGAAAGCAGTTTTGACATCCATCTGCCATATTTCATAATCATGATATGCAACGATAGCAACTAAAATCTGAACAGATTTAAGAATTGCAACTGGTGAAAAGGTTTCATCATAGTCAACCCCATGAATTTGTTTATATCCTTTTGCAACTAGTCTTGCCTTATAGGTATGTACCTTACCATCCATGTCAGTCTTCTTTTTGAAGACCCATTTGCATCCTATAGGGTTAAATCCTACAAGAGGCTCTACCAAGGTCCAAACTTGGTTTGTGTAAATGGAATCCATTTCAGATTTCATGGCTTCTAGCCACTTCTCAGACTCGGGACCAGTTATGGCCTCTTGGTAGGTCACAGGCTCATCTTGATCCATGAGTAATACATCACCTTGATCAGTTATGAGATATCCATATCTCTCAGGTTCGTAACGTATCCTGCTTGACCTACGTTGGTCTTGTTCTACTTGAGCAGGTTGCTCTTCCACAACTACTTGTGTTTCCTGCTCTAATTCCTCCACAGGTGTATCGATGCTTTGTGATTCTTGAATTTCTTCAAGCTCTACTTTCCTCCCACTGATTCCTTTGGAAATAAAATCCTTTTCTAGGAAAACTCCAGTTCGAGCGACAAACACTTTGCCCTCAGAAGGATTGCAGAAGTAATACCCTCTTGTTTCTTTAGGATACCCCACAAATAAGCATTTGTCAGATTTGGGCTCAAGCTTAGTTGAAATTTATCGCTTCACATAAACTTCGCAACCCCAAATCTTCAT
Source organism: Lathyrus oleraceus (assembly GCF_024323335.1). NCBI lineage: Eukaryota > Viridiplantae > Streptophyta > Magnoliopsida > Fabales > Fabaceae > Lathyrus > Lathyrus oleraceus. Next base: position 402,678,237 of record NC_066583.1, read on the forward strand.
GTAAGACATATGTGGTTTCTTACCACTCCATATCTCATATGGTGTCTTCTCAACCTTTTTGGATGGAACACGATTAAGTGTGTAAGCTGTTGTCAATAGTGCATGTCCTCAAAAGGAGTTTGGAAGATCGGCGTGACTCATCATGGATTGGACCATGTCTAACAGGGTTCGATTTCTTCTCTCAGATACACCATTCCATTGGGGTGTTCCAGGAGGAGTAAGTTGGGATAGGATCCCACACTCTTTCAGATGGTCATCAAACTCTAGGCTTAAATACTCACCACCTCGATTTGATCGAAGAGTTTTAATATTCTTACCTAGTTGGTTTTGTACTTCATTCTTGAATTCCTTGAACTTTTCAAAGGACTCTGATTTGTGTTTCATTAAATACACATAACCATATCTATTGAAATCATCATTAAATGTGATGAAGTACTGAAAACCTCCTCTGGCTGGTATGTTCAGTGGTCCACATGCATCAGTATGTATGAGGGCCAAAAGATCATTAGCTCTTTCAACTTTTCCTGTGAATGGAGATTTTTTCATCTTTCCAATTAAACAAGATCTGCATGTCTCATATGATTCATAATCAAAAGAGTCCAAGAGTCCATCTTTATGGAGTTTGGAAATGCGTTTCTCATTTATGTGGCCTAATCGACAATGCCAAAGGTAAGTTGGATTTAACTCATTAGGTTTCATCCTTTTAGTATTAATGTTATAAATAGGCATTTCAAGATCAAGGACATATAGTCCATTATTCATTTGTGCAGTAGCACAGAATATATCATTCAAATAAATTGAGCAACAATTGTTCTTTATTATAAATGAAAAACCAAACTTGTCCAAACAAGAAATGGAAATAATATTCCTGCTAATTGCAGGTACATAATAACAGTTCTCTAACTGAATTATTAAACCACTAGGTAAAGTCAATACATAAGTTCCTACGGCTAAAGCAGCAACGTTTGCTCCATTGCCAACTCATAGGTCAACTTCATCTTTTGCCAAATCTCTACTCCTTTTTAGCCCCTGCACATTGGTACAAATGTGAGAACCGCATCCAGTATCTAATACCCATGATACAGAAGTAGATAAATTAATTTCAATAACAAAAATACCTGAAGTTGAAGTCTCTACTCCATTCTTCTTATCTTCCAGGTACTTTAGGCAGTTTCTCTTCCAGTGTCCGGTCTTACAGCAATGGAAGCAGGTGCCTTCCTTTGCTCTGCCTCCACTAGGCTTCAAAGCAGCAACAATGGGTTTGGGTTTGGGTTTGGCAACTTCCTTGCCTTTCCTTTTATCACCCTACTTGGCGGGTCTTTTGTTCTGTCTCTTTCTATTTCCGATCATCAGAATGGACTTTCCTTTTGACTTCAGATTCTGCTCAGTAGTTCTTAACATGGCTAGCAGTTCAAAAAGAGATTTGTCCATATCATTCATATTGAAATTTAGGACAAATTGACTGAATCTATCTGGCAATGATTGCAATATCAAATCAGTCGCAAGTTCCTTTCCGAGGGGGAAACCCAACCTCTCAAGGTTCTCCACATACCCAATCATCTTGAGCACATGGGGACCTACAGGGGCTCCCTCAGCTAACTTGCCTTAACAAAGGGCTTTTGAAACTTCAAACCTTTCATGCCTTGCTTGCTCTTGATAGAGCATCTTCAGGTGTTCGATCATATCGAACGCTGCCATGTTCTCATGTTGCTTTTGCAACTCTGAGTTCATGGTAGCTAGCATGAGACATGCAGTTTCATTGGCATCATCGACATGCTTCTTATAAGCATCTCTTTCTGCCTTAGGTGCAGAAGTAGGAGGTTCCTCTTCAGGAACAGGTTTCTCCAAGACATACAACTTTCTATCATGTTTGAGGATAAGCCTCAAATTTCGGTGCCAATCCAGAAAATTTGTCCCAGACAATTTTTCCTTGTCAAAGATTGATCGTAAAATGTTGTTAGAGGTGTTTGTTGTCATGGTAATCTACATGAAAATAATAAAAATATAAGTATCAATAACATATTTAATTAGGCCTTTAATTAAATATGCTCCCACTATTTTATTTGATTCGGAAAATCCCGTTGGAAGATTTTCTAGTGGATCGAGATCCACATTTCACTTTGTTTTAAGTCCGCGTAGGCGGATTACATAAAACTAGGTTATTTAGGTAGGAAATCCTTCCAATTGTATGTAATACAACTCTCGAATATTTTAGTTGGGTGAATAACTCCTTATTCCAATCCATCACATGGATCATTTCCAATTCTTGCTTCTAAACATATATAATCTTATTATAATTTGTTTAGTTAAGTTTGACCCATTATTTTAGCAATTGGATATTACAATTATCCCATCACACCTTACTAATATAGAAGATACACCTCGCGTAGGCGAAACCTACATTATCCGATACTAGTCTTGATGAGTGCTAAAACTTGGAAAGTATAAACTTAATATTTAATTTGAGGGAATTTGCAATTATTCTGATCTCACCGACTTATTTATCATATAAATTGTCTCTCACATTCATCAACATACATTCATATGTATCAACATACATAACGAAACAGTTATGGCCCCTAGCGCAATTGTTCTCGCAAGCCAATGAGAGAACCTAAGCTAACCTAATAACGATCTAAGCTTCTCCAAGCAAGATCTTCAAGGTTGTCCTCCTTTGATATTGAATTCTTCTCTTTCTTCATAACATTATATTATATAAAATAAACTCGTTTTACATACGAGGGAGTGAGATGAGAAAAAAAGTTACATTAAGAGATTAAAAGAGAGGCACGACACGCAGGTCGTATTTTAAAAACCCAAAACAAAATAAAGGAAAACTAAGCCATAACCGATCACCACAAGACAATAATAATAAACACATTATTATTATTATTAATTTTAATTCTTTTAATTAATTAAAACCAAATAAAATTTCGGCGACCAATCACACTACACAGAGTTAGCCGGGGGTCCGCTGACCAATCAGCGGACAGGGGTCAAGGGGGCAGCGCCCCTGGCCGAAATTTTTAATGAACAACTCATTTGAAACCGACATCACTTTTCGCATCAACACTTGATACTTTAAGGCACAACTCTTGCGCAGTCACAACCCTAATCACATAACTCTTTGACAACATAACCCTTGTGCCGTTATTAACCCTAATGCACCAATTTCAGACTGTCAAACACATCTCGATTATTGATTCAATATGATTGATCAACACGTCGTTGCTTCACCATACTAATGTCGGATCAAGAAGCAAACGACCATTGATCACTCAAAGGAAAACAACAATTAAGTGTTTGAATGAACGAAACAGAAACAATATATCATATATACCGTATTTTGCATAAGGATTACTTATATCATATATATAACTTGATCGATCTCAATTGCATAACCTATGGACGATCCATGTATCGCTGCTTCATCATACTAATGTCAGATTCCGAAGCATAGTCAACATCAATCATCCAAATTGTACACACATGATGCCAAATTTAATTACTCTTTTATTCTTTGATTCATTCTGTCTTTTAGTCGTATTAATATAGAAAATACAGAAAATAAACAGCTATCAGATGCATGGTTTCATAAGTGGCTCTGATAACACTGAAGGAAAAGAGCGATCCAAAACGCAGCGGAATTTAAAATTTCTCCTTTAGTGATCCTTACAAATGGGCATGATCAGTGATAGAATTGTTACCTCTTGTGGCGATTGTAACCTTTGATGCAGATCTACGGAGCGATCACGAATGTTGAACGATGACAACGCCTCTACTCAGTCCACACGAACGGATTCTTTCAATCTCAGTGCTAGCTGCTACGAATGAAGGCCTTGAGTGAGAGAGAGAGAGAGAGAAATGAAATTGCAACTTTTTCAATGCTTCTACACAAGGGTTCTATTTATAGAACCACTTGTGTGGGCTATAAGCTAAAAAGCCCACTCAAGCGTATGTGGCCCATATCTTATAATATGCCAAAATCACTTAAGCGCGTGGTACCTTACCATATTTCATATTCTACTTAAGTACACCGTACCTTACGATGTTTTACGATTCACTTAAGGGCACCATACATAATGGTATTCCTTAGTTACTCTATCTCTCATCAATCCGTCCTTTTGTGTGTGACCCTGTAGGTTTTCGCGGCATTGACAATTATATTAAATCACGTATTTAACATAATAAACAGTAAGCGGTATCTAGCAACGCATCACTGCTACCCAAGACACGAAAATTTCATGTGATCTGACAAATCCTTTTGTGATAATACTTATGTGTACAATTACCCTTTTGCCCTTATGTCTATATTGAACACAAGGCATAGACCGTGTCATCCTTGTCCAGTTTAATATTGGGCCCATAGACATTTATCCTGTTACGCAAGATGGGCAAATTCCATCTAGGTCACTCATGTCCCTTAGCATGTTTCGTGGAGTACCCATGAACTGTCTTTATGATCATCCAGTTACGGACAACGTTTGATCAGCAATAAGGCACTCGACTCTGCATCTAGGGTCCATAGTGGTTTCAGGTCGAAGGGTGGTATACACCATTATTACCATGAGAATAACTTATGACACTTTGCATAACATTCTATATAGTATCTCATAGCGGGTCAATCCAGTATAAATATTACTCTTAATATTCATACCTATGTTTAAGACTTGATAACTCCTTATCCATGATCCATGAAATGTGATCATCAGTCTATATACATAATAATCTTAATGATTTAATGTTATCCCACTTCACAATAAAGCTCGACTATGGATACTTTAAGAATAGTGCCCTTATGTTTAATGTGATCTCATGATTAAGTCATACTTGATACATTAAAAGGACTATCTATTCTAGGGACTTTATTAGACAAACATAATAAAGAAAAAGCCTTTTATTATTAATAAATAATTCGATACAAGTACCAAAAGTATTGGCCTCTAGGATTTACATCAACAAAACCATGATAGTGTTTTTGGTAAAAACTCGAATTGGTGTTTCCATTAGTGTCTTGAAATATGCTCAAGATTTGGCTTCACACAACATTCCACATGTTGATAAATTTGATCTGGCAGTTGGTGGAATTGTGAGTAATGTCCCACTCATGTATGATCCTATGATAAATAATCATCTCATTCTCATGTATGTTGGTGAAGAATCCCAAGAATCCAATATGGGAAATCAATATATTGATAAAGATGTAGCAAACATCTTATCCGACATATTGTCAGATTCTCAAAGGCTTAAGGAGAATGATGATCGTATCCATGAAGATGATGATTTTTCTATGGGCGATGTGGGTGTTGGTAATACCAATGATCATGTAGAGACATTGTGTGAAGATTTTCATAAGGATGAAAGCTTATTTGTAGTTTTTGCTATTGATAGAAAATTGTGTGGATTGTTTATCAAGGGCGCACAATCTATAAATGATATGACTCCCCATAATGATGAAGATTTTGATCTCAGTCGTCTTTGTCATACCCCAATTTTGTCCGGGCATATTTAAATTTTCATAGAATTGATTCCATTTTTATTTTCCATCATATGCATAACATGACATACATTGCATCATGAATAATACCTAAAATATCAGTAAGAATGTATTTTTTTCAATAAGTATATTTTGTGCTGATCATTTCAGTGTGTCTGATTTAATTTTTCGAGCAATTTTATATCCGACTTCTATTTGTAATTAATCCTTTTATTTCTTTGTCTAAAATCCAAATTAGAGTTTTATTATTAATTAGTTAAATTACTTTTTAAGAAATTTCAATAACTAATTTTTAATAATATAAAATAAAATTGTTTACGAATAAATGTTTTAATCAGCATTGAATTCTTTGACAACTCACAAGGGAATATCAAAAAATATATCTTTTCTTCCATACACTTGGTGACACGTGTCATAAAAAAAAACAAACTCTCTCATCCCTCTTACAAAGAAAACAAAAAAAAAAGAGAAAATCTGTCTAGATTTTCCTCTCAACAAACTATCACTCTTCCCTCTCACACTTTTCTTTCTCCCTCCACTCACGTGTCACCCACTCACGCGCCCTCGCCTCACTCTCTTTTTCTCACCGACACGTATTCACGCTTCCCTCACTACATCTACCACCTATTACCCTTGCTCACATTTCTCTCTGACTCATTCACTCACGTTCCACTCAATCCTCACCATATTCACCACTCTCACAAACCCTCCATCTTCCATAACTTCCGTCTCCATCTTCAACCACACCACCACATAAATCATCACAACGCCACAATCCACCGCTGTAACCACATTTCCACCATCCACCGTCAAAAACACCATCGCACCCCTTAAAACTCCTTCAAATCGCGACCCACCACCATCAAATAAACCTCCGCCTCCAACACCCTCAACCCTCCGCCTCGCCGACGAATCCTCTTAACCCACCTCCATCGCACGGTCATCCGCGAAACCCTCCATCACTACCACCAACCTCCATCTTCATAAATCGCCATCCACTGTTTCCAACTTCCGTCTTCATCGCCGTACGCCCAAACCCAACCCTTTTCTCCCTTCACTCATCTTCACAGTACAACTCCTCGCCAAAACCGACCCCAACATCACATAGATCTACTCAACCGACCAGCCTCGCTATCATCGCCGTTGTCTCTCAACCGCCTCTCAACATCTTACGAATCACTCCATCGCGTGACACTTTTGACGTATCCGTGAACAACATGTGACACCACGTTTCAGCAATAAGCAGTTGCGTAAAGACCTTCATAGCCAAACCAAACATGTAATTCTTCTTTTATGCAGCTTTTCCGGTATTACCTGAGATTGTAATATAATTCATTTGGCTGTTTTGTTTTCGGGTATTTTTATTATGGCTTTGAGTTTAATTCGTTTTCGAATGGTCCTGATGTTAATTGTTAAGTTTACACTTAGTAGGTTTTGAATATCTTGGACTGTTATAAATTGCGGATTAACGTCATTGCTTTTTAATTTTGACTGCATTTTTATGGATGAAGAGTATAGTGAAATTTGTGAAGAAAGCCGGGCATTGTCTAGGAATTTCATTTACAAAAGATTGAATGGCTGTTCGTTTATTACTTTTACCATTAGGTGAAAGTGTTTTTTACTAAATGATGGGTTTGTTGTATATTGGATGGGGTTATTGATATAAAAGGCCGTTTGATTTGTCTCCACATCATTCATGCACCTTTGGATTTATTTATTATATGCTACCACATGTTTGCTTCGTGTTAAGATTATATCTGGAATTATAGATTGGGATTTAAGTCCATTGGCATGTGTTTTTGTGTATTGCGTTAATTGCTCGACTCATGATATCAATTGCTTCTTTTTTTGTTGTTTCATGATATTCCAATGAAGTGAGTTTGTTCATTAGAGTTAGGTATGTTGTTTGACTTACGTGGTTGCACTCAAAATCCGGGGATTCGACATTTTTATATCGTTATGCCACCCAAAGATAATACATCAATTGTACATTTTCACCGCGTTACGACCTCGCGTATGACATCAATTTTATTGTCATTTCGCCCTAACCGGTTCTTGAGCACATTTTGTAACCGATTTCGATTCAATTTTTTGTAAATCAACATGATCACATGATTCCATTCTTTTGATTTTAATAAACTAACCAATTTAAATTGTGTTTGATCAATTAAATGATTTTAATTAATTTTAATTAACATGATTATTTGAGCTTAAATAAATAATTTTGATATTTAATTTTAATTAAGTTAATTAATCGATTCATTCAAATCTTAAAAAATTAATTTGGATAATTAGAAATTTATTGATTTATTTCATTCCAATTCACCATCAATCCAAACCAATTTCAAAAAGCACAAACCACAATTCTCGATTCAAATATCGAACCCATTTTCAAAAAACACCTTTGTAAGTCGATCGCTTTTATGCGTCGCCATCAACCTCACATAGCTTACTCTTGGGCTTTCTTACAATGAGACCTATTTGGTTATTGATTAATCGAGTAGATGAATAATACACTAAATAAAATTCATTTCATTCATAAACACGAATTCAAACCTTTTTCCAAACCATTCAACTTCAAAAGGATTTTCTCTCTTAACATAAATTTTGGGATGAAAAAGATATAGGAGGCGTTCGCTTCACTATTTCTCAATTACTCGAATAATTAGCGTATGTCATATTGCGCGAGTTCTTGTCACCCGATTAAATCTTAAATCACATAATTTCAAATCACTTTTCAAAATCAAATATAATTTCCAAATTCAAATTATTCAAACCATAACACTTCAAATCATTTCTACAAATTCTAAATCCTTTTAATACCATCTTTTAGATGAAAAGATGATAGGAGGCGTTCGCCTCACTATCTTTCGATCGTTCGAATAATTGGCGTACGCCACATTGCTCGAATTTTCGTCATCAAATTAAAACCATAATTATATAAACTCAAATCACCTCTAACATCAAATACAATTTCAAAATCAGCTTTAACTTAAACTTCAATAGAGAATGGGAGGCGTACGCCTCACCATTCCTTGATTATTTGAATAATTGGCGTACGCCACATTGCTCAAATCATCGACTTTCCAAACATACCAAATCCAAGCCTACCAATTCAAAATTCAAGCTATTTTCACAAATCGAATACGACATCCAAACATATCTTTTACAATTTAAACCTCGGATGATAAAAGATGGGAGGCGTTCGCCTCACCATCTCTCGATTATTTGAATAATTGGCGTACGCCACATTGCTCAAATTATCGACTTCCGACTAAAACACGTTAAATAAACTTGGATAAAGGAATAAGTGGCGTACGCCTCATTATTCTTTGAATAAGCCAGTGGGAGGCGTACACCTCACTACCGTGCATATTCAACATCCACAAACAAACTTTCAAAAATAATTCAAACTAAAAGGGAGTAGAAGGCGTTCGCCTTATTATTCCTCGAAAGAATTGAACGACTGGTGTACACCATATTGCTCAATCTTTCGTCGTTCTTCAAAAAACATCTCCAACATTAAACCTAATTTCTCGCCCCCGCGCGATCGAAACCAATCAAACCCAAACACGTCAATTCAACTTGTCACCCCCGCGTGACCAAAACCCTTTCAAAAAGAACATTGTTAATCCTTTCTAATGCGCACAACAAACCAGTGCTAGAGCCTCCACCGAGAGTACACAAGCCAGCGTTTAGCCGTTAGAACGCCGACCTACACAGTTGTTCACCAAACAAAACACACCAAATATTCGTAGTAGCCCGAACTACGAATGCTCTGATTTCCTTATCGCACCATAAGGATACGTAGGCAGGAGATTGCTGTATCTTCGCGAGCACACTAATAAAAAACCTCCCATTTACCCCCTCTTGAGGTCTTCATCCATATCTACCATCAATTCTAATCACTCGAAGCAAGCAAGTAACAGTCAAATAGCAAAATCAGACTAAAAGGTTCCCGTTGAGTACAACGGACGTGAGGGGTGCTAATACCTTCCCCTTGCGTAATCGACTTCTGAACCCGAATATGGTTGCGACGATCATTATTCTTATTTCTAAAGGTTTTCTCGATATTTTCCTATTCCTTCATTGGAATAAATAAAGTTCGGTGGCGACTCTATTTCGAACAACATTTTTCCACGTCCTATCGCGAGGGATCACATTTTTCGTGGTGCGACAGTCTTGCTATGAAGAAAGTTGTTAGTGACAAATCAGGAAACACTTGGCTACCTACTAAAGAAGATGGAAGTAAGTGTGATAGTGAATCTTTTGATTCTATTAACCATCTTGGAACCATCAGATTGATACCAAGACTGTTGTTCAAACTCTATTAGATGGATGCACATAGTTCCTCCCTTAATAGGTACTTGAATGTGGAATTTGAAAACCTTCCTTTTGCCATCATAATAAAGAAAATCATGGAGAATATTGTGACTAACAACATCTATAATGTTGTTCATGAATCTATCGATGCTAATGAGGGTTCGGTGTCTATTAACAATGAAATTCATGATGGGCCTGAACCATTCAATGAAGGTGTTACTAAAGATGTTGATCCTTGATACATGTATCTCCTATATATGGATATTGTGCTAAAGTGGATGTATTTAGTCCCTTAAAGTATGATGCCAAAAGATTTTTTGACATTTTAAGAGAATGCTCAGCCACTTTAGGAATTCATGGTGAAAGACAATGAAAATCTTGAGAGAGATCTCATATTTGTTAATGATTTGCCAGACAACATGGTGGAACATGTTGTTCATCAAATGCAGTCCGAGTTTGAGTTAAGCATGATAGAAGATGTAAGCCACCTTCCTGTTTTTCAAATGAAGAACTACTCATGTGGTTGTCAAGGTACATATGTTGAAAGAAGTTGCCCTCAATTGTTGTGTGGGAAACTAAATGATCAATTATGTCATAAAAAAGGGTAATTAAGATGTCAACCAGGATGCATCAGAAAACATATTTGACACGATGATAACCGATTTTCCAACTCGTAGGAAGGATGAACTAGTTGCCCTTGGAGTTTTTGAAGTGAGTAATAAGCTTATTCAAATAAGTGGACCTGTGACAGAAGCTGAAGTAAATGTACAGGACATTATGGTCACCATGAGAAGAAATCTTGGAGAAAATAGACTTCATGTGGATATCACATCTGCTCCCACGGATAATGTGTCTTTCTATTTTAAAACAAGTGATCAGAAATGGAAGTGTGTTCTTCAAAGATGGACTGCAACTGAGAGAAAGCTAGGTAAATAAGCTCTTGATTGAAAAGATAGCATAGAAGAGGATGGATTAATGAAGACTGCAACCGATGTTGGCCTTTTTCCAAGAAAAGTTGTTCAACGAATTTAGTATGAACATTACTGCTAAAGGTAATATTGAAGGCATCAAAGAGTTTAGAAAGATGCATGATGGAGGAAAGTCTTTGAAACTTTCATCTTCAACTTTCAATTGAATAAGCATAATCAAGGGTCTCTTGATAATATTATAGAAAAGGGAATTGTGGTGGTAAAGAGCGTACTTACTACCACAACGTACTTTACATCGGACATCCATCTATGGTAATATCCTTCTCCTAATCGTGGTTAAATGTTATTTCCGTAGTAGTTCTATCAACTAAATATGTCTGTCTTGGGACAATCTAATTGCTTTGGCACAATGATCAATCCAAGTCCAAGTTCTTACCAAACCTCGTTGGAACCCGACGGGTTCGTAGAGACCAGAATGCAAAGACATTTCATGTTTTTTAGAGGCTATGTGTAGGTTAGTCACAATTTAACAAGTTCAAAATAAATAGAGGTCATGTTAATCACGATTTAACATGACATATTTTATGAGATCCTACTTAACTATAATTTAATCCTAGAAAATTTGAGGTCCTAAACGGTAGTCCGCTTTGCACACTTTCAAAGACGCCTTTTCCAGAACATACATAGTCTTTCAAGCATGAGACCCTAAGATAAATTGCTTTATAGGGAGATAACGAAAGATAAAATTCCATATATCATGGATGGTTCAAGTAGGTCATTAAGATCTAAGGAAACAAAGTCAGGAATTAATTAAAGAAATCAAATTAATTTGGAACCATAAACATTAGTAGATACCAAGGATATACAAAAGAATATACATATACATGCATATATGCATCATAACTATAATTCTAAAGTATACAAACCATAAACAAGAAAAGTAAATTATAAACAAAAACAAAATGATCAATGATGTTCCAATAAGGAAGGACATGCTTAAAGCAGCCCTGACAACTCATAGTCATATATGCTGACATCTGCCACTTCAATCTCTGCACAATAATTATAAAATGGATTTGGTAATTCAACATCAAAAAGTAGTGATTCAACATTCTGAAATGCCATCAATTCATCAAGTGGTTGATTCACCATAAAATCTTGGAAGAACAATGATTCATCATCTAAACAAAGTTGGTTGCAAACTTGGTTGAATTCTTCATTCAACAATTGATCTTCAGAAGAAAATTCAGATGTTTGAGAAGAGTTGTTGTAACTTGTTCCTTCAGTTGAATCTGAATTATCAAAATCAAAACTAGTAGTTTCAGTTTCAATAATGTTACAATTCTCAACAACGTTTGACATTTCCAATGTTTGTGGAGACAAACTGTTGGAATCTCCTTTTCCAGTTAGTTCTTGAACTAACTTCTTGAAACATGAACTACTAGTGATGTAGACTTTAGGTTTCAAAACCTTAATCAAGTTGTTAAAATGTTGTTTCTCATGAACATCCTTAGATGTTTTCAATGATGTTTGATTAATTACTTTCTTTCCCATTTTTGATGATGATTTCTATGTTAATACAACTGGCACTTTGTAATAATCTCCTACCTCTCGGAGGATACAAGAAGGTAATGTATAAATATAACATGAATTAGAACAAGATATGTACGAGAATATTGATATTAAACACTAGATGCCGAAAATGATTTATTTTATAAAGTTAGTTGCTTGTTTTATTGGGAATCCAAATATCCAATATCTTAATTTTATAATGTTTTTAAATGTTAATTATCTCTCTTTTTGTTTTTCTGAAGCATGACTCATCAAATGAAAATGTGCTAAAGTTTGTATCTACATGGAGATGTAGATGTTTGTCAAATCAATATAAGATAGTTTTTTGGTATAAAAATAACTTGTTCTAACTTGTAATAGTAGAAGGGCATTGAGGGCACGCAGCTTAATATCCCGGCAAAATTTTGAATTATTTTATTAATCTTTGTTTAACTTACCCCTACACGCACTCGTGCGCATTAGTGACATAAACAGACAAACAAAAGAAACAAAGTAAATATAGAAAGAAAATACAGTCTTTAGAAAAAAAATTAGTTATTGAATAAAATTAGAATTCAAAATTAAAACTCATAATGAAGCAAAGTGACAAAATTAGAGATATATTTTATATTTATATATGTGAATGTTTTCGACTGGGTAAAGACCCAAATGACGAGGTCTAATTTATTTCAAATCCAATGTACTTGACCCAAAATATAAAATCAGTTCACACATAAAGAATAAGATATATTATTTGATCTTCACTTTTCACTACACTCGACTTAAATCTTGAACTAACTTGGCGTTGGAGTGGTAACGATCCAGGTCCACCTCGCGCCGCCGTAAATGATATCAACACCACCGTTCAAGATCATCAATTATACAACTGCATCCATTTCTAATTTCCTAATGGAGCATTGGTTTCGTCTGTGGAAAACGGCTTGTGATTCCCGCGGATTTTCATATTTAGATCAATCTTGATTTGAAATCATGTATGTAACAACAACAGAAGACGCAAAGACGGTAACTCTGGTAGCCATGTGCACGACCATTAACACCTCTCCTGAATTCGAAGATAACCAAATATCACAGATTGATGAGTTCTGTAATATTGCATCACCTAGCACATGTCCTTCGGCACATTGCTTTATACTTGTAGCTGATGTTGACATTTAGCGCAGTAATGATCAATTGAAACTAGAATTTATGGATCATGAGAAGATCAACAGAGTTCCAAACTTCAATCTACCTCTGGTTCTTGCGGTTTCCATTGCTGATCGCAATTTAACTAGGTTCCTTGTTGACGACGAAAGATCTTGTAAAGCCTCTATACAGAGATAATAGATTTGTTAGATTTCCAACAAACGGATATGATTCAGTATAACTGAGAAGATCTATTAGCGTTCAATTATCCGAGAACTCGTCCTTAAGGAACTACAAATTTGACGGTAACTATTGGAGAATGAGCGTCTGAAAGAAAGATAATTCTCAACTTTCTGGTAATACCGTGTCAGATCGCCTTCACAAGTATCCTAGGGAGATCTTTCCTAGCGAGAGTATATGTTGTGGCATCCCTGGTCCACCAGAGGTTTTCCTATCACAATATCGAAGGAATGCCAATATAATTGAATGCCGGTGTGAATGGGGAAAAGCAAATCAAATAATTCATCAAGGAGAACCTTCTAGCATCGGTCGTGACCTCAAAAGCAGAAGTAGATATAAGGGTTCCTGATGCATTCGAACTAGACGCGTGCGCAGACGATATTCGGTTGGATCCAAATGGTGATATCAAATTCGTCTAACTCGAGGAGAATTTTGCTAGGTCAGTAAAAATAAGCGGGGGTCTTTCTTTGGAAGTAAGAACTACTATGATTGAATACCTCTAGGATAACGCTGATATTTTTGCTATAACCCTGCATGAGATGCTCTACATCGATCCTAGCATAGCGTGCCACTGATTAAATATGGACATCGATGCTCGCTATGTCTCTCAGTGTTGGAGGAGGAAATCCCTGGAAAAGGTTGAAGCCAACACCAACATTGTTAAAGACATATTAGATGCCAAGTTCATTTCTTAAACTAATTATATTGAATGGTTGTCTAATGTTTTTTTTGTGTGAAAAAGGCCTCGAGAAAAAATTGGAGAATATGCGCCGATTAAATCGATCTTAATAGAGCATGTCAGAAGGATTCTTATCCACTCCCAAACATTAACAAGCTCGTAGACAATTTAGCCGGATATCAATTTCTTTCATTCATAGACACCTATTAGGGTTATACTTAAATACATATGTTTGGACCCGACTAGGTAAGACAACCTTCATGACCGAGAAAGCCAATTATCATAACAACACCATGCCCTTCGGGCTAAAGAACGTCAGTGTGACCTTCCAGAAAATGATGAATAACATATTCTAAGAAGAATTATGGCAAGCGTTAGAAGTATATATGGACGATATGATCGTAAAATCTGGTCAGGAGGAGCTTCATACTCAGCACCTTCAACGAGTATTCAAGAAGGTCCACAATATGATATGCGACTCTGACAAGTGCAAGGCCGTAAGCCAACAATAGCTCAGACGGGAAGCGCAAAAGTTGAATGTTGACTTCATTGAAAAGATTCAACAACATCGTGTAAGCTGCAACAATACTTCCTCGATCCTCCAATAATAGCTCAGACGGATTTACCTCTAAAGTAGGTGCTATACCGATCGGACCTGGTCGGGCATCTGACAAAGCAGGGACGAAGCTACTTTGTACCAAGACTAGGCCCATGTCCCCACCACAATGATCACTTATTCAATATTTAGTATTATAAACAATTTATTAATATATCAGTTGTATTAAAAATTAAGAAGAAAATTTTATAATGACTCTCACTTAATAAATAATATTGAATAATTTAGTTTTTCACACACACCAATTATCTCACTGCATTTAAAATATTCAATTTTTTGTTTTTTATTTAAAAAATAATTTTATATAATAAATAAAATAAATGCTTTAAATAAAATTTTAAAAAATAAAATTTTCTTTTCCTATTCCTATTAATTATCTTTGACTCTTTTCAAGTATAAACAAATTATTTTTCCTCTTTCTCTCTCTCCAATTTCTCTCACTGCAAAGTGCATTTCTATTATTAGTTTATTCTTCATTATTGTTTTTTCAAAAGGTAAATTTTTAATTTTAATATTTATGAATTTATAATTTATTTTTATTATTGTAATAAGAGTAAAAATATATTATTACCTTATTGAGCTTTTGAGATTGTGTTAATGGTTGGAAATTTAATTTTAGAGTTTTGTAGTGTTTATTTAAAATTATTGTATTTGTATCAATTTTATAGTAATAGTATAAACTTTCTGAATATGATTTTAATTGTGATTTTTGTTATTTTTAGTAATAGGTAATGGAAAAATATTTCAAAAAAAAAAATCAACAGAGCAATCATCAACTTCTAATTCTCAATCACATAATGTATACTTATCTTTTTTTGTTGATGTTGAAAATGAGAAAAACATTCAATATTTTCAGAACATAAAAAATTATAGAGAACAATTATAATGTATATTTATATTTTTTAAAATGAAATGTTATATTTATATTGACCCTACTACTCAAATTTTTTGGCTCCGCCCCCGTGACAAAGTAAGCCATCTTATGGTCCCAATTCAAACTATCCTTCAAAGATAGGAAGGCTTTGAAACCTAGTTGTTTGTTGACTTCCTAGCCGAGATGACTCATGTGCCCCCAAAATCGGGTCAAGTGTTAGTGGTATTCACGAATGGTTAGTGTAATAGCAAGGGAAGCAGTGCGAGTCTAATTCTAGAAAATAGCTCCAAGTTGGTTGTGGAAGTGTCCCTGAGGTTTGAGTTCTCGACCATCAACAACCAAATAGAATATGAGGTCGTCATCACTAAGATCACATTCACGAAGTTCGAGGCGTTCAAGAAATTTGTTGGATGGTGAGAAATTGGTGAAGTTTGAGGCATTCGAGATTGCCCATGTACCACGGGTAGAGAATACCTGAGTTGATGTCCTATCTCTATTGGCTAACACCAGATGCCCCCGTATCTACCACTTTTTCATCCAAGAAACTAAAAATACCCTAACATTGAATACATAAAAAATATAAAAGCAATTGTGGATGACACCGCCCCACATTCTTGGATGACACTTATTCAATAATATATTGAGTATGAAATTCTTCCATCGAACACATATGAGGCAACGTTGGTGAGAATGAGGGACAACAAATACATCATGATTGAATGAAATTTGAACAAAAGGGGTTTGTCCACACCATTGTTAAGGTGTTTGGGGAAAGTAGAGGCCAGTTACACCTTTCTGGAAGTGCATGAAGGAATTGTCAAACAACACATGGGGCAAGGGCACTAGCAAATAAGGTTCTAAGAGCAGGGTATTACTGGTCGACCATCGTCCATGATGCCCAAGAATATGTGAAAATGCAATAAGTATCAAAAGCAGGGAGATGTTTTCAATGCCCCTACCACCAAGTTACACATATTGACATCGCCATGGCCATTTTTGTAATGGGGGATGGATATTCTTGGAACTTTCACCCCGACGTTGGGACAACTCAGATACCTTATTATAGTTATAGATTATTTTACTAAATGGACTGAGACTGAGGCGTTGGCTAATATTACTGCAACAAAAATCGTAAATTTCTTCAAGGGAAACATACTGGCTAGGTTCGTAGTTCCCCATGTCGTCGTAATCGAAAATGGGATGCAATTCATTTACATAATACTAAGAAGCCTCCTAGGAGAGTTAAAGATTAAGCAAAATTTTGTGTCAATAGAGCATCCACAAAAAAATGGCCAGGCCAAGGCTGCCAGCCGAGGTAGTACTTAGACGTTTGAAGCGAAGGTTAAAGTAGGTTAAGGTAAATTGTGTTGACGAGTTACCCCATGTCTTGTGGGCCTAGCATACTATACCCTAGTCGACCATGGGAGAAACCCCCTCTCGTCTAGCATATGTCATATAAGTTCTTATTCCAATAGAAATCGAAGAGTAGAGATGGAGGACAACAAATTTGTTGCTAGCAAAAGGAAATGTGAATTCTAATAGATAATAAATTGATGAAGAGGGCAAGTCAAATGATATGACCATATCAGGCTCTGTCCGAACCTTACATCCGAAAACGCTAAATGCAACATACAAAAGCATTAGATACAGTATACCAGGAGAACAAAGCTAACTAAAACAAACTACATGGAGTGGAAAATATCATTTGATACATTAAAATTTGAAGTTACATGAGGATTATATTCACATTAAATATAATGAATCATGGAAAGCATGAAGGCCAAGCACTATGGACTCTAGCTAGCCCAAAACATTGTGAAAGACAACCTCTTTTAGGTCATATTCAGAATGATCTCGCAATTGATTACTCAGGGTGACCCATTCTTCTCGTAGGACCCTTAGATTATTCGTTTGTTCGGCCCTCTTCTGCTCAAGAACCTACCGGAGATTCTGGACCAAGAGAGATAAAGACTCTAAATCAAGTTCCTTCTGTCGAACACCCCGGTCCTTCTCTTCGAACACATTCTCAAGCTCAGTTATTCGACTAAACAAGGTAGCGGGGGATCTAAGTTGTTTCACTTCATCCAAGAAAGAAGAAAATCCATTCAGGAAACCATACAACACAAAATAATCCCCCTAAAAGCTGACCACTTTTTCCTTAACAAGGTCATATCGAGCCTTCAAATCCTCGACCTCTTGAGAGGAGGATACGAGGAACAAAAGCTTCGTATTAGCAGCTGCAAGCTAATTTAGAAGAGAAGTCGACTATAGGACATAATGAGCTTATTCTTCTAGCAAATTTGATTTTTTTGACAGAAGAAAGCTGGTGAATCTTCTCATAGTCATCAACTAACATACACTTTTTTTATCTCTATTGCGGTTCGAGGAAAATGAGCAACCAATGTATAGGGAAAGATAATAAGAGTATCTCCAAAATGGATGTCGGAGAAGGACCAACCTATTTTGATCTTTTATTATTTTCAAGACCTCTTCGGATGGCTGTTTTGCCTTAGTCATTGTTAGCAAGATGATCATGATTCTTCTTGTTTCAACATTCTGAAAACACCAACATAGCCAAGGAAACCCCGATATTTAGCACATGTGTAATATTAACGGCCGGGGAATATTTTCTTTTGAGGCCATATGTAAAAGAATAAGACAATTATCCAGTAAAAAGAACATGGAAGATCGTAGACTAAAAGGAAAGATAATACAACAACCATACCAAAAGGTCTCCCCCTTTCGTCTACAAATTTTTCTTCAACAATATCTTAGGAAAGCATCTCAATCAGAAATGGAAAGAAATGTCTCTTTCATAGTCTTTTCCGCATCGGTGAGGGCATCATACATGATATAATAATGCTTATCTTTCTGGGAGAAGTGATCCGAGGACAAAAATTGCCTCCTTCATTCGAAACAAGCTTCTAGTGCAAGAGAGGAAGAAGAGACGATGCAGAACTCATTATGAGCAGGAAGATAAATAGGAGGAATCAAGAAATAATACTCCTTTAAGTCTTTCTAGCTGTCAATGTAAACACGAAGGATCAAATTTTTAAAGCGGCAAAGAAAAATAAGCCCGCGTCTTGACTCTTTGAGAGGAGGATTAACTTCAAAAAGGTGAAATAAGAGATTTTGGGAAGGCGAATCCATTTTTCCCTAATATTCATTCCAATACTTAAAGACTCTCACAAAGCCCTAGGCACAGAGTAGGAGCTCTGAAGGAGGAATGCGAAGATGATCCAACACTTCCTTTTCAAAAGCAGTTAACAAAAGTCACACATCTAGATTTTCAAAGATACAAAAGTAGAAGGGGATAAAACAACCTTCGAACTTATGACACACTCTATTGTCTGTAGGGATCATCAAAATTTCCATATCCAAAGAAGACCCCACTTCAAAGGGCGCCTCTGTTTCATTGTCCCTCTAAGTATACTTAGAGGGTGCCCCCAAATATTGTGAATCTACCCAGGAATAATCCTCGACGATTATTTTCATTTGAATAATTGAATCCTACACCTGTACTATAAACAGATCTGGAGAGTTAGTGATGACGGGTCTATAATAAAATATTAACCCCTAAAAATCAAAAGGAGAAGAACCTCGTTCTCTTAAATAAATAGGCAACAACATACATGGGTAAGGAGGAAGGGGATCACGAAATAACTTAAAGCTTGAGTGAGGAAGGTGGCGTTTAACAACCAAGAAAAGATGAATACCAAAAAGCAACAAGAGAGTAAATGAAACCTTGGGGCAAAACCCTTTTCTTTTTGAAAAATTATTCAAATATAACAGTTTAATCAAAGGTAAGATACTAGTCAAAGGGTGGTCATTACACTGCTCTATCTATCAAAACAAAGTGACTGAATTACTCAAGTGTCCTAAGTAGGGGAATTATTCCCTAGGTTGCTTCCCTATGGTGGCACGATGGGGACTAGTAACAAAATATTCTCATTGTAAGGGATCATTTAATGCTCATGTCTCCCACTACTTTTTTAGCTGATTCCGGGTGTCGCAATCCTGGAGATCGACCAATATAACGTAAGGCTTTCCCCGACTCTTTCAGTTCCGACAAGGCATTTAGGGAAACTGTTCTAGAGTGGCCAAAGGCACAAATGACTAATGCCTAATTCATTTCAAATCCACTCCCTTTGACCCAATATATAAAATTGATTCACACACAAATAGGAATATACATTCTATGATCTCCACTTTTCACTACACTCATCTTAAATCTTGATCTGACTTTAGCATTAGAGTGTTAACCATGGTAGTCCACCCTACACAGCTGTAAAGGAGATCAACACCTCCATTCAAGATTATCTTTTATTTAATTGCATTTATTTTTGTTTCTCAAACATAGTAAGTTTTTTTTTTCATAATTTTTTAAAATTAAATATGTAAGCTCAAATGGTTAATATTTTTTATTAAGACCCAATCGATTAGGAATATTTGATTTCTATCCTTAAGAAAAATAGTCATTTACTGGTATTAACACTTAAAAAAAATATTAGTTGAAAACATAAAACAACATAATTTAAGTTCAATTTAATTTTCCTCAGTAGAACGAAGGTTAAGAGTGTAAACAAAATAATTAAATAAGACATTCACATATTTTTCAAGTCCACAGTATTCCATGATGATTGTTGAAATATTAGACTCAATAAGGCATATTGAAATCCGACAATTTAAAATTTTACACACGTTTGGTGTTTATTGGATCACTAGCTGAAACAACCAATAACAAGGATGCACATTATGAGGAAATAGTACGTGTATGGATAAATAAAACATAAAATATTCCTAAGGATGAAAGATCAAACTCAACATGAGGCAAAACATACATCCAACAATAGAAAGACATCATATCAACATGGAAGTACATGACATCAAGCGTCTTGTCTCTCAACAATTTAGTGGTATTGTTAAATTCATGGTTCATAACGAGGTTACAAATGCCAGATGCCAAAGTTTGAGGCCATAAGAATCATTTTATGATAGTGATAATATTTCAAGAATGAAAACTTTTGAAACCTTAAAAAAAAAAGACAATGAAAACACTTAGAATAAAAATAATGAACAAATGTTTTTGTATCCTAGTTCACTGTTAACTAATGTGTCTTCACTCCACCTGCCAAGGTGATTTCGTCTTATCACAATGACTTAATCGACTATAACCAAACTTGATTATAACCATAAAGACTAACCGTCAATGTCTTCTTTAGTAATTGTGACTAAATCCTAGTCACTCAAGAAAATACAATCACATAGATTGAGATACAAAATGCTTCCAAGAAAGCATAATACACAAATGAATTACAAAGTATCTCACACAAAATATTTTCTATGAAGTGTATGAACAAAAGTTCCTTGTGTGATTATTTTCTTTTCTTTGAAATATTTCACTGTATGCAATATTCATGTAGATGATATTATCTTAATGTTAGCTAACACTGTTCCGTTCTTCAAAGACTCCTTTATATAGGAAATGAAAATATTCATCGGAGGGTAGAAATGGAATAAACAAATGAAGTTGTATCCTTACATAACTGTATGTAAAAATGGGAGACACAATTGTTTAATAGTACAATCTTTTTCCCACAAAATCAATGTAGTGGAAAGAATATTTGATCTTGTACCGTATACTATTTTCTCACGTAAACCTTTTGATCTTATCTTGAAATATTCAGGGGATTCAGATAGAAAGTTGATGAAGCATACATAAAAGAAGAATCAGAGTCTATATAAGAGAGATTCTTTAGAAACTTTCTTTTCAGAGTCTTGATCTAGTTCATCAGAACCTGCTCTTCGGAGTCTGGTGACACAGCTCATCAGAGTTGTTTGAGCGCAAGACGTCAAAGCTTGACAACGTCAGAGGTTCAGAGTCATCAAGAATATGTCTTGTATCAAAATCTGGTTATATTTATATGCTTGGTTTAATCAGATCTTGATGAAGCATATTCATTTTATAAGAGATTGGTTAGAAATTCTTGATTCCTTGTATCAGAGCCTGATTATAAACTGGCTTGTATTAGAATTTGGTTTAAAACCATATCTCAGATTCTTCTTTCTGGATAACCTGGTTATTTGTGAAGCTAAAATCTGGATGACCTGGTTAACTAAAGTTCTGGATAACCTAGTTAACTAAAGAGGGTCTTCTTGGTAACATTGGTGAACTTTATCAAAGTTCATAGATTATTTAATAGAGTCAGATGTCAGAAAGAAATATCAGAGTCAGAGTTAGATCTTTGGGATTAAAAGGTAAAGAAATATATTAAAATCGTATATACTCTTCTCCCCCTTTGTCATCGATCAAAATGATAAAGATAATGATAAAATAGAAAAAAGGGAATTTCATTTAACTCAAAAAGATAAAGATACAAAAACAAAAATATAAAAAAAAACAAAAGAAAACAACATTTAAAAAATGTTGGTTTCTAAGTTGGGGGTGGTAGTCTTGACAAGATCACTTGAAGCAATCCCTCAATCTTCGTGTTGGTATGAGCTTGTTCCTTGAACATGTCTTCTTGCTTGTCCAAGCGAGTCCTAACAACTTCATTCTCTTGCTTGAGTTCTTCCAAGGTCTTCAGTTCAAGAAGAATGGGTTCAAATTCTACCACGGGATTTGTTCTAGAAACTATTCCAATCTCAATTTCTGGAGGAGGAATGACTTTTGTCTCTTGATCAACTTCTGGTGTAGGAGGAGGTTTTGGAGTGAACATCTCCATAAGTAGCTTCATGATCCTAGAAAGCTTGTCAAAAATCTCTTATGAGCAAACTTGTAACATAATTCTCTCAACTTTCAGGAACGTGAGTTGATCCATCTTTTGAATTCAGTTGAGATAGCATCACTCTTAGTTGGATTTACATAGCTTGTGCAATATTGCATCAAAGAATGAAGATGATCATTTACTTCAGATTTAAAATATCTAACTAGTTCATCAACCACCTTAGAGTTAATTTCAAGTTCAAGTTCTTTATTCTTAGAGTCAGATGAGATTGAAATGGTCTTACATGAGGAGTCAGTGGTTAAGGGTTCATTATTTCGGATGCGTTCCATAAAAGTGTCTATAACATGGTTATCTATGACATTAGGATGAGGTGGTGGAGTTGGTGGTATTGGTGTTAAATCTGGAAAGGCACATATTTCAGGAATAACGATATTGAAGGATGTATGAATGGAATGTATAGTTTCAAAAATGGGATTTTCAAGTTGATTAGGTTGATGTTCTAAGGGGACTATTTCAGAGATTTGTTGTTGTGTAGGTTCATATGGTTTTTCAGTGGTTATATTATTGAGATGGTCAGATGGTGTATCATTAGATTGAGATTGGAATTATGAGAGGAGTGTTTTTGGAATTTGGGGTGTTTCAAATACAATGGTTTTAGATACAATGGTTTCAGATGGTTTAGATTGTTCAGGTTGTTTGACTGTTTTAGGTATATATGTTGTAGTGGGTTCAAACGGTTGTTTTTGTTTAGGGTTAGATATGGTTCCAAAAGGGACGTATCCAAAAGGTATTTAGGTAGGTTTTGGAGGAGAATATGAAGTAGAATCAACAATTTTATCATAAAACAAATAACTCTCAGCTATAAGAGACTTACCAGATGGTTGCTTCTGAGAAGGAGCTAATTAAGCTTGTGTAGCATTCTCAAAGCTTGTACCTTCTTCTTCTGGTATCGTTCCTAGAGGAACTCTGAAAGCCGCATAAGTCTTGGCCATCTTGGTTAGAGACTTCACAGTTCTAAAGGGTCCATCACCCACCTTCTTAGATTTCTTCTCCCTCTTGAGAGAATAAACATCCAGAGCATCTTTTGGAAGTTTATCGTATGATTATGCTACATGAGTGACACATGTGGCTAAACAATCAGCAATGCATGATTCTAGGACTTATGGGGGATCTTCCTTTGTGAAGATTGGATAATAATCAACATGTATCCTTTTGGAGGCTACTTCGTTCCTATCCATAGCTTCTGAGGGATCAGTAACTGAAGATATTAGAGATATATTCTTCAGATTCTTCCTATTCAAGACTTTCTTAATGTCAATGTCAACTTCCTTGGTCAAACCTAGCTCTAATAGAGTCTGAACCAACTTGCTTTCAAAAAGCACGTCTGAAAAATGTCTCCCCAAAGGAATTCACTTTCTGGCTTTTGGACTTCCATCTCTGGTCTCCTTGGCCAACTCCCTCAAATACTTAAAGAGAATAGATGGTGGGTTCATCTTGGTTCCAGAAGATATGAAGAACAGCATATACTTCTCATCATTTTTGATATAGTCTTATGAGCTTGTTGAGGGTCTATGATTCACACAACCCATAAGAATCTTGAACAATATTCTGAGATGGTTATGCAGATTCTTTGTGTTTGAAGAATTCTTTCCATATTGGAATTTTGTAACATTAATTTCTTCCATCTTAGCCCTTTTAGTTAGAATATCAAAGCACCTTTTTCCAAATCCATCATGATTGAGAAGTTTTTCTATGGACATCTCAGAGATGCTGATCTTGTGCCCCAAAACATATGAAGTAACTTGGAGTTTTGAAGCAACAACGTGGATCTGAAAATGTTTCACCAACTCAGGGTAAACTGGCCATTTAAGGAGATTGAAAAATTCCTCCCATCTTTGAGATTTGACACCTTCAGTAAGATCAAACCCATTAGCTTTAAGATTGTCAAAGTCCACAATCATTTCGCAAAGAACCTCCAACTCAATGACCAGAGTAGAAAGAGTAATCTCTTAAAGTCCTTCTTTCACTTGTTCTTGTTGTTGAAACGATTGTTATTCTTGATTAGTCTATTGTTTTTGTTGCCGAGAAACTTGTTGTTGAAAATCATCCATGGTGAAGAACGATTTTAGGGTTGTATAGAAATTGGTTGAAAGAGAAAAAGTGTAGGATAATGAGTAGCGTAAGTGTGTGAATTATGAGTGAAGTGGGTTTTATAAAGGTTTTTCAATGATGACAAAATCTTGAATAGTGTAACAAATCTGACATAGGGGAAGGCGTAAAGAGAGTTTACTTATTCCCAAGAAATCTCTTCAACTAATGTCTCCAAATGTGTCTTTAATCTGAACCACAAACTTAGGTTTGATCATTAACTAGTTAATATAGAAACTCTTCAGAATCCATAAGGCATGAATTTTTACAAATAGGTTATGACTGGATACTTCTCATACATGAAACCTTCTCACATCAGAAGACTCCATGTTCAGAGCCAAAAATCTCAGAGTCTCATTTAATCATTCTGAGAAATTAAACTTTTGGAGATATACATCTTTTTCAATCTGGACATAAGTCCATTTTCAAATTATTTAGAATGAAAACAAATTTATTGTCAACAAGGGGTTTTGTGAATATATCATCCTATTGATGGTCTATATCAATATATTTAAAATTTAAAATTCCCTTCTGAATATAGTCACGTATAAAGTGATGTTTAATCTCAATATGCTTATCTCTATAATCTAAAATGGGATTGTTATATAAACAAATAGTTGAGGTATTATCACAAAGAGTAGGAATGTTACTCTCATATATCTAAAAATCTTATATCTGGATTTTCATCCCGAGGATATTTTTAGACGACTTGCTTTGATCTAGAATGGGTGAATAGATCACAAGTTAAAAACTTTAACAAAAATAGTTTTGAAATTTTTTATGGTGAGCGGAAGTAACCCGAATCGAATCGTCTAACCGAACTGCTATCGAAAATCTTGGATATGCATAAATGTAATCAAGGTATGATAATGAACATAAATTTTATCAAAAAATTTCAATCATAATCAACTCAATTCAATTTTAAAAGTAGAGACCATTCCCAATGATAAAATACACAAAAATACTATTGAGACAAATTATCGAACGTCTTGTGTGCAATTAATTTTGTTTGGAAATTTGTATGGTTTTGTTGATCTTGAAATCCAATTATAATCTAATAGATTATGATCAAATCAACAAAACCTTTTTCAAATGGGTTTCAAAAGAATTTAGCCAAATGGATAGATCGTACAATCGATGAATTCAACAATTTACAAATGAAATGTAAAAGAGATAGATAGATAGATACACACATACACACACACACACACAACACACACACACATAGAGAGAGAGAGAGAGAGAGAGAGAGTACACAAGGATTTTTTTAGGTAGTTCCCCAATCAACCTCTCTATGGGTACGCCTTCCTTCAATTTGAAATCGAATTAATATAGTGAAATTAACCTTACTTTGCAAAATTTGTTTGCCAGAGAAATATAGCAATCTAACCCTATAAACCATATATTTGATATTGATTCTAACACTTCATATTCCCTTGATCGGAGCTTGATCAAGTCACCCAACAATACTTATTTGATTCACCGTCTCACGTCACTCCTTTGCAAGAAACCTCCATTCTTCAATGCTTTGATTGAATTAAAATTGCACAATTTTTATAACCCTATATTTACCAAGATGATCCACCATCTCACGCTGCTCCTTTGCAATAAACCTTCATTCTTCAATTCTTTCACTCGATTGAATCCAACTTGCATAATCTTGTCCAAAACCTTTAAATCCCCAATTGATCTTGAAGGAAAACCCTAGCTTAGTTTTCTTATTTGAAACCATCAACGATCTTTCAACCCAATTGATTACAACCTAATCCTAATTGGACCTTATCAAACTATCTCTTGATCACATAACAATAATTATTATGTGTAGTTATTGTATGAATGCAATGAGATAGGATGAAGATGTTGAACAATTCTTTGAATCTGTCTGGTTTCTTATCTCATGTTATGAAATGATGCATGAATGACTATATATAGGTAAGTGTGTATAAAGTAGAAAACAGAACATGAATAGGTGGCAAAATTACAAAATTAGACATTTTGAACAGTGGGAGTTGGTTGACCCATTCGAGGTGGGAGTCGACTCTTAAGGGAATAGGAGTCGACCCATCATGTACAAGGATTGAATATTCAAAAATAGATTTCAGTGGGAGTCAACCCATAGCTCCAGGGAGTCGACTTCAAACATGCTTCAGTGGGAGTCGACCCCTATCACGGGTGAATCGACTTCAAACATGATTTTTCACAAAAATGCATATTTTTGATATTTTTAACTTTTCCAAATGCTTTTGACTTGATCTAAAAGAGTCCTAAGATGAAAATGCAACCTAGACATAGAAATATAAGATTCAATGTACAAATATTAATTTCCTAGTTTTGACATCAACCAAAAACCTCTAAGAGAATAGTCCGCTCACATATCTGAGTGTTGCATCCAAATGCTGCAATATATTCAGCTTCAGTTGTTGATAATGCAATTGTTGGTTGCCTCTTACTGGACCATGAGATCAAGTTATCTCCCAGAAACTAATAACTTCCAGAATTTCTTTTTATTTCTAGTCCATCTCCAGCGTAATCAACATTATAATAACCTACTAGATTTTACTCTTTTGATCTTTTATAACACAAGCCAAAGGTAGTAGTACCTTTTAGATACTTGAAGATCCTCTTAACAACTGTTAAGTAGGACTCTCTAGGATCTGATTAAAAGTGAGCACATAAACAGACACTAAATAGAATGTCAGGTCTAGAAGTAGTTAAGTATAAGAGAGAACCTATTGTACCTCTGTATACCTTTTTCTCTACCTTATTGTTTACCTCATCCTTCTACATAATTCAAGTAGGATGCATTGGAGTTTTAGCTATCTTGCAATCTGACATGTCAAACTTCTTTAGAAGTTCTTTGGTTTATTTGCTCTAATGGATATATGTTCCTTTTGAACTTTGATTAATCTAGATACCCCAAAAGAACTTGATTTCCCCCATCAAACTCATCTTAAACTCTGCCTTCATTGACTTAGAAAACTCATTGCACAAGGTAGCATTAGCATAAACAAATATGTTATTGTCCATATAAATTTGAACAACCAGAATATCATTTTTGAATGTCTTACAGAACTTAGTAGTATCAACATTTCCTCTAGTAAACCATTTTCTTAAAGAAAACTGCTTAGTCTTTCATACCATGCTCTAGGAGCTTGTTTCAGACCATACATAGATTTCTTAAGTTTGAAAACAAAATCTAGATTTTTATGATTTTCAAAACCATGAGGTTGATTTACATATATTTCTTCAATTATGTAACCATTCAGAAATGTGCTCTTAACATTCATCTGATATAAGCTTATGTTATGATTAACAGTAAAATAAATTAAGAGAAGAATAGACTTTAACCTGGAAGCTGGTGCAAAGGTCTCAATATACTCAATCCCCTATTGTTGACTATAACCTTCTGCTACCAGTATGTCCTTGTTCCTTACCACTTCTCCTTTTTCATTCAGTTTGTTTCTAAAGACCCATTTTATCCCAATGGCAGGAATTCCTTTAGGTCTAGGCCTAATATTCCACACGTCATTTCTGGAGAATTGGTTTAATTTTTCTTGCATTCCCAGAATCCACTCAGTGTTCAGAAGAGCTTCATAAATAGATGTAGGTTTTATGAGGGACACCAAACCCAAAAGTGTCTCTTCAGAAAGGTTTGAATGAGGACTTGGTTTTAACTAGTTCAGTTTTATCTCCCAAAATCAATTCTTCAGAATGTAGAGATGATGCCTTCTCGTCAAGTGTACCAATAATGTCGCAGTAATAAAAAGATCGAACCAACATGGACTTCTATTTAAGAAGACAATATCGTGAAATGTATAGGAAAATACTAAATGGGATTTTTTAGGTTTTTATTGTGAAAGGAAAATAAAGTGTTTGTCAATATAACGAAAACATTCAGGTTTTGTATTGAATCCCCTATTTCTCTATTGTTGATGTTCGATATATTGCATGAATGATATCATCATTATAATTCCACGACAAATTAAAAAAACCTCTATACCTAATCCCTTGGTGTATAGCTCACTGATCTATACTATGAGCTTTCTATCCCTAGTCCACTAACGTAAGCAAAATTAGGCAATTCAATATAACATTAATTCTTAAGCCACTACTCGAGGTCTCTTATCCATATTCAATCAGCATAAGCACAACAATTTCCCTAGGTCCAACACATAGATTAATGGCCAGTATTCCCTATGTTTCCAAATTCATATTAAAATAGTATCTCACATAAAAAGCATTAAGAACGAGGTGTAATTGAATAGAATTATAACTCAAATTATTCATGCAATAGAAAATCAAACATATGTCCCAACAATATTAAAATAGGTTCATTGCAAAAACCCTAACCTAGAGAAAATTGCTACTCATAATGCAATTTACAATACCAAATACAAATAAGAGGTTTGCATATGAGATCCCTTGAAGAATTGGCCTCTAATGGATCCAAATACTCTCCTAATAAGCCTTACGATGCTGTAAATCATCACTTTAAGTCTAAAACATAGAACCCTTAACAAAGTGCCAAACTTCCCCTTTCAGGGTAGCTAGAATGGGTCAAAAATGCGTCAGAAAAAGCCTAAAAAATACCATGACACACATTATAACTTGCATCGCGCGCGATGCTGAGTTTGCTTCTCTATCACACGCGCGATGTCGAGTTTGCTTCTCTATCACGCACGTGATTATTCCATTAGTTGCACGCTTTTTCTCCTTTTCCACCAGATTTTCACTAAGTCCTTATTTCTTCATACTTAGTCATGTTTGCATCTTTCTTTGGCCTTTATTCCTCACTTTTTTCTCCTCTTTAACTTTTTTTATATGTTTCTTTGACCGAAAACATGTAATGACAGAGTGTCATCAGATGATCTTTGTCTGTGCTTTATTAGAGAAGGCCAAGCTTTAGCAGTTTCTAGTTGAGCATTTTCATATTCTTTTGCCTTAGATTCTTTAGCTTCTGAATCTTTACCTTCAGATCCTAAATATGTGAACTCTAAATCTACAAACTTCTCAACCAGCTTTGACTTTTCAAAGTCAAGCTTATCATAAAATTTGACATGAATTGATTTCTAAACAATTTGTGTTTCCATGTTATATACTCTATAGCCTTAAGAGAGTTCATATTATCCGAACATTATACACTTTTGTGCCTTCGAATCAAACATGTTCAGATTGTCCTTAGTATTAAGAATAAAACAATTACATCCAAAAGGATGGAAATATGAAATGTTGGGTTTTCTATTTTTACACAATTCATAGGGATTATTACCCAGAATAGGTGTTATAGAGAACATATTCTTAACATACCATGTTGTATTAACTACCTCTTTCCATAAGTGCTTAGCTACATTTGTCTCACTGATCATGGTTCTGGCCATTTTTTAGCAAAGTCTTATTCTTCCTCTATACAACTCCATTTTTTATGGAGTTCTAGGACATGAGACATCATGGGAACTTCCATTTTCATCAAAGACTTTTTCAAAATATTTATTTTCAAATTCACCACCATGATCACTTCTAACTTTATCAATTCTAAAGGCTTTCTCATTTTGCACTTGTGAGCAGAAGCTAGAGAACACAAAATGTGACTCATCCTTATGTCTTAATAGTCTGACCCATGGCCATCTGTTGTAGTCATCAACAATGACTAAACCATATTTCTTACCATTGACAGAAGCAATTTTAACTAGTCCAGAGAGGTCAATGTGCAAGAGTCCCGAAGACCTAGAGGTATAAATAACATTCTTTGCTTTGAAACTTGCCTTTTTGACATGCTTCACAAAGAGAATATGAAGAGAACTTCGTATTTGGAAGGCCTATGACTAAATTAAGCATATTTATATGAGAAATTCTTCTCATGCTAACATGGCCTAATCATCTATGCCAAACCTATTGCTCTTCATTAACATACATGAGACATTTTACATTCTGATTTTTAAGATCAGAAAGTCTAATTTTGTAAATGTTAATTTTCCTCTTGCCATTGAAAAGAATGAAGCCATCCTTATGACTAATAGCTTTACAAGATTTTGATTAAAGATTATATCATAACCGTTGTCATTTAATTGACTTATGGACAAGAAGTTATGAATTAATCCATCAACTAATAAAACATAAGTAATATAAGGGAGAAAACCATTAACAATTGTTCTGGAGCCTCTGATATTCCCTTTCTAATCATCTCTGAAACCCACAAAGCCACCTCGCTTAAGTTCTAGATCTTAGAACATATGCCTTCTTCCCGTCATGTGTTGTGAGCACCCAGAGTCCAAGTACCATGATTGGTGTTTTAACAGTGCTGCTAAGGATGTCTGCAACATATATTATTTTATTCTTAGGTACCTACATCTTTTTGGATCCTTTCTGGTTAGTTCTCTCATTGTTCTTAGAGAACTTGGGTCTTGTGTAGAATAATCATTGTGTATGTGCATAAAATAAATGGGAATAAAGAGCTTTAGCTTTTGCCTTTTGTTTTAAAATGGGTTTTTATTTAGGCACATAACCAATTCCTCTTCTTCCATTTCTTCTAAATCAAAAGATCATTGAAGCCATCTTGCTTATATTTATGTTTCTAGCTATAAATGTATGAAAAGATTTGTCATATTTCTTTATGACATTTTCAGAGTCCACTGATGCTTCTAAAATAATTTCCTCCTCTAGTTTAGAAATCTTACTTTAAAGTGAAAAGTTGTCATTTTTAAGAATAAAATTGTCTTTATTCATAGTGGAGAAATCTTTCTTAAGTTTATTATGTGCTTCAGATTCAGATACTTGGACTTGTTTCATATCCTTGTATTTGTTCTGAAGCTTATGGTATTTTTTCATAATTTCAGATAAACAAGATTCCAATTCGGAATGATATAGATTAGGATATACCTCTTCAGAGTCTAACTCAGATTTAGATTCTAATTTTGATTGAGTCTTATTATCAGATGCTTATGTGCTTGCCATCAATGCCATATTAGCTTTCTCTTCCTCAAAGTCATCTCCTGAGTAAAGTTATGCAAAAAATACCTGAGCGCATCGCATGCTCGAAGATACAATGGAGTCTCCATCAAAATTTATTTATTCCTGAAGGAAATGGAAAACATTGATAAAACCCAGGGGAAAGATAAAAGGGTAAGGAAGTCGGTTATACAAGGGGAAGGTATTAACACCCCTCACATCCGTTGTACTCAATAGGAACCATTTTGATTGTTCTATGCTCAAGCGAGTGTTACTTATCTAAAGACTACTTACAAATGATAAGTGGAAAAAGAATGGGATATATAGAGTGCTGGGTGAGGATTAGGGCCCTCATGCCTACGTATCCTTATAATGCAATAAGGAATTTAGAGCTTCGTAGTTCATGGTACTAAAGATGGGAGATGAAATAAAAACTTGATAGAAGCGGTGTTTAAACCTGACAAGCGATATAATTGGAGTTTGCCTCAGAAAGAAAAAGGTAAAAGTGATATAAGTGGGCAAATGGTTTTTGAACCAGGTAATGGTGTTTAAATTGGGTAATGGTGTTTAAACTGGGCAATAATGTTTAAACCAAAGGATGAATGAAGGTGGTGAATAGTGAATGATGATAGGTGACTGATTGGAGAAAGGAATGAATAAATAAATAAATGTGCTCGCGGAGGATTTGAAGCCTCGTGCTTACGTATTCTCACTGTGCAATGAGAAAGTCAAAGCTATGTAGTTCTGGGAACTAAGATGGAAAAGACTTGAAAGGCGGGATAGAATTGGTGTTATGGTGTTTGAACCAACAAACAAGGTAAATTGAAATTGATTGAAGTGAAAAATTTGAGTAAAGTGATATAGAACAGATTGAGGCGCAAAGTGGTGTTTGAACCGGATAGTGGTGTTTGAACCAAAGGAAGAACTTGAAGTTTAATGTCAACTTGTTTGATGTGGTGTTTAAACCTGGTAGTGATTGGGTTTGTGGTGTTTGAACCAAAAGGTAATGTGACTATAGTGTTTAAAGCAAAGGTTGTGATAATGTGGTGTTTGAACCAAAGAACCAGTGTTTAAACCAAATGATGGGCTAAAAGTGGTGTCTAACCCAAAGGGTTGGTGTTTGAACCAGATCACGATGTTTAAATGAGGGTAATGTGGTGTTTGAATCGAATGGTGGTGTTTGAACCAAGGTAATGGTGTTTAAACCTGAAGAGTGATGTTTAAATCGAAGGTCGGTGTCTAAAGCAGAAAAGGGGTTTATACCAATGCAATGGTAATGGTGCTCAACCAAAGCAAGGGTAGTGGTATTTAAAATAGGAAGGTTATTCAAATTGAATCAATGCAATGATGTTTAAACCAAAAAAGGTAGCTGAAGATGGTATTTAACTGAGAGGATGGTGTTTAAACCTAAAGAAGGTAACTAGAGATGGTGTGTATATTTAAGCAATGATGTTTAAACTAACAAAGGTGATTGAAGATAGTGTTTAAACTGAAGAAGGCAACTAAAAGGATGATGTTTAAACTTAAAGGGGAACAAAGGTAGATTGGAGGAACAAAGTTGCTTGTTGTGGTACTTAATAGTAGAGATGCGTCATACCCCAAAATTTTCGGTCCATTTTTGGTTTTTTACCTAACCCACGACTTGAGACACATATGTACTCATGCATACTCATCATTCACTCATGATTAAGATTGATTAACAAACATCATAAGTTCAATGTTTTTGGTTAACAAAGCAGGTTTGGATTGAAGATTTTGGTATTGCGCATCATGTGGGTTGCAACCCTAATTCTTGATCTGGAGGGATCTTGTTACTTGGCTTCTGTGCATGAACTGGGCTCCGGAACCCTAGTTGTAGGCCCATGGTATGAGAATTTGTTGGTGGAGCTTTGTGCTTGGTCCCAAACCCTAACTAGGGGTAACTGGTGTCTAAGAGCTTTGCTTGATTGACTTTTGGACTGGGAATTCATCAAAACCAAAGTTATTTGATCTGGAAGGTTTGTAACTATATAGTTTTCTTTAAGGAGGGTGGAAAACCCTAGATGTGGTTCATGATCTTAGTGCATCGCTTATGGCGGTTAATTTTTGGTTTGAGGCCTTTGATTGATTACTTGGATTTGAATTTTGGCTATTAAACCCTAGCACATGGATTAGTTTAACTGGTTCCCAAACATGCCTACATTCACACTTCATTACACATTGGTCCCATTCGATCATTTGATTCCATTGATCCTCATTATTTCATTGGCCCTAGTTGACTCATGGTTCCATTTTGAACGTGCAATTGGATCAGGGAAGTCTATTCCATTATCTTTTTGCATTAGTTGACTTTTGGTCAACTATTGACTTTTTAGTCAACCAGTTGACCAAAGTCAGTGTACCATACTATCATCCCTCAATTACCATAACCTTGTAATGTCCATCAATTGCCTAAGTTAAGTTGAATCCATCTTAACGAGGTTATCTTCATCTTTGTTCATGATCACATGGCCATTTTGTCAAACTTTGTTCATGTTCGTTTAAAATCATGTTAAGACCATCACCGTTTCAATAACGTGAACCATTCATATCATGGTAATTAAACTCCTATTTCAAATCCATTCAATTTCCAAATCCATTATATTCCATAACCGGTCATAAACCTTGATCATTTCGGAACCATTCCTAAAAATCATGTTCATAAACCACTTCAAATCGAATTTCAAGCATTCCAAACCATTCAAAATTACAATCCAAACCCATTATATTTCTAAGCTTATGTTATAAATTCCATTTGGTTCACATTGCCATATTACATATATTCCAAAACCACTATCAAAATTCTACAAACAAATTCAAACAACCATTCTCATTAATGACAGTTCCATAGCACATTCATTCTATTTCATTTTATTTTCAATTTTTCTAATTACAAGTGTTTTACCAAAACAGTTGTCTCATTTGAATTAAAGTAATTTTTGGAAACAAACAAAGTCTAATTGATCCTAAAGCGCTCTTATTGTATTTAGAATTAATGTCTAGTTTCAGTTATCCGGTTAAAACCTCAAACTCTCGTTTTTATTGACCGTAACCTTTGTTTGCTTTGTACTCTCGTACGAAAACAATTCTAAATTTGGAACAAGAAACTATAACTTGAAAATAGATTTATAAAAGTCAACACCAATTATTTACGAATCCCGTTGTTTCGACGGTCTTTACATACCGATATCGATTAGTTTAGCCAGACATGGATTCTAGAACAAACATGATATTATGATAATTAAACATAAGACAAGGCATAAGCAATTAAAACAACAATTAAAATAGAAACTGGAATATAGGCCGAAAACTTGGAATTAATGTTGGTTCTTGAATTCAAATAATGTCGGCGCACTTGACAAATCGGATACACCGTTATAATCAAATTCAGTTGCTTAAAACTAAAGTTGTAATAGTCCCCGGTGTGGAGAATCCATCACTTTACAAGTAAATATCTGCTTAAAAAATGTTAACAACAAAATCCGGCTAAAACTACACCCCGGTCTTTGAAGACTGAAGTCCTAATATATACTCCCCACTCCTTCCATAAAAGCCTCCTTGAAGATCGCCTAGTGGGGAGTGGTTTTTTGAACGATCCAAACGGAAAATGGAGAAAAACATGGAGAAAAACAAGGAGGAATGGGTTTGGTGGCGGCTGCCACAATCCTAGGTAGTGGGAGCCACACTTTGCTAGGTGGCGGGCACCACTCTTGCTTGGTGGTGGGCGGCACACCTTCTATTCATGTGGTGGGCGCCACACCATTCAATTTAGGTGGCAGGAACCACTCTCTTCTCATGTGGTAGGCGCCACTTTATTCTCATGTGGTGGGCGCCACACCTTTCTTTGTTTTGCTTCATTTTCTTCCCTTTTTTTCCTTTTTGTTTTTTTCGTGCTTTGCTTGCATAAACACCTCTTATTCAATAAATACCTGAAATAAATCCAAAGTACGGCGTAATGCTATGCAAATCAAGTAAAAAGAAATGCAAGTTAAGTCAAATATACGATACATTTTTGCGTTATCAAACTCCCTCATACTTAAATCTTTGTTTGTCCTCAAGCAAATGCTGCACACATGAATAAAAGAGTTTTGTAAAATTTTGCAGCATATAGTATAAAGACTTGTGAAAAACACAGTTGCATTCGGATACTCATTCTAGCCTACAAACTCTAATTTGGTCAAAAATTGCATCAACAAGTACTAACTTCCACAATAAGGGTATCGTTGGAACACATAGTCGCAATTGTGCATTCATATGTCTCCCTCCTATACAAACCAATCGGAATCATGTCATCATACCTAAGCCTACCTTACTAATCTTTCTTTTTATCCTTTTTCATTCTAGTGCAATCACATTAAGCCCGTTATCCCTTCACATTCATAGCAAGATAATCTGTTAGTGACTACGATCTCATTATTTATTTTTCTTTTTCTCGCACTTTGGCTCGAATAACAACTAAAGATGGTTGTACCATTGGGTTAAATGACCGGGTGAGGGCCACCTAACTTAGAAGGAACAACACTTTTCATAAATTTTATAAATCCTTTTCTCTTTTAAGCCTCAGATCATACACTTATTTACATCGAATTCTTGCGTAGTGTGTGCTTAGGATGGTGCTGACTGCTAGATAAACTACTTAAGGAATATTAAATGATAGAATTTTAATGATACGGCATGACAAGTACTCAAATCAATCTTATACTTGGGAGATTTAAGGTGTTGAAATGATACCGATCTTGTAAAGTTTTTCCAAATCTCTACAATCCAATCTAAGTTTTATTTATAGTTTAGAATTTTCAAAAGATGTACTGTATTTCTAAGTCAAGATTTTTGCAAAAGTTTGGTATGGCTTAAGCAAATGGGAGAATTATTAAATAACGGAAACCACACATAAAGACTCGGCAGTGCAATGATATTTGACTCAACTAACCCTTAACAATTTAACAAAGGAAATAACAATAATTAAATCTACCTAGAAAGCGATAAATAAAAGCAGTAAAGCTTCCTCCCCCATACTTAAACCGAGCATTGTCCCCAATGCAACGACATAAGATAGGAAAGGAAGGTAGAACCTGGGTAGTCTGCTACTGGTGGTCTCTGCCACGTGTTCATCCACGTCTACCATTTCCAGGCTGGTGAGGTGGCGTGTCCATATAAGAGGCATAGTCTTGTAGATCTTCCACACGTAATGTCAATGTTGTCATTTCATCGATCAAACCAGACATGTTATGTTCAGTCCTGAAAGCGTAATCATGCTGATCATGATGCATCCTGAGAAGGATTTACATCATTTTTGTTTGCTGAGCTTCCATGTTTTGGATTTGTTGGTCGCGCTGAGCATCTATTTCGCTACGCCGTAGCAGTTCACCATAAATGTCCTCAAGAGTGGCAGGTGCCACATTTATTCTTTTGGGTCTTTGGCTGGATGATGTACCTGCAACATTTTCAGAAGAAACATGTGTGGTGCGTGGGTCTGTGTGAGTAGCAGGAGCAGCTGGCTCCTGAACATAATCTTCATCGATGTCCCCACCAGCAACTACATTCTCAGGAATATGCGGGGGGACTGGGTTAGGCACCAGATCATGAATATAACAATAATTATCCGGATTGCACACATTTGTGCAATTTGGGTTGGGGAGGATAAAATCCGGAAAAACACTATTTGCAACAATTAGGTGAAATTTTCCGTCATGCTTTAGTTTTACTAATTTCATGCTCCTTGTCATGTCAATATCAATGGCACGAGGCGGTAGCGATGTTAGACAGGAGAATTTTTCTTCGAATCCTAGGACTTGGGCTATTGAGGTTATTAAACCGCCAAAAACAATTGGTCCTCTTCTCGCGTTGACTATGGCCTACATGTGAGAGAACATGAAAGGGACGGCATTGACCTTTTGTCACATAAATGTGGCAAACAGATAGAAGAATTCTTTCTTGTTCACCTTGTTAGAATTGGATCGGCCAAAAATAGTGCAAGACAATAGATGGCGGAAATAACGGATAGCTGGATTGTGACTTAAAGTGGCCCTATTTCCGTAAAACTGTGTGTTATCGTACCTGTTATCGCCCTCCAGAATGGTTGAAAGGCATGCTGCCAACCCTCAATATCTGGGACCTCACATACTACGTCATCCCCATAGGGGAATTGTAGCAGGTTCGCTAGTTGGGCAAAAGTAAAAGCGTATTCTATATTGAATAAGCGAAACTGGACAGTCCCACTGGAACAGTCTGTGTTGGGGGCGGGACTAAAAATAAGCGAACTAAGGAATTCTAGTGTTAATTTGGCATATACCGGTGTTAGATGCCCAAAAGTCTTTTTTTGAGCTATCATATGTGGGCATCTTTCACTCTTATACCTTGCTAATGTGGTCAAAACCACATTCATTTTACATGGAATGCATTACATTGATAAACAAGCTTGGTGCCTTTGATGTGTGTGATTATTGTGCAGGAAAGGCATGAATTAATTGATAAGGAAGACACAACAAAATTGGCAAAGGAACCAAAGCAAACAAGCATTCTATCT
Organism: Lathyrus oleraceus; assembly: GCF_024323335.1. Taxonomy (NCBI): domain Eukaryota; kingdom Viridiplantae; phylum Streptophyta; class Magnoliopsida; order Fabales; family Fabaceae; genus Lathyrus; species Lathyrus oleraceus. Next base: position 402,716,454 of record NC_066583.1, read on the forward strand.
GCCAGCTCGCTAGGCGAGGATGTGGCGAAGCAAAACCTTCGCTAGGCGAGCTCCTGGCGAAAGGCTCCAGTAAATTGGTTAATTAATTCGCTAGGCGAACTGAAGGCGAAGTGGCAGCGAATTCAGTCTGTTTTGGTGAAAAGAGCAGCCAGCACTAGCTCGCTAGGCGAGGCTCTAGCGAGTCCCCAGCGAGCATTCCAGTAGCAAAACCTCTCAACCTCGCTGGGGCGAAGGTTGAAGCGAGTTCTTCGCTAGGCGAAGGTCTGTTCGCTAGGCGAACATGACAGTTCCACAGGCCCAGTTTTCTCTGAGCGCAGGGGCATTTTGTGCCCATTTTTGGCCTTCGCTAGGCGAACCATTCTGCTCGCCTAGCGAACGTGACAGTTCTGCACTTGTCTATAAGTAGCAGGTGCCACTTTTTGTGCCCATACCACTTTTTACCAACTTTTCCATTTTTTGTACTTTCTCTTAGATATTTTACAGCATTGTTTTGGAGGGATTTTTTATGCCCTAATTTCATTTCTCTTCATCTAGCAACCATCTTCCACAAAAAGACGGTGGATTCCCATCCAACTTCGATCATTCAACTTGGATGTTGATCAACCCTCTTTTCTTACTTGCCGACCAAGCTACCATGAAAATGAGTAGCTAAGTCTCCATTTGTCAAGGTTAGATGTAGGTGATTTCCAAGCTTTGTGTGTAAATGTAAGGATCCTCATATGTAAACTCTTTAACGGTAAATATATGATGAAAACTTTGTTTCTATTTAAAACTCTTTGTGTTGGTATTTGATCGAGAGATGTTTACCGATTCTTGACCTAGGTTTTCATCCAAACTTGTTTGTTAGCTAGAGATAGTAACGAATGATTTTGTTCACCATAAGGTTGAACCAAAACGTTGTCTTTTTGATAGATTGTGTTCGAGAGAAACAATGGATCAAAATGACAAAACTCACAATGGGTGTTCGAGAGAAACGCATTGAGAGGACTTTGTGAAATTATTTATCATCTAAAGGAGTTTATAATATTGTTGACCGTGCAAAAACATGCAAAGCAAATGTAATCATTGAAACCTAACTCTGACAATATTTCTCATATTAATCAAAACGTAACTTTTACCGCAATTAATTACTTTGTATGCAAGATAACTTTATTAAAACCCAAAACCCTAGTGTTACTTTAAGTTAAGATTAATTCAACCATTGAACGGCAGCGATATCTTACAATCTCTGTGGATACGATAACAAAAACCCGACACTTAAAAACTGTCATCAACAAAATGGCGCCGTTGCCGGGGATTGTAAATTGATATTGCGAGCATCGCATTGGTTGTTTAAGTTTTAGCTTGTGAATTTTTGACTTGTGCTTGTAATTCGTTTGGTTTAGTGTGCAGCTTACGTTTTATGCGAGGGAAAATCCCTGTGGACGAACTTCTTTTTGATCCTGAGATCGAGAGAACCGCAAGGAGGCTCAATAGCAAAACAAGACGTAGGAGGCAACAGGCTAGGCAACGCCAAGAGCAAGGAGAAAGTTCTTCAACCACAAATCCACACCCATTCGTACCAAACATGGAGCCACAACCACCACCACCGATTTCTACTCCATGTATTAACAGTCCAAGGAACACCGCTCAGTTTGCTAACCACACAGGAAGGCAAGCTGAGATGAAGACGGGAACTCTGAATTTATTGTATGGGAGTCCATTCACCGGAATGGACCATGAAGACCCATTTGCTTTTCTCACAAAATTTTATGAGATAGCATTGGCTGCTGGAGTGGATCAGGCTCAGGAGCTTCCGTTGTTCCGACGTTTATTTCCCCACGCTTTGCTCGGTAAAGCGAAGGATTGGTATCTCGATCAAACACCTGCCGTAATGACAGATTGGAATGTGTTAGAGGAGAAATTCATTGAAAGATTTTTCTCTCATAACCGATTCATGGAATCAAAGACGGCCATCTCGGTGTTTTCTCAAGGAACCAGTGAATCGTTGAATGAAGCGTGGGAGAGATTCAAGTCCATGCTTAGGAAATGCAAAGGGCATGGATTTGATGAATTAACTCAAATCCATATCTTCCGAAATGGACTTCAACCTAACTGCAAAACGTTGTTGGATGCCACCTCGGGTGGCTCGTTGATGTCAAAGAGTGCCGAAGAAGCCACCAACATTATCAACCGTATGGCTTTGAATGATCTTCAAAGTCAAAGTCGTGGAAATTCTTTGAAGAAGGCGGGAGTGCTTGAGTTAGGGACGAATGATGCCATACTTGCCCAAAACAAGCTCATCTCACAACAAGTGGAACTTTTAACGCAACAAATCAAAGAGTTAAGAGAACCGTCAAAAGCTAAACAAATAGCTTGTTGTGAACTTTGCAAAGGTGAACATGACACCGGATTTTGTCCACCTCCCGGCTTTGACGAAGTGAACTATATGGCCAATCAACGGGACTATCAACCAAGACAACAACAACCTTATCAACCGCACCCTCAACAACAACAACAACAACAACAATTCCAAGGGAACCAAGGGTTCCAACCTAGAAGCAACTATTATCATAACCAAGGTTATGGAGGTGGTTCTTCTAGCCGTCAAAATCCTCCCCAAATTCCGTATCAATCTCAACAACCGCCGGTAGTCAATTCTAAATTGGAAGAGACATTGACGCAATTCATGCAAATGTCAATGGCCAATCAAAAGAGTAATGACGCGGCCATAAAAAATCTTGAAACTCAAGTGGGGCAACTTGCCAAGCAACTAGCTGAACAACAAACCGGTCCTTCTTTCTCGGCCAATACGCAAACAAATCCTAAGGAGCATTGTAAGGCGATTGTGACGAGAAGTGGAAGGGAGTTGGGTAGTGAAAACGAAAAAAGAATGGCGAGTGAAAAAAGAGAGAAAGAGAAGGAGATTGAGGAGGAAATAGTGGAAGAAAATGTTGATGGTGAAGTAGGAGTGTGGAGTGATGAGGAAGTAGTTGAAAAGAATAAAAATAATGGTGAAGTTGAAAATGAAAAAAATGTGGAGATTGAGGAGAATAAAAATGATGAGGTAATAAGGGAGGTAGTGAAGAAGCCGAGATGGAAAAGCGCTAGAATAGCGAAAGGGAAGGAGGTAGTGAGCGCTACTCCTGTCCAAAACCTTCCTTACCCTCATGCCCCGTCAAAAAGGGAGAATGAACGGCATTACGCCCGGTTCATGGATATTTTTAAGCAATTACAAATAAACATTCCGTTTGCTGAAGCTTTGGAACAAATGCCAAAGTATGCCAAGTTCATGAAGGACATACTAACCAAAAAGCGGAGGTATACGGAACCGGAGACCATCGTCCTTGATGCGAGCTGTAGTGCCATCATTCAAAGGACGCTTCCTAAGAAAGAGGTTGATCCGGGAAGAGTTACATTGCCGGTTAAAATTGGTGATGTGTATGTCGGAAAGGGACTTATTGACTTGGGGTCGAGCATAAATCTTATACCTTTGTCAATTATCAAGAGGCTTGGCAACATCGAGATTAAGTCCATCCGAATGACATTACAATTGGCGGATAAGTCGACGACCCATCCTCATGGCGTAGCCCAAGATGTGTTGGTGAAGGTCGACAAATTCTTCTTCCCGGTGGATTTCATTGTAATTGATATGGAGGAAGATGATGATGCTCCGCTCATATTGGGCCGACCATTCATGAAGACCGCAAGAATGATGATTGATGTTGATGACGGTTTAATGAAGGTGCGTGTTCAAAATGAGGAGGTCACCTTTGATCTATTCGAGGCTATGAAGCATTCCAAGGATAGACATGATAGCTTTCGAATCGATGTGATCGAAGACGCTATTATGGAAGTTTCAAAGCATATTCACGAGATATCTCCTATGGAGTTAGCTCTCGACGACTCATTGGAGGTTTTCACTGTTGAAGAGGAGCTAGCTCTTGAGGAATGCTTGAAGGAACTTGATAGCTTGGAAGACCTACAACCGTGGGAAGTAGAGGAAGAAAATTTGAAGAAGGAGGTAATTGACGAGAAAGCGTCAATTGAATTAAAAGAGTTACCTTCGACGTTGAAATATGTATTCCTTGATGATACCGAGGACAAGCCGGTTATCATAAGCAACCTTTTGACTATTGAAGAAGAAGCCCGTCTCATATTTGTGCTAAAGACAAATCAAGAAGCTATGGGTTGGACTCTTTCCGATCTTAAAGGAATTAGTCCATCCTATTGTATGCACAAGATTTTGATGGAGGAGGATTTCAAGCCGGTGGCTCAACCACAACGCCGCTTAAATCCTACGATGAAAGAGGTTGTAAGAAAGGAAGTGGTGAAGCTTTTGGATGCGGGAATGATTTACCCGATCTCGGATAGTCCGTGGGTTAGTCCCGTGCACGTGGTTCCGAAGAAGGGTGGAATGACCGTAATCCGTAATGACAAAGACGAATTGATCCCGACTAAAGTAGCAACGGGATGGAGAATGTGTATAGATTATAGACGGTTGAATACCGCGACTCGTAAGGACCATTTTCCACTCCCATTTATGGATCAAATGCTTGAAAGACTATCGGGCCAACAATACTACTGTTTTTTAGACGGCTACTCCGGGTACAACCAAATTGCGGTTGACCCGGTTGATCATGAGAAGACGGCTTTCACGTGTCCGTTTGGAGTGTTCGCATACAGAAAAATGCCTTTTGGGCTTTGCAATGCGCCGGCGACATTCCAACGATGTGTCCAAGCTATTTTTGCCGATCTAATAGAGAAAACAATGGAAGTCTTCATGGATGACTTCTCGGTGTTTGGTGGGACGTTTAGTCTATGCTTGGCAAATTTGAAGACGGTGTTGGAAAGGTGTGTGAAGACTAATTTGGTGCTAAATTGGGAAAAGTGTCACTTTATGGTGACCGAGGGGATTGTGCTAGGCCACAAAGTCTCTAAAAGGGGGCTTGAAGTGGATAGAGCTAAGGTTGATGTAATTGAAAAATTACCCCCTCCGGTCAATGTGAAGGGCATCCGTAGTTTTTTGGGGCACGCGGGGTTCTACCGGCGCTTCATCAAGGACTTCTCAAAGGTGGCTAAACCTTTGAGCAATTTACTCGCCAGAGATCAGGTATTTCTCTTCACCGACGATTGTTTGCAAGCTTTCGAGGTTTTAAAAGAAAAATTGGTTACCGCTCCAATAATAGTCGCTCCCGATTGGAATGAAAATTTTGAATTAATGTGTGACGCGAGTGACTATGCCGTTGGAGCGGTACTTGGCCAAAGAAAGGACAAAACTTTTCATGCTATACATTATGCGAGTAAGGTTCTTAACGAGGCTCAAATAAATTATGCCACAACGGAAAAAGAACTACTCGCAATAGTGTATGCGCTAGAAAAGTTTAGGTCCTATCTTATAGGGTCTAAAGTCGTGGTGTACACCGACCACGCGGCGATTAAATATCTGCTGACCAAGCCGGATTCGAAGCAAAGGCTCATCCGTTGGATCCTCTTGTTACAAGAATTCGATGTCGAAATTAAAGACAAGAAGGGGTCGGAAAACTTGGTAGCGGATCATTTATCCCGCTTGGTGAATGTCGAGGTTACCGCATCTGAAAAGGAAATCCGGGAAGAATTTCCTGATGAAAAATTGTTTAAGGTTCAAGTTAGGCCGTGGTTTGCAGACTTTGCAAACCACAAGGCTAGTGGTTGTGTGCCGGCCGATCTAACTTCGAACCAAAAGAGGAAGTTCCTTTCGGATGCGAAGTATTATGTTTGGGATGACCCATACTTGTTTAAGTTGGGTAGCGATAACCTGTTAAGGAGATGCGTAACTGGTGATGAAGCCCAGAGCATCCTTTGGCATTGTCACAACTCGCCTTATGGCGGTCATTATAATGGGGTTAGAACGGCCACTAAAATTCTTCAATCGGGATTTTATTGGCCAACTATTTTTAAAGACGCACATACCCATGCGCAAAGTTGTGACAGTTGCCAAAGAAGTGGTGGGATAGGTAAGAGAGATGAGATGCCTCTCCAAAATATCCAAGAAGTGGAAGTGTTCGATTGTTGGGGCATAGATTTTGTTGGACCTTTCCCACCCTCTTACGGGAATGAGTACATGCTTGTAGCTGTTGATTATGTCTCTAAATGGGTTGAGGCGATTGCCTCACCTCGGGCGGATGCCAAAACGGTGATAAAATTTTTAAAGAAAAACATCTTTTCCCGTTTTGGAACACCCCGAGTGTTGATAAGTGACGGAGGGTCACACTTTTGTAATGCACCTTTGGAAACAATTTTAAAACATTATGGTGTATCGCATAGGGTGACAACTCCGTACCACCCTCAGGCTAATGGCCAAGCCGAGGTCTCTAATCGTGAGATTAAGAGAATCCTCGAGAAAACCGTGTCTAACTCGAAAAAGGAGTGGTCCCAAAAATTGGACGAAGCATTATGGGCCTACCGTACGGCCTTTAAAGCTCCAATTGGCCTAACTCCCTTTCAATTGGTATTTGGTAAAACTTGCCATTTGCCGGTTGAATTGGAGCACAAGGCCTTGTGGGCCCTCAAATTTTTAAATTTTGAGAATGAGTCGGCCGGTGAAAAAAGGAAAGTACAACTACTTGAGTTGGAGGAGATGCGCAATGCCGCATACCACTCAAGTTGGTTGTACAAGGAAAAAGCCAAGAAGTATCATGACAAAAAGATCCGAACCAAAGAATTCGTGCCCGGACAATTGGTCTTATTGTTCAACTCCCGGTTGAAGTTGTTTCCCGGGAAGTTGAAATCGAAATGGTCCGGGCCATTTCGGGTGAAAGAAGTAAAAGAGTACGGGGCCGTTATCATTGAAGACATGGACGAGAAAGACAGTTGGACCGTGAACGGCCAACGATTGAAAGTGTATCTCGGCGGTCATGTGGATCGCGAGAGTTGTGCTCAGCCGCTCGATGCTCCTCTGTGAGCATCGCACCGTCGAGCTTAGCCGACGTTAAACAAGCGCTAGTTGGGAGGCACCCCAACATTGTAAGTATTTCCTGTTTTATGTTTGATCTTGTATGAGTATTGTATGCTTAATCAGGCTGGATGACTTGCAAGTGCTGCATTTGCAAATGCACTTGCTGTCATGCTCGCTTGCAGCTCGCTAGGCGAGTCTGCAGCGAGCGCGCTCGCTACCTGCTCGCTAGGCGAGGTAGCAGCGAGCGCTGCAGTACTGTTTTCCATTTAAACACTTCAGCAGAGCCAATTTGCCCTACCTTCAAAAATCTGTCTGAACGGCTCTGCTGAAGATTTCGTGCGTGGCCTCTCAAATTCTCTACTGTGCATCCATATCAACAACATTTGTGTGTCGGTCAATTGCAAACACTTCCCACTTCTCCTTTCCAAATCTATTTACCTCAAGGTTTGCCCTATTGCATGTTTCTTTTGTTGCATTATTTATTTCCAACTTTGAATGGTAAATAGGATAGGTGTGATAGGAACCTTGAGGTTGCATACAATTTTGGGAGTTTGCAATGTTGTGCATTTAGGTTTTTAAAATTGGGGATTTACTCTTACTTAGGTTTTCCATGAAATTAGGTATCCCCAATAGCATAAAACAATTCATAGTCATGAGAAATCATTGGGTTTTGCTGTGGAAACCTTGTATGTACAGGTTTTGGGGGAAACAATTTTGAAAATGCAGAAAACCCCAAAACCCGTAAGGTTCGCTAGCACTCGCTAGGCGAACCTGGGGCGAGCATTCGCTGCCACTTCGCTAGGCGAAGCAGCAGCGAGCAAACCAGTCCCTTATAAAAACTGTTTTGGTTCTAATCTGTTTGTTTCGTGTTTGTTGCTTTATCTCTTGTTTTGCAGAATGGAGTCAAGAGCTAGTGCTGGCAAGAAAAGAAAGGGAGCGGCAACTACTTCACGAACCGTGCCGATCCAATTCGACCACGACAAGTTTGTGGGCCCGAAACAAGCGGCACGGTACATCGCTTTGGAGAAGCGAAACATTTTGCCTGAGAAGCGTTTTCTGATTAACCCACAGGGCACATATCGGAGTTTTGCCGGGTTGATCGATACAAAGAAATGGGATAGGTTGATAAATCCCTTGGAACACTATGACATCGCTACAGTGCGGGAGTTCTACGCTAACGCATTGCCTGATGATGATGAGCCCTTCACTTGGGTCTCTAGAGTGGCCGGTCGGCCAGTTCCTTTTGACAGGGATACAATCAACCAAATCCTCGGGGGGCCGCTTCAGCTGGGTGCTGATGAAAGAGACCAGTACCAGATTGACCTCCGGCTGCACAAGGATATCCCAGCAATTACAGCCGCCCTGCTTCTACCAGGGAAATCAGTTGAGCCGAACCCATCTGGGGTTCCTATGAGATATCATCGGGAGGACATGACTCCCATGGCTCAGCTGATTCTTCTTCTGGTTTTGACCAACATACAACCCAAATCCCACACATCTACTGTGCCGATCCCAGTGGCACACTTAGTACATTCCATCCTCGCCAATGTTGAGATTGATGTGGCGAGGATCATTGCCAATGAGCTGAAGACGGTAATAGAGAGCGGACTGAAGTCGGGGGCTCGGGTGAATTGCCCCCTTGCATTCCCTTGTTTGATTATGAGCCTGTGCATTAAGGCACGAGTGCGACTTCCGTCTCGGGGTCAGGTTAGGATCCCGGCTCCTATTGATGACCGGTATGTGGCAAAATACTGCAGAGCTAAGGCCACCGGCAGCAGTGCAGCCTCAGGTAGCACTAGGGTTTCTGATGGTCCTAGTGCTTCTACTCCAAGGGTCGATCCATACCTGCGGGCTGCGTGTGAATACAATTTCCAGTGGATGGCAGCATCGCAGAGGGCTATGATTGACATGCACGACTCGATGCAGCGTTTGCAGCTGCAGGGTAGTGGTGCACATGCTTTGATGACATGGGAGCAGTTTCTGACGAATGCAAATTGGCCCGTGGACGTGCCAGTCTATTCTGAGGGGGTGGGAGCTGATGATGATGATGAGGATGATGATGAGGCGACCGGTTCTGAGGCCGGTAGTGAGGAGGAGTCTTGAGCCCTTTGTGGGTTAAGTTTTTGTTTTTTGTATTTCAGTTTTTAATTATGGCATTTTTTATTTTGTACTTTTGAATTTTGTATTTTGACCAATGGGTTGTACTATTGGGGTGTTTTGTCCCCCACGAACAAAATTTTATTTTTTCAGTTAATATTATTTATGTTTGTTGTTAATTTTGTGTGTTTAATAAATTTTTGGTTGAATGAGTGGCAAACCCTTCTAGATTGGTTGCTCCTCAAGAAGTACCCAATGAAGGTGCATCCGAGCTTGGATGGCAATGATAAGAATAACAAGTGAATGAAGCTAAGGTACATGGTTACCGTCGGCTAGAATTTTAGAATGCATTAGGAACTTTACTCTTTTTGGTAAATAGAATATTGTCTTTTTGCAACATAATTGAATGAATGTTTCATCTAGAACTTAGAACCATATATGGTGAGGAAACCTCCATTGTACACTTAAATGCTGGAGTCTAATAAGTTTTGTTGATTCATTTGATTCATTATTTGTCTGTTATTATTGTGAAATTGTGGAAGCAATTAGAAATGATCAAGGCACTTGTTTTCTTTCGAGCACAACTACATCCAAAAACAACTTACCTGTGAGCAGAGAGAGTATTTGTTAACCCCTTTGAGCCTGAACAGTTGAATCTCGGCTTGAAATAAAGCGAGATCTCAAAAATGTTTTTTTTACAACCCGAAAAATCTTGATTATTGTTCTTTTGCCGTAAAAAGTTAAGAGCATTCACTTAGGGTGTGGAAGAAATAAGTTGGGGAGAACGAAAAAGAATTGGTAAGTACCACAGCTTTTGAAAATGAAAAGAAAAAACCGAGCAAGCATAGAAAAATATATGTATAGAAAATGTAGAAAATAAACATCTGTTTTGTATATTTGATGTGAAAGAAAAGAACAAAAATAGAAAGAATGAAAAAAAAAAAAATGAATGCTTGCTTGGAAGAAAAAAATAGTAGTGAAAAATAAGAATTGAGTTGTGGAATATGTGTTGTGAAGGTTACAAATAAGAAACAAAGGAAACAGAGTCGAGTAGTGTGAATAGTACTGTGAATGTCTCTTTTGCATCGGCACTTTCGTTTCAATGGCCTTAGAAATGACCCTTGTTTGTTAACCCGACCAAGCTTCAACCGAAAAGCCCTTAGTGATCTTTTTGTTTCCACAGTACAACTTATAATTATTAGACATTGTATGAATCTGTTTGATTTCTTCATTATTTGTTAGAGAGTGAGATTATTCCCGCGGTTGCAAACGCGCAAAATCTTCATTCCTTATTCGAAGAGGAGAGATAGGATGATTCATTCAGAATAGCATTGTTGCAGATAGATAAATATTTTGCATTGCTACTTAAGTTTTAGTTCTTATGTATTATTTTATTCAAAACCGTTGGAAACGTGTATTTGCGGATTTCGCTTGTGTTTGAGCCGTTTATCCAACTTCGGAAAAACCGTTTTCTTAAAAGCAAATCCTCTTGTTCTTCAAAGAGGCATACTTTGCTTGAGGACAAGCAAGAATCTAGTTGGGGAGAGTTGTTAGATGCCCAAAAGTCTTTTTTTGAGCTATCATATGTGGGCATCTTTCACTCTTATACCTTGCTAATGTGGTCAAAACCACATTCATTTTACATGGAATGCATTACATTGATAAACAAGCTTGGTGCCTTTGATGTGTGTGATTATTGTGCAGGAAAGGCATGAATTAATTGATAAGGAAGACACAACAAAATTGGCAAAGGAACCAAAGCAAACAAGCATTCTATCTGCCAGCTCGCTAGGCGAGGATGTGGCGAAGCAAAACCTTCGCTAGGCGAGCTCCTGGCGAAAGGCTCCAGTAAATTGGTTAATTAATTCGCTAGGCGAACTGAAGGCGAAGTGGCAGCGAATTCAGTCTGTTTTGGTGAAAAGAGCAGCCAGCACTAGCTCGCTAGGCGAGGCTCTAGCGAGTCCCCAGCGAGCATTCCAGTAGCAAAACCTCTCAACCTCGCTGGGGCGAAGGTTGAAGCGAGTTCTTCGCTAGGCGAAGGTCTGTTCGCTAGGCGAACATGACAGTTCCACAGGCCCAGTTTTCTCTGAGCGCAGGGGCATTTTGTGCCCATTTTTGGCCTTCGCTAGGCGAACCATTCTGCTCGCCTAGCGAACGTGACAGTTCTGCACTTGTCTATAAGTAGCAGGTGCCACTTTTTGTGCCCATACCACTTTTTACCAACTTTTCCATTTTTTGTACTTTCTCTTAGATATTTTACAGCATTGTTTTGGAGGGATTTTTTATGCCCTAATTTCATTTCTCTTCATCTAGCAACCATCTTCCACAAAAAGACGGTGGATTCCCATCCAACTTCGATCATTCAACTTGGATGTTGATCAACCCTCTTTTCTTACTTGCCGACCAAGCTACCATGAAAATGAGTAGCTAAGTCTCCATTTGTCAAGGTTAGATGTAGGTGATTTCCAAGCTTTGTGTGTAAATGTAAGGATCCTCATATGTAAACTCTTTAACGGTAAATATATGATGAAAACTTTGTTTCTATTTAAAACTCTTTGTGTTGGTATTTGATCGAGAGATGTTTACCGATTCTTGACCTAGGTTTTCATCCAAACTTGTTTGTTAGCTAGAGATAGTAACGAATGATTTTGTTCACCATAAGGTTGAACCAAAACGTTGTCTTTTTGATAGATTGTGTTCGAGAGAAACAATGGATCAAAATGACAAAACTCACAATGGGTGTTCGAGAGAAACGCATTGAGAGGACTTTGTGAAATTATTTATCATCTAAAGGAGTTTATAATATTGTTGACCGTGCAAAAACATGCAAAGCAAATGTAATCATTGAAACCTAACTCTGACAATATTTCTCATATTAATCAAAACGTAACTTTTACCGCAATTAATTACTTTGTATGCAAGATAACTTTATTAAAACCCAAAACCCTAGTGTTACTTTAAGTTAAGATTAATTCAACCATTGAACGGCAGCGATATCTTACAATCTCTGTGGATACGATAACAAAACCCGACACTTAAAAACTGTCATCAACAACCGGGTCTTTAAAAGATAAGAAATAATTTAAACTTAAAGTATTTAGCATATGATTAACACTATAAAAGATTTCTAAGGCTATTAAACAAGGTTCATCAACGTACCTTGTTGACACTATTTCTCTTGTGCTTAGAGCCGTGTAGATTTCTTCCTGCAATTCACCCGGTTTTCCGACTTTGAAAAATATTTCGTATTCGTGCCTTTGTACCATGACCAAAATTCACACTACTCGTGTAGTAAGAAGAAGGAGAATTTCGTTTATGAAACGTGAGATGGAGATGTGTTTTGTGAGGTTATGTTGCAAGAGTTTATATAGAGGTAATGGTAGTTGGAAAACGTTTAATGAAATAAATTTCAATGAATAGTGATAAATGCATTGGTCAAATGAGATTAAAAGTGGTTGAAGAGAATTTAAAACTTGTATGGCATGCATGGGACAAGGATTTGATGAAATGGCGTGAGGAATAATGGAGTGTGGCAGGCACCACTTTGTGTGTGTGGCAGGCGCCACAATATGTAAGTGGGCGCCACATCCTATATGGGTAGGCGCCACATGCAGTGTGTGTGTGTTCCCCGTGTATTATCTTTTGACCATAGTTTTGCATGTTAATTTATTTGACTAGAATTTAATAGTTGTTGAATAATTAGGTGAAAGAAAAATAAGGAAAATAAAAGTGAGAATTAAATAGGGGACGGAAGAATGAAATTAAAACATAAGACCAAAAAGAAAAGAATGAGGTAGATAGAAAAGAATGACGTAATTCATTTGCTAGATAAAAGTGAAACAATTAAAAATTCCTAATTTTTAAAAACAACAAGAAAATCCAAACATGAAAATGAAATCTCAAATCAATATCAGTCATGCGGTAGAACTCATATATATTAGCCATTATGGCGATCGCCGACAGGAGGAGCGAACGAGTAAAAGTGATGATAAATATGATCTAAGTTCTCTGTCACTACGTCCATAAAGTCGTGGAGGTCCACGTGCAAAGTGCTCAATTCGCCTCTGTCATACCTCAAAATTCACCCTACCCTTCACAAAGTTTATCTAGGTCACTAACCCTAGTCATACGCATATCTTCATATCACACATGTCATCTGCATTGTCATTGGTCTAATACAAGAGGACAAATATCATGGACTCAAAGCTTAGTGCTTTCACCTAGTGGAAACTGGGATTTCTCTACGGTTAAAGGTGGCTCACACTATCAACCCTAATTGGAGGTAGCTCTTGATGCTTGTGTATTGTGCTCATCATTGATGATTCAACTGTGGCTTCTTGATGAAACAAAACCCTAGATTGGGATCCTCACTTGATCATGGTATCCCTAAACCCTAGTTTATGGCCATTACTCCTTGTGTGTACCCCTAACCCCACTTCAATGGTCCATCATCATTCCATGGTGTGTATGTCACTTGCTTGGCTAAGACCCAGTGTCAAACCCCAATTTTGTCCGGGCATTTTAAAAATTTCATAAATTCGATTTTCATTTCAATTTGCATCAGTTGTACAGCATAACATGCATTTCATCATTAATAATATCTAAAATATCAGTCAGGATGAATTTATTGAAGATACAGAAAAATCAGTTGAATCTATTCTCAAGAACGTGCAAAAATCAGCGGGTAAAAAGTCTCAAAATTAAAATTGCAGACGCCAGTATTATTAATCTACGGTTCACGTAGTTTAACTTGGTGTGCTCGTTGTATTTTTCAGCAGCTGTTTCAGTTGCGTTTTAACCCGCCTGAGCCTTTTAACCAATGAAAATTTATTTCAAAATTTAAAGAAACGCTGTATTTTTTCAATAAGTATATTTTGTACTGATCATTTTCATGCATCCGATTTAATTTTTCGAGCAAATTTTCGTCCGACTTTTATTCATTTTTAGTCGTTTTAATTTTGTTCTTTCGTCAAAATAGTCAGATTAAATAAATAGAATTTTCCATGTTATTATTTTAATTTTATCATGATTATTTAAAAAGCTGTGAATTTTATTTGATTCAATTGATTAAAATTGTTTTAAATCGATTAAGTCATCTAAAAAATGGACATTATATGCATTTTGATTTATTTAAATAGTGTGTGTTTCTTGGTGTGCTTCTATGAGTCAATCCAAACCGTCGATTCGAATTAATCAGTGGCCATTATTAGAAATCCACACTTATCCTACTCATCCAATCAAAATTAGGATTTAATTAATACTATTATTAAAAAAAATCTGAAAATAAATAAAATGAAAAAAAAAATCTCTCTCTCTCTCTCTCCAGAATGGACAGGCTCCAACTGTAATATATTACTGGTGACAACTAGCAAATAAGAGGCTATCTACACTAAGAACTCTCTCTCAACGGAAAATAAGGGAAAAAGGGCACACAGTGGACGCTCCTACGGATACTCCTTCCACTATTATCTATATCCCATACACAGTAAAAAGAAAGGGGGAGAAAAAAACGCAAAAACAGTTTCTCTTTTTAGAAACTCCCACTGTTCATCTCAAAAAGAAAACTCCATCCTCACACAATAAAAACACAAACTAGATTCTCAACCTGATCTCCATCACATTTTAGACCCCCTGGCTGGAAAACGGAGAGGATAAAAAAAATATAAAACAGAAGAGAAGAGAACCATTTCCATCTTCTTCTTCCCCACAACTTCACAACACCCATCACCAAAGCCTCCGTCATCCACACCTCGCGCGCACCACTCGCCCCCAAACTCCACCGACAACTTCCGACGATTTCTTCATCCACGCCGCTCAAATCCTTCAACATCCGCCGGATCCTCACCTTAAACCGCAATGAAAACCAAAATACTCAAACCGCCATTCACACAACAGCTCCAACCACACACATTCAACAATTTGTTTCTACTTTCGGTCGCCGATTCGCTGTGTAAGAGTTTATCCGTACATCTTTCATTTTATTTTCTGGTTTGTCTTACTGTTACTGTTACTTGTTGCTGCTTGTTAGTTTTCTTCATTTTCATATTATATACTTTTATCTTAAGTTTTATTCATGTACATGTATTATTGAGTTTTAGATTTAGTTTCCATTGAATTTTATACTACTGTTACTTTCTATCATAACTTTTTTATATATATTATACTGTTAGTTTTTTATTTACAATTTTATATGTATGCTTCGGTCAATGAGCTTCACATATATGTATATACATTTTGTTTTTTTAGTTATATACATTCTGTTTTCTTAAATTATATATATATTTTGTTTTTTTATTTAAGTTTTATATACATTTTGTTTTTTTAGTTTGATATTAAATATAAAGTATACTTTATGCTTTTAAATTTTATATATAAATTTACTTTTGGTTTACTTTTATTTATGATGCATGATTTTCATGTCATGAGTTTGTAAAATTGGTGATGTCTTGTAATGTTATGCTCTTGAAACGAAACGTATACTTGAAGTTGCATTGGCTTGAGTCTTGTATTTCCTTTTGAACATTGTAATTAAAGGTCCATGAAATGTTACAGTGGATTTAGTTTTGGGTGACTCACAATGTGTTTTTAGAAATGATAGGATTGGATATGGATTTGGATGGGTTTAAAGGATGATGGAGTGAAAAAAGTTTAATGGATAGAAATTATTTTGTGGATGCTATGGACCGGTTATGTATGGTATAGATTGAACGAAAAAAAACTGTATTGATTACCATGTGAATGTCTTACTAAAACTTGGTAATTTGAATGATAGTAATGCTCATTAGAAATGATTTCTATTTGGATGGCTTAGGATTTCTTAGATTTGAATATGTATTTGGATAATTGTTTTGGAGTTAAATGGTCAATCGACATTTGTTAAAATGGGTTTAATTGGATATGAATTACTAAATGGATTAATTGAATGTGAAATTGGATAGTTAGAATGGTAACTTGGTTATGAATTAGAAATGGGTAACCGGATGTGAGTTGGATTTAAATGTGGATATGTGGTAAAAATGATTAATTGGATTGTAATGGATTTTTTGATTATGGATTTGGGATTAAAATGAATATGGATTTAAAATATGGACAAGGATGGTTTATGATTATTTAGTTTTAAAGTGTTTATTTTTGAAAACATAGGGCATAAAGCATAAATTTTATATATTAAGTGTTTACTTTTATGCTTTCATAATATAAAAGTCTATTCCAAATCAATTCATCATCATTTCAAAACAACTTCAAACCACAAATAAATCATACAATTCTCGATTTAATATCGAGTCCATTTTTAAACACCCTTGTAAGTCGATCGCTTTTAAAAGCATCGCCATCAACCTCACATAGCTTACTCTTGGGCTTTCTTACAATGAGACCTATTCGATTTTAATCGAGTAGATGATTGATTCACTCAATAAAATACAATTTATTCACAAACACCAATTCAAACCTCGACCTAATATCGAGCATTTTTATTCACACTCAATTAAAATACCCAATCACAATCAAATACTATTTCATTTAGAAATCAAAAGGGGGATGATTTTGAGTTTTCAACTCCTCTCCTTGATTATTTGAATACGAATTTTCTTACTCGGTTAATCAATTAATCGTCATTTCTAACTCGCCCAAACTTAACCTAATCAAATTATTTTCATAATTTGGAAATGAAAAGGGAGATGGCTTTGAGTTTTCAACTCCCCTCCTCGATTATTTGAATACGAGTTCTCTTACTCGGTTAGTCAAATAATTGTCATTTCTCTTAAAAAACTTCTAAACCCAATTAAATCAAAATACTTTTATGATAAGCGAAATGAAAAAGGAGATGACTTTGAGTCTTCAACTTCTCTTCCAATTGTTTGAATACGAGTTCTCTTACTCGGTGAGTCGAACAACTGTCATTTTTCCACCAACTTATACCGTAAGTCAAATCATTTCATAATAAACTGTACGAAAAGGGAGATGGTCTTGAGTTTTCAATTCCTCTTCTCAAATGCTTGGATATGAGCTGTCTTACTCAGTCATTCAAGTACTTGTCATTTATTCTAAAATACATCAATCATACATAAACCCATTTTCATAATCGCTCAGATGAAAAAGAAAGTGGTTTAGAGTTTTCTATTCCCTTTTTTGAATTTTAGGATACGAGTTGTCTTACTCGACTATCTGAGTATTCGTCATCCGTTCAAAAACACCTTAACTATTATTAAATCCTTTTGCAATTAAGGATGAAAAGGGAGATGGTCTAGAGCCTTCGATTCCTCTCCTCGACTATTTGGATACGAGTTGTCTTACTCGACTATCCGAGTAATCGTCATCCAACAAAATATCTTAACACATCAGATCTATCTTTTCCTCACCCTCATGTGATTGAAATCGATCAAACTAAACATCCAACATATTAACCCAACTTGTCACCCCTGTGTGACCAAAACTCTTTTCAGAAAGAACATTGTTTAATCTTTTCTAATGCGCACAACAAACTAGTGCTTAAGCCTCCGCCGAGAGTAGACAAGCCAACGTTTAGCCTTTAGAACGCGATCTAAACAACTGTTCACTAAAAGACACCAACCAACCGTAGTTCCCCGAACTACGAATGCTCTAATTTCCTTATTGCACCATAAGGATACGTAGGCAGGAGATTGCTGTATCTTCGCGAGCACACTAATAAAAACCTCCCCTTTCCCTTTCTGAGGTTCTCATCCACTTCTATTTTTAATATTTTATAACTTAAAGATAACAAACAAACATAAATTAACACTCGAAACACATTAGAACTAAAAGGTTCCCGTTGAGTACAACGGACGTAAGGGGTGCTAATACCTTCCTCTTACGTAATCCACTCCCGAACCCAAATATGGTTGCGACGACCATTATTCCCTTTCCTAAAGGTTTTATCGATATTTTCCTATCCCTTTGTTGGGATAAATAAAGTTTGGTGGCGACTCTGTTCGAACGTAATTTTTTCCGTGACCATCGCGAGGATTCGTATTTTTTGAGATGCGACAGATGGCGACTTTGCTGGGGACTAGCTCCAAGCAAGAGAGAGTGAAGCTTAATTTAGTTCAATTGATGTATTGTGTGTTAATTTTGTTTATCTGTTTATTATTTATTCTGTTATTATTATATTGTCATGATTATTGTGATTTATTGATTATCTCTTATTTGGGGTTCTATGGTGGGTTATACTTTGTGAGATAGGCTCTCCACCCGAGTCTGAGAAAAACCATAAGATTAAGTTGGTGGTTGTGTAGTGGGCGCCCACAAGGAGTATTCCTTGTTGGGAAGAAACGAAGACCCCGCCTAGAGGAGATTCTCTTGAAATATTATTGCCCGACGAGTTTTCGTAACGACGATAGTATTCTCAAGTTGGATCAATGACTCTAGGGACCTTTTAACCCATTATATCCGGTGGTTATGTAGTATTTACCTGAAAAGCCTCAGACTTATTAGGTTAATACGAAATCCCCAATCAGATGAGATCCCTTGGGCGTATTACTACCTTACAGTGGTATTCCCAACCTCGATCTATGACTCTGAGAACCTTGTTAGAACCCTGGACTCGAGAGTCGTGTAGTAGAATTCTCATGGAGTTTTCCTTGTTGGGATGATACGAAGACCTCACCTAGACGAGATCTTCTTAAGGATATTATTGTACGACGAGTCTTCGTCACGGTAGTGACGTTCTCAAGAAATATTTATGACTCTGGGAACCTACCAACTGTAGAGCCTACCCATGGGGTTCCATGATTCTGAGATACCCGTCATTCACCCGTTATTCTGATCCATTTGAGAACGCTTTAAACCTGTGATCCTGAACATGTTACTACAACTCATACACATGTCATTGCATCTGCAATCGTCATGCATTGAATATCACCAAAAAAATAAATACAAAAAAAACTCATTCATCCTTCGTCCATAACCTGCAGTTGATTTCCCGACACTTATATCAGACTTAAAGTAGCTCTTAAAAAACCATGGATCCATTGGAGCAAAATCACATTGCGTTAAGAGGAGATGTTGACTCGATGAAAAACCAGATAGGCCAACTTGTGGAGGCTATGATAGCTTTAGAAAAGAGGGAGGACAACATTCAACAGACTGCGATCGTAGAGAATGTTATTCCAGCTCCAGTAAATGGTCTTACCCAACCTCTACCCACCTAGATATGATCCTGATGTGCAATGTGGATATCATGCCAGGACAATAGGGCATTCAACTGAAGACTGCAATGCTTTCAAGGCTAAAGTGAAACAATTGATCGACAAAAGGTACATATCCTTTTCAGAAGGAAGCCAGTTGGTGCACGTAAACCTCTCGTCAGAATGAGTTCAAAGATTTCATAGAGTATCTCCTAATGTTGGTAGTTCAGACAGGAAGACATCCTTAACACCGACAATCGTTGGACTGATTTGTTTCTATTTTTGTATTTGTAGTTTCTTTGTTGTTAAAAGTTGCTTGTGTTTAAACATTGTTGTTTTTAATGGTAATATTAATGAAGTAATGATGCATGTTTTGAATTAATTATCTCGCATTCGCTCATTTTTCTTCTCTTATATCAAAAACAAAAATACATCAGTGTTTCTCCCATTCACTTTTCTTTATCATAACTTTTGTTTTAGCAAAGATTTAAGGGAGGATGACGAAAAAAAAATACCCATAATTGTTGACTGTATGCTTTCGGATAAAATCCTACTGATGATGTACATGCATTGTTTCAAATCCCCAAACACTGGAGAGATAATGATTTAATCCCTAGTCAACCACTTCGAGCCTAGAAGTAGGAGTTTCTTTCGGATCTAAAAAACCTTACATTAAACCTGGGGCATGGTAGTGTTCAGTTAATCTAACTACACATTCGGATTACAAGACGAAATATCCTATTTGAGGATCAACCACATGATATTCTTCGCACACATCCTGAAGTGTCGAAGGAACCTTGCAAAATCCAAAAGTTATGTTGGTTGTTCTCCGAATGACCACTATCTTGGCAGTCACAAATTTTCAAAAAAAAGAATCAAAGAAAAGCACGCTAAGTCGATACCCCAAAGGGAGACTTAGGAAAAAACCGGGGCAATCCCAATGGACTAAAGCTTCAAAAAGCGGTCCATGCAAAAGTTAGGGATCAAAACAAAAATCAAAGGAGGTCACAAAAACCCTCAACAAAGTAAAAACAATATTTAGTGACCACCATATCCAAATCAAAAGGTCACCAACATCCATAAAGAGCGAAATAAGTGACTGTCATTTCAAAAAGATCTTACACTGCTGAAGTCTCGTAAGAGTAAGTGTGTGTCGAATTAATTGAACGTAGGATTGGAGATCATCATGAAGAAGGGGTGGATTAAAATAAACTTTGAGCCTTATATCCTTTTGTTTCAATAACCATGAACCAAACCACGTTACAACCCTCAAAAGACCTAATTGAGGTAGGGTTATTCCCGAAAGCATATTACCGCAAAGTTGCGTAAACTGACTCCTAAAGATTTGCTAATATTCAACATCAATGTCATTATTCTCACCGTGTCTTTTATATTTTAAATTTCTATATCAGTATTACATTTGGACTCATGGTCCACTCGTCACATACTATCACATCATTCCAATAAATGATTCTTTTTCAAAACTTGTATGACTATCGCATTAAAATTACCATTTCTAAACAAGCAATTTTAACTGCAAGTCAGTACTTGACGTCAGGGAAATTTCAACAAAGAGCAATCAGAGAAGCTTGACCATTTATCAGAAATAAGACTACCTCCGAATCTATGAATATGGGGCATGCCACCTAAACATCAGTTGATCATAGGAAGATTACTCCAAGAATTGGTCAGCTTGAAACAATCCCCTAACATCTGTTAATAAGTGTGCAATCATTTCAAGAATCAGTTGATCCAGAGTAAATCATCTCAGAATTCTATTAACCAGGGGTAGATCACCTAGAGGTTCTGGTGGCCAGGGGCAGACCCCTTCAATGTTCAGTTAGGGTGAGTTAAGTCGCTTCAACGCTCATATCGGGGCAAGCTACATCAAAAGCACAGAAAGTCAACCACTCCAAGAGTCGGTTAACCAAGGATAAATCCTTTCATGGATCAAAATTCTGGGGCAAAATCCATCTCCAAATTATGGTACAATTGCTTTCAAAATCCTTTCAAGGTAAACATTTTGCATACACTCATCACATTGGGGCAAGATGAGCCACATAGGAGCAAGTCCTCTCCATATTTTCAAGTTGGTCAATCAAAAGTTTGGTCGCACGTCATCAACTGTAGAGTTCAAGATGAGTGTCGGGGAATCACGCTATCACCCCATAAAATAACCTTTTGACAGACAAAAGCCTTTCTGCAAAAAAAACCTTCTCTTCCAGTACCCGCGCAGGGGCATTTTGGAAACCTTCCAATCATTACATAAATCATCATCATGCATTAGTCATGTCGCTTTGCTCTAGCATAAAGCCATGCATATCATATCATTTATCAGGCATAACCCATAACATGAACCTGACATCAAAAAGCCTCGAAACCCAAAATCTGACACCAAAGCCCAACACCGCTTGGCCATTTCAAAGTCCAGTTCTCGTCTGGAAATTTATTTCAAAGTCCAGTTCCCGTCTGGAAACTCATTCCAAAAGCCCAGTTCTCGTCTGACAACTTACTTTAAAAACCAGTTCTCGTCTGGAAATTCATTTCAAAGCCCAGTTCCCGTTTGGCAACTTATTTCAAAGCCCAGTTCCCATTTGGCAAACCTTTTCAAAGTCCAGTTCTCGTCTGGCAAATTATTTCAAAGCCCAGTTCCCGTCTGGCAATTTATTTCGAAGTCCAATTCTCGTCTGGCAACTTATTCCAAAGTCCAGTTCCCGTCTGGCAAACTATATCAAAAATCAGTTCTTGTACGACAAATCATTTTCCAAATACCAGTTCTCGTCTGGTAAATTATCTCTTAATACCAGTTCTCGTCGGGTAAATTATCTCTTAATACCAAATTCTCGTATGGTAAATTATCTCTTAATACCAGTTCTCGTCGGGTAGGTCACCTATTTCGATACCAGTTCTCGTCTGATAGTCTATTTTTCGTAACCAGTTCTCGTCTGGTAGCCTGTTGTAAAAGTCAGTTCCCGTTTGACAAACAAAAACAAATTCAATCCCGTTTGACATTCTAATTATTTTCCCCAGTTCTTGTTTGGTAACACATCCTTCAAGTTCTGTCCTCATCTGGCAGTTCCCATATAAAGTCCAACCTCCTTGGCAGTCAAGAATAAAACCCTACAAAAATATCCAATTACCTAGTTGCATTCCCACATGCATCACACGAATCATCCATACATGGTTTTCCTACCAAACAGAAAATTCAAAAAACACAGTCATATCAATCATCAGCATACTCATGCATGACACTCCCACAAAATGGGAATTTTAACAACACAAAAATCATTCGTATTCCTACATGCACATCCCAAATATCCCCAGCAATTGCATACTTGCATGCATCTCATGCATCATCCCATGCATGGTATTCCCACCTAAAGGGGGACATCATACAAAAATCAAAAGTAAAATGTCAGGACCCAAGGTCATTCATGTATATCTTGGACATCCCTCATTCCAAATGAAGTTATTACCCTGCATATGCTCGTGGGATTATATCTCAGTAAATCATTTTTTCGACTTTACGATTAATAATGATATTCCCAGCAATTTTCTTTACAATTATCGCTCCCCAAGCAGAGGTTACCCTAAAAAGTCTCTTATGAGCTTTTTCCCCTGCAGAGCATTTCCAGTATGTCTCCCTCAAAAGGAGTCTTTTCTTAAAATTCCCCCAACAGACGAATATTCAAGATACCGTTTCATTTATCTGAAGAATCTCATCTCTCTGTTTGAGATACTGCTTCATCAATTTGAAGAATCTCATTTGTTTTCTAGAGATACTGCTCTAAGTATCCTCGGAGAGTCTTAGATTCAATTAAGGTATCTTTCCCTTGCTGGAATATCTTAATTCTATCAGATAAGATGCTGCTTCGACCCGATACAGAGAATCTCATTTTTACTGTTTGAGATATTGCTTCATCAATATGAAGAGTCTCATTTCAGATTTTTTTAGAGATACTGCTCTAAGTATCCTCAGAGAGTCTTAGATTCAATTAAGGTATTTTTCCCTTGCTGGAATATCTTAATTCTATCATATAAGATGCTGTTTCGACCCGATACAGAGAATCTCATTTTTACTGTTTGAGATGTTGCTTCATCAATATGAAGAGTCTCATTTCAGATTTTTTAGAGACACTGCTCTAATATCCTCGGAGAGTCTTAGATTCAATTAAGGTATTGTTTTTCCCTTGCTGGAATATCTTAATTCTATCGTATAAGATGTTGCTTCGACCCGATACGGAGAATCTCTATTTTACTGTTTGAGATACTGCTTCATCAATATGAAGAGTCTCATTTCAGATTTTTTTAGAGATACTGCTCTAATATCCTCGAAGAGTCTTAGATTCGATTAAGGTATCTTTCCCTTATTGGAATATCTTAATTCAATCAGATAAGAGGCTGTTTCGACTCGATACAGAGAATCTCATTTTTACTGTTTGAGATGCTCCTTCATCAATATGAAGAGTCTCATTTAAGATTTTTTTAGAGATACTGCTCTAAGTATCATCGGAGAGTCTTAGATTCAATTAAGGTATCTTTCCCTTGCTGGAATATCTTAATTCTATCATATAAGATGCTGCTTCGACCCGATACAGAGAATCTCATTTTTACTGTTTGAGATGCTGCTTCATCAATATGAAGAGTCTCATTTCAGATTCTTTTTAGAGATACTGCTCTAATATCCTCGGAGAGTCTTAGATTCAATTAAGATATTTTTCCCTTGCTGGAATATCTTAATTCTATCATATAAGATGTTGTTTCGACCCGATACAGAGAATCTCATTTTTACTGTTTGAGATGCTTCTTCATCAATATGAAGGTATCTTTCCCTTGCTGGAACATCTTAATTCTATCATATAAGATACTGTTTCGACTATATATAGAGAATTTCATTTTTACTGTTGAGATGCTGCTTCATCAATATGAAGAGTGTCATGCCAGGTTTTCTTGATACTGCTCTAGCATCTTGGAAAAGTCTTGAGATTTAGCTAGGGATTTCACTCCATTACTAACATATCTCGACTATGACATCCAAGATACCGTTCTGACAATTCCCAGAGAGTCTTGACTGTTTCATTTTACCTTTTGATAAGTTTTTTACTGTATTTGTCACTGCATTTTGTTTTTGCATTTCTTCCTTGCACTTATAGGGACAAAATTTGGGTCTTTTTGTATTTAATTACCTTCCACTATGAATGTATGAAGACTATTGTCATTCTTACCTTCTAGTTCAATATAATGAAATAGGGGCAGTTGTCATACCCCAATTTTGTCCGGGCATTTTAAAAATTTCATAAATTCGATTTTTATTTCAATTTGCATCAGTTGTACATCATAACATGCATTTCATCATTAATAATATCTAAAATATCAGTCAGGATGAATTTATTGAAGATACAGACAAATCGGTTGAATCTATTCTCAAGAACGTGCAAAAATCAGCGGGTAAAAAGTCTCAAAATTAAAATTGCAGACGCCAGTATTATTAATCTACGGTTCACGTAGTTTAACCTGGTGTGCTCGTTGTATTTTTCAGCAGCTGTTTCAGTTGCGTTTTAACCCGCCTGAGCCTTTTAACCGATGAAAATTTATTTCAAAATTTAAAGAAACGCTGTATTTTTTCAATAAGTATATTTTGTACTGATCATTTTCATGCATCCGATTTAATTTTTCGAGCAAATTTTCGTCCGACTTTTATTCATTTTTAGTCGTTTTAATTTTGTTCTTTCGTGAAAATAGTCAGATTAAATAAATAGAATTTTCCATGTTATTATTTTAATTTTATCATGATTATTTAAAAAGCTGTGAATTTTATTTGATTCAATTGATTAAAATTGTTTTAAATCGATTAAGTCATCTAAAAAATGGACATTATATGCATTTTGATTTATTTAAATAGTGTGTGTTTCTTGGTGTGCTTCTATGAGTCAATCCAAACCGTCGATTCGAATTAATCAGTGGCCATTATTAGCAATCCACACTTATCTTACTCATCCAATCAAAATTAGGATTTAATTAATACTATTATTAAAAAAAATCTGAAAATAAAAAAAATGAAAAAAAAAATCTCTCTCTCTCTCTCTCCAGAATGGACAGGCTCCAACTGTAATATATTACTGGTGACAGCTAGCAAATAAGAGGCTATCTACACTAAGAACTCTCTCTCAGCGGAAAATAAGGGAAAAAGGGCACACAGGGGATGCTCCTACGGATACTCCTTCCACTATTATCTATATCCCATACACAGTAAAAAGAAAGGGGGAGAAAAAAAATGCAAAAACAGTTCCTCTTTTTAGAAACTCCCACTGTTCATCTCAAAAAGAAAACTCCATCCTCACACAATAAAAACACAAAGTAGATTCTCAACCTGATCTCCATCACATTTTAAACCCCTTGGCTGGAAAACGGAGAGGATAAAAAAAATATAAAACAGAAGAGAAGAGAACCATTTCCATCTTCTTCTTCCCCACAACTTCACAACACCCATCACCAAAGCCGCCGTCATCCACACCTCGCGCGCACCACTCGCCCCCAAACTCCACCGACAACTTCTGACGATTTCTTCATCCACGCCGCTCAAATCCTTCAACATCCGCCGGATCCTCACCTTAAACCGCAACGAAAACCAAAATACTCAAACCGCCATTCACACAACAGCTCCAACCACACACATTCAACAATTTGTTTCTACTTTCGGTCGCCGATTCGCTGTGTAAGAGTTTATCCGTACATCTTTCATTTTATTTTCTGGTTTGTCTTACTGTTACTGTTACTTGTTGCTGCTTGTTAGTTTTCTTCATTTTCATATTATATACTTTTATCTTAAGTTTTATTCATGTACATGTATTATTGAGTTTTAGATTTAGTTTCCATTGAATTTTATACTACTGTTATTTTCTATCATAACTTTTTTATATATATTATACTGTTAGTTTTTTATTTACAATTTTATATGTATGCTTCGGTCAATGAGCTTCACATATATGTATATACATTTTGTTTTTTTAGTTATATACATTCTGTTTTCTTAAATTATATATATATTTTGTTTTTTTATTTAAGTTTTATATACATTTTGTTTTTTTAGTTTGATATTAAATATAAAGTATACTTTATGCTTTTAAATTTTATATATAAATTTACTTTTGGTTTACTTTTATTTATGATGCATGATTTTCATGTCATGAGTTTGTAAAATTGGTGATGTCTTGTAATGTTATGCTCTTGAAACGAAACGTATACTTGAAGTTGCATTGGCTTGAGTCTTGTATTTCCTTTTGAACATTGTAATTAAAGGTCCATGAAATGTTACAGTGGATTTAGTTTTGGGTGACTCACAATGTGTTTTTAGAAATGATAGGATTGGATATGGATTTGGATGGGTTTAAAGGATGATGGAGTGAAAAAAGTTTAATGGATAGAAATTATTTTGTGGATGCTATGGACCGGTTATGTATGGTATAGATTGAACGAAAAAAAACTGTATTGATTACCATGTGAATGTCTTACTAAAACTTGGTAATTTGAATGATAGTAATGCTCATTAGAAATGATTTCTATTTGGATGGCTTAGGATTTCTTAGATTTGGATATGTATTTGGACAATTGTTTTGGAGTTAAATGGTCAATCGACATTTGTTAAAATGGGTTTAATTGGATATTGAATTACTAAATGGATTAATTGAATGTGAAATTGGATAGTTAGAATGGTAACTTAGTTATGAATTAGAAATGGGTAACCGGATGTGAGTTGGATTTAAATGTGGATATGTGGTAAAAATGATTAATTGGATTGTAATGGATTTTTTGATTATGGATTTGGGATTAAAATGAATATGGATTTAAAATATGGACAAGGATGGTTTATGGATATTTAGTTTTAAAGTGTTTATTTTTGAAAACATAGGGCATAAAGCATAAATTTTATATATTAAGTGTTTACTTTTATGCTTTCATAATATAAAAGTCTATTCCAAATCAATTCATCATCATTTCAAAACAAACAACTTCAAACCACAAATAAATCATACAATTCTCGATTTAATATCGAGTCCATTTTTAAACACCCTTGTAAGTCGATCGCTTTTAAAAGCATCGCCATCAACCTCACATAGCTTACTCTTGGGCTTTCTTACAATGAGACCTATTCGATTTTAATCGAGTAGATGATTGATTCACTCAATAAAATACAATTTATTCACAAACACCAATTCAAACCTCGACCTAATATCGAGCATTTTTATTCACACTCAATTAAAATACCCAATCACAATCAAATACTATTTCATTTAGAAATCAAAAGGGGGATGATTTTGAGTTTTCAACTCCTCTCCTTGATTATTTGAATACGAATTTTCTTACTCGGTTAATCAATTAATCGTCATTTCTAACTCGCCCAAACTTAACCTAATCAAATTATTTTCATAATTTGGAAATGAAAAGGGAGATGGCTTTGAGTTTTCAACTCCCCTCCTCGATTATTTGAATACGAGTTCTCTTACTTGGTTAGTCAAATAATTGTCATTTCTCTTAAAAAACTTCTAAACCCAATTAAATCAAAATACTTTTATGATAAGCGAAATGAAAAAGGAGATGACTTTGAGTCTTCAACTTCTCTTCCAATTGTTTGAATACGAGTTCTCTTACTCGGTGAGTCGAACAACTGTCATTTTTCCACCAACTTATACCGTAAGTCAAATCATTTCATAATAAACTGTACGAAAAGGGAGATGGTCTTGAGTTTTCAATTCCTCTTCTCAAATGCTTGGATATGAGCTGTCTTACTCAGTCATTCAAGTACTTGTCATTTATTCTAAAATACATCAATCATACATAAACCCATTTTCATAATCGTTCAGATGAAAAAGAAAGTGGTTTAGAGTTTTCTATTCCCTTTTTTGAATATTAGGATACGAGTTGTCTTACTCGACTATCTGAGTATTCGTCATCCGTTCAAAAACACCTTAACTATTATTAAATCCTTTTGCAATTAAGGATGAAAAGGGAGATGGTCTAGAGCCTTCGATTCCTCTCCTCGACTATTTGGATACGAGTTGTCTTACTCGACTATCCGAGTAATCGTCATCCAACAAAATATCTTAACACATCAAATCTATCTTTTCCTCACCCTCATGTGATTGAAATCGATCAAACTAAACATCCAACATATTAACCCAACTTGTCACCCCTGTGTGACCAAAACTCTTTTCAGAAAGAACATTGTTTAATCTTTTCTAATGCGCATAACAAACTAGTGCTTAAGCCTCCGCCGAGAGTAGACAAGCCAACGTTTAGCCTTTAGAACGCGATCTAAACAACTGTTCACTAAAAGACACCAACCAACCGTAGTTCCCCGAACTACGAATGCTCTAATTTCCTTATTGCACCATAAGGATACGTAGGCAGGAGATTGCTGTATCTTCGCGAGCACACTAATAAAAACCTCCCCTTTCCCTTTCTGAGGTTCTCATCCACTTCTATTTTTAATATTTTATAACTTAAAGATAACAAACAAACATAAATTAACACTCGAAACACATTAGAACTAAAAGGTTCCCGTTGAGTACAACGGATGTAAGGGGTGCTAATACCTTCCTCTTACGTAATCCACTCCCGAACCCGAATATGGTTGCGACGACCATTATTCCCTTTCCTAAAGGTTTTATCGATATTTTCCTATCCCTTTGTTGGGATAAATAAAGTTCGGTGGCGACTCTGTTCGAACGTAATTTTTTCCGTGACCATCGCGAGGATTCGTATTTTTCGAGATGCGACACCCAGGCTAGGCCCACTTGTTCATAATCTTTGGTTTAAGTTCAAGCCCATGGTATATCATCCAGTCATTCTCCTTTTTCTATCCCAAAGTTTGCTCATGGCTGGTTTGTGTTGATTTCATCTATTCATTCCTAGTGCATAATATGTTAATGGTATGTCTATTGGTCCATACAATATCATTGCACATTGGTCCTTGCTAAGGCCTAAGGTTTCATTAAATTATCGTATCATCCACACACATTCATTGGTTATGTCATAGTGGTTGTCGTTTAGTCCTTGCTATTGTGATTAATCAAAGTCTTATTGTTCATGTTCACCTCATCACCCATTCAAAGGTTGGTTTCAAGAGGCTTGGCTTTGAGTATGTGGATGGTTCATTCAAGTCTATTTCCCATACAATTCCATTCCATGTTCAATTGAATAGTTTGTTTATCAAAGTCATATTCATGTCAATTCATTCACTACAATATCAAATTCATGACCAAGATCTCATTCAAATAGCTATTACATTACATGTCATTGTTTATTACATGAAAGAGTGCAATTTGAAAACTTTGACCAATTGTTGACTTTGGTCAACCGTCTACTTTTTGGTCAACCAATTGACCAAAGTCAACCACCAATTTCCAAACCTAAGTCTCATTTCCTAAACTATCATTCTTGATTCATTTCAAGCCATTTTCCAACCATTTTCTTTTTCAATACAATACATATCCATTCATGTTCATTTTAAACCATTTTTAACCATATTCATATCAATTCAAACCATTCATAAACTATTACATTTCAAGTTCAAACCATGAACCATACATCTCCAAAATATGACAAGCCTCAATTACTTTCATTTCAACAATGGACCATTACATAACTTTGTTCTACATTTGCACAAAATCATAATACATAAACATTTCATAATATATAACCATTCCCCAATTGTCCATTCCATACATAAACCATGTCATTTCAATTCCAATAACTTACATTACAACCATTTCATCTTCCATACCTTTACCATTCAAGATTAAAAAATTACAATCATTTCAAATTCATAACAATCACATTCAATTTCTATTGTTTCATTACAATAATAAACCAAATTCCAACTGTAACTATAAATCCCTATTTTGCTCTCATACAAGCCATCTTTCTTCCACTTTGGGCCTTTGATGATTTCCATGTGCCATTGCTTCTTCAAGTACAAACCATTCTTGAATGGCTTTGGTCAATTGCCCATTTTCACCAAATACCCTATAAAACAATCCAAGACATTGCAAGCCAACTCACACTTCAAACCATGTTAGCATTGTAACTGATTCAACACATACTAACTTAACTTCAAAACATTTCATACTGAATTTCTAAGCAACATGATGATAAAACAAAGCCTGGCCATGACCTATCATTTGACATTCAAGCGTCATGTAACAAAACATAGATTTTCAATTTCAATTCAATACAAAAAAACTTTTTAGCAGCCACAATGTAAACCTCAAAACAGCAGGTCAAAAATAACATTCACAAGTAAAACCTACAACAAACAAATGGATAGTAGCCCATGGCAAAGCAAAGCATAAGCATAGTATATTTCTAACAAAAACATTAGGGAACTGTAGCAGTAAATTCATGATCATCAAGCTATGGATAAGCTAGACATCAAATAACAAGAGTCGCCACCGCGCTTTTATTGTTTCCAAGGGAAAAGGGGAAAAGTACAAACAAAACTAATAAAATGTTAAAGATTACAGGTAAGGGGGTTGGTTACACAGAGGGAAGGTGTTAACACCCAAAGTATCCTAGGTACTCCTAGGGAGCCCTTTTTGTGTGCATATGTACCAACATAAAAATGAGCGATCAAAATCTCGTAGTTCGTACTACAAACTTCAAAGTGGATGCATTGCTTTTAACAAAAATTAAGTTTGAAAGGCACAAAGGGCCTAAAAATGGTTTGAATGAGTTATTTGTTATTGGCTTTTTGAAAGTTTAAGTCAAGTATAGTTAAGTTTATTTACAAGTTTGATTTAAGAAAAGAAGTTTGAAAATGCAATGGCATAAGGCCGAAGTTTCTATCTTTTTGCAAAGTGGTCAAAGTTTTAGAACAAAATAAGTTCAATCAAAGAAGATTTTGAAAAAGGTGTCGCAACATGAAAAATACAGTGCGCGAAAAAACAACCGGCGAAAGAAAATGACAGAAGAGTCGCCACCGTGCGTTATTCATCCCAAAGGAGGGAAAGGAAACGCTCGAAGTAAACCTGAAAAAGGAAAGGACAAGACAGGGTCTCGCAACCAAATCTTGGGTTCGGGAGTCGGTTATGCGAAGGGAAGGTATTAGCACCCATACGCATCCGTAGTACTCTACGGGATCCACTTTTGTAGTTCTTGTCTAAAGGGTGTGAGTTTATCTTGTGATGTTTACAAAAAAAAAGGGTTAAATGAAAATGACTCGCGCGGATGTCACATCCACTGCATACGTATCTCATCTGAATATGAGAATCAGAGTCTTCGTAGCTCGGCTGACCTATGGGTTGGGTAATTGTGCTCGCTAAGACATCGCGTCTTATACCTACGTATCTCATCTGGCCTGAGAATCAGAGCAAAACGTAGTTCGGCTAACTACGGGGTTATGGATTGGGTTTTGGACGAACGACGTTACTACGCAATCTACCGGATGCTCGACCTTTGGAGACTTACTCGCCTGTAGTAGAAGGAGTTAATGTGTTGCTTTGGGTTTTAGGGTTTGGGATGCTCAAGGGCAAAAAGGCAGTCCTTGACGAAGGAACCGCGCTACCTGCAGGGATACGAACACATACAAAACAAACATGTATAAAGTAAATGTGCCAACAAGGGGGCTCAGAAGTAAATAAACAAAAGAAAACAAATGCCTCCTATCGAGGTCTTCCAGCTAAGAAAGCGATAAAATGCGGAAAAAAGGTAAAAGTACCACACGGATAAAGATCCGAAGTAACAACAATTAAAGGAGTAAGAAACCCAGGGATCTTCCAAGCTAATGCCATCAAAGAAAGGTGAGTCAGTACAGGTAATCAGAATGAACCTCCAGGGGGTATCCCACAAATAAAGTGGGAAAACCACGCAAACCATCTCTGCAAGAGTCTGTGAGCCCTCACAAAAACTCAACAAAAGGGTTAGTGAAACATGATAAGAATTTTTTTCATGGATAACAGTATGGTTTCAGAAACCTCAAACCCTGTGGCATACATTTCAGAAATCATGTGATTAAACATTCAAGGCATAGGTTTCACCCATTCATGCATAATTAAACCCGTGGGCAAAAACATAATGAAATTCATCCATCATACCTCATACATTCAGATGATCCAAATTAAGAGCATAAAATCATGGGAATGAGGCAAACCTGCTGGGAGAGACCGGTTGAAATGTTAGGGTTTGCGTGAGATGAAAGTGTGTGAGTCAGATTGAATTTTTCAGAGCTGCCTGGGGGTTGCTCTGAGTTCTCTGTCAGGTTCCTCTCCAGGTTTTGTCCAGGGTTTTGTTTCAAGGAAACCTCAGAGTATTTTTGCTTCCCTTCCTTTTTCTGTCTGATCTCCCTCTTTTATAACCTGATTTTCATGGCTTTGTGGGCTCAAATGAGAGAGGTCCAAGTCCAAGTTTTTTCTATTATATTATATTTATTTATTTATTATTATTTTTATTTATTTATTTATTTATTTTTTTTCGTTTTTTTTTTTTTAAATAAAGTTTCTTGGATCTAATTCTGATTGACATGATGAAATGCAATATGAAATGCTAAATGAATGCATGAATGAGGAGGGCAAATTTTGGGGTGTTACAAAAGGAAAGAGATATTTTCAAATCAAAGAAATGAGGAGAAGATGAAGAGACTAATCCTATGCACAAAATTAAAAGTTTAGAGTTGAAAAGATTTGACCAAGTGGGTAGAAATCCAATAGACAAGAATGTCAATAGAAACCAAGAATTCCCTTGGACTTTTAGAATCAAGCAACACACAAATGCACAATTATATTATCTTGAAGAGAAAATGCATCAAATAAAGATAGCCACATCCAAGCTTTAGCCATTCCATGATCTTTCTCAAAATTAGCCCATGTAGCTGATGAATTCCACAAGTCACAGGTTCAAAATAACAGCTTCACAATGATCATGTTGCAGATGAACTCAGAGGGATGTTGAATGATGTATCAGATGAAGTTTCAAATTGCAAGCACTTGGTTTCTCAATAAGTTGGCATTGGTCAAGCCCTTTAGCATAGGAATGTTTCCTAAGTTCTAAGTCCATTTGTTCAAGATCAAGCCAACACTCAACCCACTTATCACAAGCATGGATCCTTGAGCCAAGACATCTTCTAAAGGAATGAAAAAAGGGCAAGTTTCCACACAATACCATGAAAGATGGGAGACTTACAATATCACTAACTAGAATGATATTCCTTTTGTGTCACAAATGTAGCGCTATGTTAAGCAATCGTAATTGGACTTATGTAGAAGTCACAATTATTTGAGGCCGAGCAATAGAATTTTGGTGTTAATGCATATTATAGACATAGTATAATGGACTATGCTCATGAAATATACCACACACAAAAAGAATATGCAAAAGAGGTGGCCTAATCTCATCCATACTCATGTTAATTTTTCAATCAACTAGTTTTAGGACTTTGAGATATCATAGGCCAAAAGAAATGAATGCATAAAGAAGGGGAATGAGATGAAGAGGGAGGGGAATGGATCAAAACTCAAATTGATCAAAGGAGGACTTTTCATTAGATGGAATGTACATTCCATCAATCCCCTAAATTCAATGATATTAACTTGACAAAGGCAAATCAACCTTGACCAATACCCAACAACAAAAGTCAAACACAAACAAGTCATCACAATTGGTCAACAAAATTATTTGGCATTTATTCAAATTAAAAATACTAAAATAAGGCATTTAAATTAAATATGGTTTGTCAAATTTCTAAAACCTCATCAAAACACCAAAGAAATGACCATGAGATTTATCATAGGTCAAACAAGGTCAAAGGACCTTGGAGAAAAAATTTCAGAATTTTTAAAGACTTAGAATTATTTTTAAATAATTAAAAACAAATGCAAAATCAAATAAATCATGAAAAATATTAATAATGATCCAAAAAATAATTTTAATTCAGAATATGAAAGAAGAATTTATTTGAAATTTTTTGGTGAAACTCTCATATTTTTTGGATCAATATTAAAATTAATATGAATTAATGAAAATCAAAGGAATAAAAAAAATAAAATCATAAAATCAAAATAACGTGGACCACTTGATCTCCCTCATTAATTGAGGTGGCAGATCAAGTGGCCAGAAGTGAGCGTTCCATGGTGCACTGCAGTCAATGCGGTATAGGCTTGGTATTTAAAAGCGACAAACGAGATTAAAACAATTTGAACTAGATCAATGGCTCTGAACACTTCCAGCGCATCCCCGGCGCCTAAAGGCCGATCATCTTCTCCGGTGACCTTGGCCGGAATGGTTCACTCATCACCATCAAAAAAATGAAAAAGGAGGACATGATCTGAAAGAAAAAATAGCGTAGAGCACGAATCTGAGCTCAATATTAACTAACTTCACATATATAGAAAGATATGAGGAGTTGAATTTTGAGGTGTATCAACTGAGTTGCTTCGATTTGACCTCTAAGCAACTCAATCTTCTTGCCTACATTGGTAGGACTTTAGACAACCAAGGATCCAAGAGAATTGAGTGAAATTGAGAGAGAATCGAAGAGATGAAATTTTCTGGAAAATACCTTCAATGTAGGTCTGGATTCAACTGTTCTTGCTTTGGCTTGTGCTTGGTCTTGCTCAGTATGCTTGCAGGAGTAGATTAGAATGCATAAAAGGTCTTGGATCCCAGGAGTTTTGAATCTCAAAACAGTGAGATTCAAACTCAATTTCCAATGGAAATTCTCAGGATTATCCTCTCAAATGGAAGGGTTAGGTGTTTAGGATCAAAGATGGTGCGAATGTGTGTTGAATTCTGAGCATATGGAGCTCTATTTATAGTTGGATCATGTGATATTTGCACCTTCCAAATGAGTTTTCAAAACTGGCAATGAGTGAGGCATGTGCGCATGGGCATGTACAGGCCCATGAGATCATTCCATTAGGTCCACAATTGAGTGTGAGTAATTCTAAAGTCAACTTGGAATGTAGGGCAAATGTATATGGAAACTTGAAGTTTGATTCTTGCCAAATGATGATGCAATGTTCAAGCCATACGCAGCCCTAGCAAATCGTGTCTAAAATGGATGAATTTGGACTTTTTGGAAAGGTTAGATCAAGAGGAACAACTTTCATGTTCAACACTTTTCCATTTTAAGCTTTTATCATGATGAATTTTGAGGTGGAAGTTTGGAAATTTCAACATATAAATTTTTTTTCTAAGTTTCAAGCCATATATCTCAATATTCCACCTTGCTAAACTTTTTATGTGAGATTCAAATGAGGAAAGTGTCTTCATAAAAGTTGTATATATTTAAAAGACATTCAAAATGGTCACCAATTTCATATCATTTGGATTTGAAATGATAGAGTTATGCATTTTTGAAGTTTGGAAAAGTCACTTGTTCAATGGTATAGGTCAAAAGTGACCTATAATGTAACCTCATATCACATGCTCATTAAATATGAATTAGCTCTCAATCCAAACATTAAAGTTGAAGTACACGTCTTGAATTTGATTTTGAAACTTGGAAATCTTTCATCTCATAAAAATTGAGCAAGTTATGGCCTTGGGAATTTGACTTTACAATTAGGGTTTAGACAAAATGACCTATAATGTTTCAACATAGAAAATGATTTTCCAAGCAAAACTAGCTCTAGGTCTCAACATGAAAGTTGTTTGGAATGTCATTTATAGTAACGTTTCTCTTGGAATCATTTTCATATGGTGAAAATTGTAAGAGATAGGGTCTAGGGAGACCCAGTTTTTGTCAGATGAATTCATTTGGCCAACCACCATCAACCAACTTGTTAGCCTTCAATTCTCTTGACTTTCTTGGCTCATGGTAGATCATATATGCATAAGATGATTAATTTTGAAGTGTCCCTTGAGAAATTTGATCAATTGGTGAGACAACTTGTTGGAGAAGTTACTCAAGATACCTAGTCAAACTAGGGTTTCCAAGGCAAATCACCCTCAAACTCTTGAAGAAAATTTGATAAATATAACATATATGAATCAACGGAACTCATATATGATGCTCATAACCATTCTTGGATCAATTCATGGTTGTGATCTTTGTCATGAGGGTCTCAAACCCTAAATATGAACTTGATAGATCAATGGTGATCATGCCCTACCTACAAAAGAGTTAGGCAAATGCAAAGACATATTTTTGTATTTTGGTTAGTAAAATGATAATATACAAGTATGATATAATCACATAGTGCTTGGTGATCTCTCCCAAAAGAAACCCAATGAAGGAAGGGTAAGGAGAAAGTCAAGGTATGATCCCAATGCTAATGCATATGATGAAATTGCATGAGGGATCTTAGGGTCAAAATTGGGGTCTTACAACTGCCCCTATTTAAGGACATTCTAACTGAGAAGGCAAAGGTTAAAATCTTCATGTCGACTCAGTAGAATGGGCCTAAATAACAACATAGAAACAAATTTTGGTCCCTAAGAGACCTCATGATGCAAATGATATGAATGTAAAAGTTAATGCTATGTGGGGAAATATTGCCACACAAGAAAAGAAATCGAAGAGACCGAAAATCCGTAAGAGTATAATGCATTCCATAAGGAAAACTCACTGGGGAGACAGAGACTCTAGGGCATAAAGGAGTTATGCGCAGGCCAGACTACGACTTAAAACTACTGGGGGACTCGAGGAATTCCATACAACATTGAAAAACTCAACCGGGGAACAACAACATCTGCAGGGGATACGAGTAAGTCCGGATAAAACTGAAATACTTGAATCATGCATGAAATTCTGGTATCAGATATAAGATGTCGAAGGTAATGTCACGACACTAATATCTGTTAATACACAATGGATAATAAAACTGAATTGAAAAGCAATCAACACAAGCAATTGTTAACCCAGTTCGGTGCAACTCACCTACGTCTGGAGGCTACCAAGCCAGGAAGGAAATTCACTATAATAGAATTAGTTCAAAGACTATCCGTACACTTCACCAAGTTACAGTCTTTCTCACCTAATCTCTACCCGTGCAATTTCTACCTAAGCACTCTTAGATATGAGAACCCACTCACTTCCCTTACAATCACACACCCGTGATTTTAAACAACAATCCCTTGTGAAAAGAAAATACTTTTCAATTACAATATTCTTGATTTTACTTCACAGTTTCAATCAAGAAGACACACTCTTGATCTTGCTTCAAAGCTTTGATCAAGAAGACAAATTAGTCCAATTCAATCATCTACGGATGACTTGAATGACCTACAGACACAAACCCTAGCTCTCTCTCTAAATTTCGCTCAGTATTGGTTGTGCGTTCAATCAGGTTTTCTAAGTCCCTTTTTATAGAAACATTGGACAACTTGAAAACCCTAAATATATTTTCCAATCAAATCTTTTCATATCAGCTGTAAAGATCTCCTTGGAAAATAAACAAATCTGGTTGATATCCCTGATAGAATGCGCCAGCTAGCCATATCTTTAATCAACCAATGATTGCCACTAATTGTGCAATCACAAAACACCAGACATTCACACTGAATGTTCTGTGTACAGGATGTCATGACATCGGGTCTGACATCTGGAAAAATCCTGCATAATCCAGTTTCCTTTTATAGTAGGTACAACCATATCAATTACCATGATAATGAGTATGTCAACTGAAACAATCCTGCAGCATATGTCTTCCAATTTAGCTCCAGCAGGTACATCCAATATCAGAAGCCTTAGCATTGTAAGTGGCATTCTGAAACAATCCTGCTTGCATATATTCTTCAAATCCAGCAGGTACATAGGATATCTCATGTTAAGACATCACACATGACATCTTGTGAACACTCTTTGTTTTACCAAAATTGTTGCCAACTCTTAGAATCAACAAACTCCCCCTTTGGCAAATTTTGGCTAAAACATATATCTGTCCTTTTTCTTCACAAGGCAAACTATCAGCAGTTAAACCATATAACAGTAGTTTAATCAGCAGCTGAAGCAAAAACAATTACTAGCTATGGCTACTAGTAATACACACATGCACATGGGTACTTCTCCTCCCCCTTAATTTGTGCAACAATCAGAATTACTAGTTATGGATGCAACTAGTAAGACACACAAATGCACAATACACCAGGGTACTTCTTCTCCCCCTAAATCTGTGCATTCATCAAATCACAGCTACTGTAACTCCAGCACCTGTACTAGCCAGAATGTCATACTGACATCTGCTTTAACAGCAGCACACGTGCACCTCTTCATCAGCACCTGTGCACCTCTTCCAATAATAGTTGTACTTCTGTTCAGCCACAACCAACTTCCATATCAAGCACTTCTCCCCCTTTTTAGTCAAAATTGACCAAAGGTGACCAATCAGACAAAATAAATGTCTATTAGTCTAGCAGAGAAAGTTAAAACAGATGTTATAACATTAAGCATGTTAGAACAAAATATTCAGGAAGTACACACCAACATTATACACAGCAGACAACTGAGATAATGCACAAATCCAAGGAACTCTTTAAGAGCCCTAAATATTACAAAATTGGCATCATCAGGACTGCCACAAAATACAAAAACAAAACAAACAATTAGGACAACAGCTTTCCAAACAGCAACAACTTCCACCACACCTTCCAGCACCCCTCCAAGACTTCAATCCAGCCAGGGACCATTAATCAGAGGCAACATCACTATCGCCTTCACTTTTATCTTCATATGCACCTTCAGAGTCTTCCAAGCTTCCAGAGCTGCCACTAGATTGGGATTTAGGTCTTGCATCTGAATTCTTATCAGTTTTTTCTGTGTCTTACCTTTCCAGGCTACAGATGAGAGCTTCCAAAGCTTCTTTTCTGGCCTTGGCCACCCTTATACCATTGTCCAGTTCTTTGCATGTCTCTTTTAGTTGATCAATCAGGCTTCCTTTGGATGCAGACTCCCTCTTAGCAGATGTCATGACATCATTGACATGACTACCCTCAAACAGCTTGTAATGGATGGACAGAGGGGATTTTCTCCTGCTTGGTATGTCACTTGTGCTCAGAATCCCTGGTTGTTGACTTAGGATTATGCCACAAATAAGGGAAGGGAAGGCAATGGGTAACTTCACAGCATTTGTAGAAGCATGTCTAATGGTTTGTTCAAATATGAACTTGCCAAAATCATAGTTAACCCTTGTTCCAATAGCATGAATAATTCTTCCAAGATTGATGGAGATAATAGAGGCATGATTAGTAGGAATCCAATTAGCTGAGCCAATCTTGTACAAGATGGCATATTTAACACTTAGTTTTCCAGCTGATAAGTGATTTCTACTGGGCCATTCCTTAGCTTGGCCAGCTGTGATAGCCCTACAGACCTCATTGTCTGTTGTTTCTAAGTCTACTCCTCCATCCATTCCTCTTCCTAGGAACTTGTTGATGACATTTGGTGAGAATTTTACACATTTGCCTCTTACAAATACTTTGCAAAACTCCCTGCTGTTCTTATCATGAATATCCTCAGGGATATTCATGATAAACTCTTTAACCAGCCCCTCATAGCATTGGGGTAGAGTTGCCACAGTCTTCACGAGTCCAGCATTTTTGATCAACTCAATAACCTCCTTTACCTCCACAGCTTCTTGACCCAGTTCTCTTTCAATGGCTACACGTCTCTGAATGACATATTTCCACTTTGCTGCTCCATCTTTCAAATGAAAGGAGATATTGTCTAGATGGACAGTAGCAACCTTGCTAGGAGATTTCTGAATTGCTTGCCTTTGTGCAAGGGAGATGTCTGGGACATCATCTTTAACATTCTCTTCAGAATCAGAGCTGTGTCTCTCTTTTCTTTTTCCAACCTCAACCTTGCTCCAGGGTTTAGAGGGTCCTACTCCTGCAGTCTTCTTCAGTCTAGCAGCTCTTATTTTAGCCATACTTTTTCCTTTCTTACTTCTCAGTTTTTCAGCAACGCTAGGTTTAACCAGATGGACCAAAGGATCATCTTCTCCTTCAGTGCTTTCTTCCTCAAGGTCAATAATATTTTCTTGAGGCACATTTTGTTTCTTGCTAGGTAGGGTTTGACCTAGAGAGCAAAGCCCTTCAACAGCCACCTCTTTTTCTGATCTAGATGAATCATCATCTTTATCAGCATGGGGTTCTCTCTCAGGAGAGGGTTCCCTTCTGGATAGAGGGGTAGAGACCCCTTCAACTTTATGTCCTTCACTCAGTATTCTAGTAACCCGTCTCCTTATAGCGCGATCAGTGTAATACATGTCTTTAGGAAGAGAAGAGTTACCAGAGGTATTACCTTGCTTATCTCCAGCATTGGAGGAGGTACCTGTGGTGTTGCCCGGTATCATGCACAAAGGGGTGACGTCCATTATATCATCATCTACAAACTCCATGGGTGGAGTCTTTGCATGTTGGGAGGATTTGGAACCAGATGACGATGGATGTTGTGACATGTTGTTGGACTTTTGAGGAAGATTTCTTGGCCCTAGCTGAGCTTTTCTTAGAGGTTGAATGGAAATGGCAGTTGCTGAGTTTGGGTAGCGTGTGCTAAGGGAATAGATACTGTTTTCAAAGCTTGGGAATGATTTATCATTAATGTGGCTCTTTCTTTTAAAAAGGCAGACATTATTTTTATTTCTTTTATTTTTTTCTTTTAATTGCCTTAATTTCTCAAGAGTCCAAATCCCTAATTTCCCTTCCTCATAATCAATTCTACCCAAATTCCTTGCAAGCTTGTCTGCTAGTTCAAGTCCAAACTCTTGACCTCTGAATTTTTCTTTCACAAAATTCCTAATGAAGTAATAATATCTAGAAGAGTATTTCGTCCATCTATGTTGAATTTGATTTTTGGACCTGGCTTCAGCATTCAGGAAGTTATAATACAATGTTATGACATCATGTGTAACATTGTCAAACAGTAATAGGTTCATCCAACCCAGTTGAGCCCAACTGCTATCTTTCACAGGTGTCACCCATATCTTATCCTTATTATCCTTGGCCTGTTTGCACAGAGTCCTTTGTGGCTTAGTCCCAACAGTTCCATTCTCTCTGTGACTGGTCAAGTGTCCACCTGTTTGGTCTACCTTCTCAGTTTTTTGAGCCATCATAATCTTTTCTCCTCTGGACTTCTGGTGTGACATCTTTGTGTGACATTTTCCCCAGCCTTGCTTTTCATCACTCTTGAGGACATCTGTACTCCCCCAATATTTTAAGGGACACTCCAATTGAGAACTCCATATGTAGCAATTGTCTTTGGTCCTGACTCCTCTCATAATTACTTCACTCTTTATGTCCAGGATTAGACATTCAGTTTTGGTGAAGTTAACATTCATACCTTGATCACAAAGTTGACTAATGCTTATGAGGTTTGCAGTTAGCCCTTTGACTAGTAGAACCTTGTCAAGTCTAGGTACTCCAGGGCAATCAAGCTTACATGTTCCCTTGATTTCACCTTTTGCTCCATCTCCAAAGGTTACATGACTTATAGTATGTTGATTCAGATCAGTTAGCAGGTCTTGGTTTCCAGTCATGTGTCTGGAGCATCCACTGTCAAAGTAACATGCTTCTTTAGCTGAGATTCTGAGGAGAGTGTGAGCTATCAGACTTGTGACATTAGTCTTAGGGACCCATTGTTTTTTTATGATAGGCGTGTGATGTTTGGGTCTAAATTGATGGTGATCCTTAGCAGACCTGGGATAGCCATACAGTTTATAGCAGAATGGCTTTAGATAACCAAATTTCCCACAGTAATGGCATCTCCATCTTTGGTATTTTCCTTTC
This sequence comes from Lathyrus oleraceus, assembly GCF_024323335.1. Taxonomy (NCBI): domain Eukaryota; kingdom Viridiplantae; phylum Streptophyta; class Magnoliopsida; order Fabales; family Fabaceae; genus Lathyrus; species Lathyrus oleraceus. The sequence goes on from NC_066583.1 coordinate 402,758,331, forward strand.
AACTGTCTCCTCCTTTGGTGCTGTGACATATGATGTGACATCACAGGTTTTTGAATGCACTTAAGTTTTGCTTGAGGTTTGACACCAGTGTTACTGCTATCAGGTTTTGAGTTATTATACCCAATACCAGATTTGTCTCCTGTTATTTGTCCAGTTTGAAGAATCTTGTCTAAGGATTCAGACCCATTGCTTAACATCCTTACATACTTGGTCATCTCTTCTAATTTAGAATTTTGAAACATGACTTCAGTCTTTAATTTTGAGATGATTTTTGCATGGTCTGCCTTCTCACTTTCCAGCTGTGCTATCTTCTGATTTTCAGCTTGATGATTTTTGTCTAGCTTGGCATTCAGAACCACTGCTTCTGTTTTTAATTTGGAGATGGTTTCCAAGTATTCCATCTTCTCATTCTCAAGTTGAGTAATTTCCTTCTTCTGGCTATCAACCTGTTTGCACAACTCTATACTTTTGTGACACAACTTTCTGTAGGTAGAGGCCAATTCTTCAAAGGTTACTTCATCATCACTTGAGTCTTCATCAGATCCCCACTTTCCTGTCAAGGCAGTCACAATATTTGTAGCCTCCTCTGTATCACTCTCATTTGACCAGGTGGCAGCAAGACTCATCTTCTGCTTCTTGAGGTATGTACCACATTCTGTTCTAATGTGTCCATACCCATCACATTCATAACACTTTACTTCTTTTCCTTCTTTTGGCTTTTCTTCTGACCTTCCTCTTCTTCCATTGCTGATGTCAGATGAGATGTTTTTGACGTTTTCCTTGGATCTGACATCCATTTTCTTTAACAATCTGTTAAACTGTCTCCCCAGCATTGCAACTTCATTGGCCCACTCTTTATCCATATCTTGACTGTTTTCCTCTTCTGTGTTGGATACAAAGGCGATGCTCTAGGTTTTCTTTTCAGTTCCCTCAATCAATCCCATCTCAAAGGTTTGGAGGGAGCCAATTAGCTCATCTACCCTCATGTTGGAGATGTCTTGAGACTCTTCTATGGCAGTCACCTTCATTGCAAATCTCTTAGGGAGAGATCTGAGTATTTTTCTTACTAACTTTTCATCTGACATCTTCTCCCCCAAGGCTCCAGAGGCATTAGCAATCTCAAGGATACTCATATGAAATTCCTGAATGTTTTCATCTTCTTTCATCCTTAAGTTTTCAAACTTGGAGGTGAGCAGCTGAAGTCTAGACATCTTAACCCTAGAGGTGCCTTCATGAGTGGTCTTGAGAATGTCCCAAGCCTCTTTGGCAACTTCACAGTTATTTATCAGCCTGAAAATATTCTTGTCCACTCCATTGAAGATGGCAGTCAAGGCTTTAGAATTTCAAAGGGCAAGATCATCCTCTTCCTTGAACCATTGTTCTTCAGGCTTCTCCTCTGTGGTGGCTACTCCTTCTTTAGTAATGACAGGATGCACCCAACCTGTTAGCACAACTTTCCGCGCCTTGTTATCAAGGGATTTTAAAAAGGCTACCATTCTTGGTTTCCAATGGTCATAGTTAGAACCATCCAAAATAGGCGGCCTATGAACAGATCCTCCATCCCTCTCCATTGTACCAGAAAGTATTCTCCCTAGATCTCACCCAGAGCCAGAGCAGGATGCCTGCTCTGATACCAATTGAAATTCTGGTATCAGATATAAGATTTCGAAGGTAATGTCACGACACTAATATCTGTTAATACACAATGGATAATAAAACAGGATTAAAAAGCAATCAACACAAGCAATTGTTAACCCAGTTCGGTGCAACTCACCTACGTCTGGGGGCTACCAAGCCAGGAAGGAAATTCACTATAATAGAATTAGTTCAAAGACTATCCGTAAACTTCACCAAGTTACAGTCTTTCTCACCTAATCTCTACCCTTACAATTTCTACCTAAGCACTCTTAGATATGAGAACCCACTCACTTCCCTTACAATCACACACCCGTGATTTTAAACAACAATCCCTTGTGAAAAGAAAATACTTTTCAATTACAATATTCTTGATTTTACTTCACAGTTTTAATCAAGAAGACACACTCTTGATCTTGCTTCAAAGCTTTGATCAAGAAGACAAATCAGTCCAATTCAATCATCTACGGATGACTTGAATGACCTACATACACAAACCCTGGCTCTCTCTCTAAATTTCGCTCAGTATTGGTTGTGTGTTCAATCAGGTTTTCTAAGTCCCTTTTTATAGAAACATTGGACAGCTTGAAAACCCTAAATATATTTTCCAATCAAATCTTTTCATATCAGCTGTAAAGATCTCCTTGGAAAATAAACAAATCTGGTTGATATCCCTGATAGAATGCGCCAGCTAGCCATATCTTTAATCAACCAATGATTGCCACTAATTGTGCAATCACAAAACACCAGACATTCACACTGAATGTTCTGTGTACAGGATGTCATGACATCGGGTCTGACATTTGGAAAAATCCTGCATAATCCAGTTTCCTTTTATAACAGGTACAGCCATATCAGTTACCATGACAATGAGTATGTCAACTGAAACAATTCTGCAGCATATGTCTTCCAATTTAGCTCTAGCAGGTACATCCAATATCAGAAGCCTTAGCATTGTAAGTGGCATTCTGAAACAATCCTGCTTGCATATGTTCTTCAAATCCAGCAGGTACATAGGATATCTCATGTTAAGACATCACACATGACATCTTGTGAACACTCTTTGTTTTACCAAAACTGCTGCCAACTCTTAGAATCAACAATGCAGGAAGAGCGATTTCATTAAGGAAATACGCACTCAACTCAACTAGGGAAGATCTAAACTTCAACACAGGAGGAGCAAAAATCTATTATCTACCACTTGTTACTAGGAAAGGAGATAATAAAAATATGACAGAGAGAACATCCGTCATCAGTTAGGATGAACATATTAAGGATGACTCGCTGAGAAAAGCCAGGAGGGAGTATTCATTACCGGTTACTGGGTAAGAATATCCTTGCTGGGGAGACCTGCAGAAAATAAGATTTACAACTACCAGTGACTGAGCAGAAGACCAAGGATGTGAGTATCCGTCATTGGTTAGAATGAACATATCAAGGATAAACTCAACAGGGAAGAAAATCCATCATCGGTTAAGATGAACATATCAAGGATAAACTTGCCTGGGAAATGTCAAGAAGGATACCCGTCATCGATTAAGATGAACATATCAAGGATAAACCAACTGAACAAAAAGTAGGATTACATCTATCGAATGCTGGATAGAAGACCATTAAAGAGAAAATCTGTCACTGGTTAAGATGAACATATCAAGGATAAACTCTGAGAGAGGAGAAAATAGGAATTACATCTATCAGTTACTGGATAGAATACCATGAGAGAGAATCAGTCACTAGTTAAAGTGAACATATCAAGGATAAACTCTACGGAGGGAACAAAAGCAGGATTTACAACTACTGGTTACTGGGTAGAAGACCGCAAAGAGAAGGAAACCCGTAATCGGTTAAGATGAACATATCGAGGATTAACTCTCTGGGAAACACAAATAGGGATTACAACTACCTTTTTACTAGGTAGAATACCAAGGATGAGAATATCCGTCATCGGTTAAGATGAACATATCAAGGATAGACTCAAGCAGGGGAGAGAAAGATATCCGTCACCGATTAGGGTGAACATATCAAAGATATACTTCCTAGGGGGTCAGATCCACTGGGGACTCTACTGAGGAGAAAACAGGGACACTTTTTCCGAGTATTGGGCAAGAAGTAACAAACTGCAAACTAAGAAGAATATTACCAGTTACTGGGCAATAAACTCTTAGGAGACTCAAAGCATCTATCTAGGTAAGAGCTAGAAAAAAACAATCAATCAAGACTCAACCCAATGAGGATATAACTCAAGGGGAGTGATTCCATCCAAATAAACAACTGGAAAGGAAACTGTAGTAATAATCATCCACGAGGAAACAAACTCAGTGGGGAAGAGGAGAAAGGTTAAAGTCTTTCTGCCTAAGGGGCTGAGGCTTTACAATTGATGGAGGACAGACACTGAAATTTGTATGGGGATAAAGTACCGCCATACAAAGAATGAGAATCTCAAACCAACAAGTCAAACAAATATGATGGTGCAAATATGCAATTTATGAAATTATATGAATGTATATGTATATATATATATGATGATTATGCTGACAAAACGATCACAACGGATACAAAGGTGTCACAAAGAATTTGAATCATCGGTACAATCCCCGGTCGATCCACAAAAAGAGGGAGACAACTGCTGGAGAACAGAAAAATCTCAAACCAAAGGCTCAAATCTAGCCGAGGGAGGAGATCTATTGAGCAGAGGTGAAGTTATCGAGCTTGCAGGGAATTTTAGGTCAGCACCATATCAAATGGGAGACAACCATGCAAAAGATAAATACAAATAGCTGCTCTGAAATCAGGAGGAAACTCTGACTGGGGGCGAGGCGGATGGCGATTGGTGGGGAAACCAATGCGATCTATTGGGGAAAAGATCTTACTCTGCTGAAGATCCACCCTGTTGGGGAATACAGAAACACTGCCAGGGAAATAACACGCCGCAAGATAATGAATCAACCAACTTAGATGGGGAAAAGAAAATCGGCACTCTGCTAGGGGATAAACACTTCGCAGGGGAATCAGGACAACACAAACAACTAGGGATACCCGAAGGGTTAACTGCTCGGGGGAACCTATGATGTTTCGCACTTAAGGACTCGTCGATGTTGAACCGCTGCTAATACTTCTTTAATTGCTTTTGAAAAATTCTTGCTTTTATATTTTTTAAGAAATAGATTTTGATTAAAAAACATAAATTTTCAAAATGATCAAAATAAAATTTAAACTATTGGCTGAAGTAAATAAGAGTAGAAACAATTGGATAAAAGCTCAACTTTATTTAATGAGATGGTAGTCTGTAAATGACAAGACTCCATAGATTTTTACAAAGTTGAAAATGGTAATTTACATGGAAAAAGGCTACATTGAATACAAATGATCCTTAATCCTTCTACCCATCCTTTGATATCCACTGTGTTCTTTACTGCTGTTGGGATGGTGAATTGACGCCAATCCTCGTGCTCAAAGCTCTCCAAAATTTGAAGATCAGCAAAATACAGTTACTTGCCATAATCCGTAATTTTTACATAAGTTGCCCCAAGGTGGAATACTCAACTTATCGGGAAATTCATTTTTTTGTTTTTATGTCTCTAATTTTTTTCTGGATCGCCCTTTCAAGTTTTCAATCCACCGAGACGCTCATTTTTTGCATAAGCCGCCCTTTCGGGTTTTCAACTTAGCGAGTTGTTGTTTTCTCTTTAGGCGAAGTATTTCTTGACTGCATCTGCCTTCATAGGACGAGTGAACTCTTCACCATCCATAGTTGTAAGAATCAAAGCGCCGCCTACAACGGCTCTCTTAACAACATATGGACCTTCATAATTAGGAGTCCATTTTCCCCTAGAATCTGGTTTGAACGACAAAATCTTCTTGAGCACAAAGTCACCTTCCCTGAATACCCGAGGTCTGACCTTCTTATGAAAAGCTTTCTTCATTCTCTGCTGATATAAATGACCATGACACATGGCAGTTAATCTCTTCTCTTCAATTAAATTCAACTAATCAAACCTAGTGTGACACCATTCAGCCTCAGTCAACTTGGCTTCCATAAGCACACGCAATGAAGGGATTTGAACCTCTACAGGGAGCACTGCTTCCATACCATACACAAGAGAGAAAGGGGTTGCCCCTGTTGAAGTGCGGACGAATGTACGATACCCATGCAAAGCAAACGGGAGCATCTCATGCAAATACTTTTATGTGACAACCATCTTCTGAATAATCCTCTTTATGTTCTTATTCGTAGCTTCAACAACCCCATTCATCTTAGGTCTGTAGAGAGAAGAATTATGGTGTGTAATCTTAAAATCTTTGCAAAGAGCTTCCACCATATTATTATTCATGTTTGATCCATTATCAATAATGATCTTACTTGGCACACCATAACGACATATGATCTGATTCTTGATAAACCTTACAACCACTTGCTTGGTTACATTTGCATATGATGCCGCTTCAACCCATTTTGTAAAGTAGTCAATTGCCACCAAAATGAAACGATGTTCATTCGAAGCTTTGGGTTCAATCATCCCAATCATATCAATTCCCGACATGGAGAAGGGCCATGGGGAAGAAATAATATTCAATAGTGTCGGAGGAACATGAATCTTATCAACATGAATTTAACACTTGTGGCATTTCTTCACAAACTTGCAACAGTCAGATTCCCTTGTCAGCCAATAGTAACCTGCTCGCAACATCTTCTTCGCCATTGCATGCCCATTAGAATGAGTACCAAAGGAACCTTCATGCACTTCAATCATCAACAAGTCTGCTTCGTGTCTATCCACGCATCTGAGAAAAACCATGTCGAAGTTTCTCTTGTACAGTGTATCACCATTCAAGTAGAAATTACTGACTAATCTTCTCAAAGTTTTCTTATCTTTCAAAGATGCCCCAGGCGGGTAAATATGACTTTGGAGGAAACATTTGATGTCATAATACCACAACTTCTTGTCTTTGATTTCTTCCACAACAAACACATGAGCTGGCCTATCAAGACGCATCACAGACAAATTGGGAACTTCATTCCAATACTTTACCATGATCATTGATGCCAACGTTGCAAGAGCATTTGCAATCTGGTTTTCATCTCGAGGAATATGATGAAACTCAACCTTTGTAAAGAAAGTTGAAATCCTCCTTGCATAATCTCTATACGGTATTAAACCGGGCTGATTTGTCTCTCAATCACCTTTGATCTGATTCACAACCAAAGCTGAATCTCCAAAGACATCCAAATATTTGATTCTGAGATCAATGGCCTCTTCGAGCCCCATAATGCAAGCTTCATATTCTGTCATATTGTTTGTACACTTGAAAGTCAATCTAGCTGTAAATGGCAAGTGCGTCCCTTGAGGAGTAATAATTACTACCCCAATACCAATACCATATTGATTAACAACTCCATCAAATACCATGCCCCAATGGGAACCAGTTTCTGGCCCTTCTCCAAGCAATGGTTCATCACAATCTTTCATTTTCAAGTACAAGATCTCTTCATCAGGAAAATCATACTGCACTGACTGGTAATCTTCAATCGGCTGGTGAGCCAAATGGTTAGCCAAGATACTACCTTTGATTGCTTTCTGAGATGGGTATTAGATATCATACTCTGATAACAACATCTGCCAACAGGCGACTTTCCCAATTAAAGCAGGCTTCTCAAATATATCAGCCAAGTGGTATGATTCAACATATACTGATGCAGACGCTTAGCAGCCCAAGCCAATGCGCAACAAGTCTTCTCAAGCATAGAATACCAAGTCTCATAGTCAGTGAACTTCTTACTGAGGTAGGAAATTGCAAATTCTTTCTTTCCAGTCTCATCTTGCTGACCAAGCACACAAGCCATACTATCTTCGAGAATAGTCAAATACATGATCAACGATCTTCCTTCAACAGCTGGAGACAAAATTGGAGGTTCAAGCAGATATTCCTTGATACTGTCAAAAGCTTTCTGGCAATCTTTGGTCTAATCAGAAGACTGTTTTTTTACGAAGAAGCTTGAATATAGGTGCACATGTGGCAGTCAGGTGTGAAATAAATCTTGAAATATAATTCAAGCGGCCGAGAAAACCTCTGACTTATTTCTCAACTTTGGGCGCATGCATCTCTTGTATTGCTTTGACCTTAGCAGGATCAACTTCAATACCCTCCTTGTTGACAATAAAACCCAACAACTTACCAGAACGAACACCAAAAGTACTTTTATTGTGATTCAAGTGGAGTTTATACTTCCTCAAACACTAGAACAGCTTCAACAAATGCTCAACATGTTCCTCTTCATCAGTTGATTTAGCAATCATGTCATCGACATAAACTTCAATCTCTTTATGCATCATATCATAAAAAAGAGTAGTCCTTGCTCTTTGGTAAGTTGCACCAGCATTCTTTAAACCGAAAGGCATCACTCTATAACAGAATGTTCCCTAAGGCATAATGAATGTGGTCTTCTCCATATCTTTGGGTGCCATCTTGATCTGATTATATCCGGAAAATCCATCCATAAACGAAAAGACTTTGAATTTAGCAGTATTATCTACCAACATATCAATGTGTGGCAGAGGGAAATCATCTTTCGGTCTGGCTTTATTCAAATCTCTATAGTCGACACATGCAGACTTTTCCATCTTTCTTCGGAACAAGCACAATATTGGCGACCCATTGCGGATACTCAGCAGTTACAAGGAAACCGAAATCAATCTGCTTCTGAACTTCTTCTTTGATTTTCACAGCCATATCAGGATACGTTCTTCTCAGCTTCTGCTTGACTGGCGGGCATTCTGGCTTCATCGACAATCTATGCTCCACAATCTCAGAATCCAAACCAGGCATGTCTTGATAGGACCAAGCAATAACATCTGAATACTCTCGGAGAAGGTCAATCAACCCCTTCTTGACATCTGGACATAGTCGAGACCCAATCTTGACTTCCTTCATATCATCCTCGAAGCCCAAATTGACTAACTTGACCTGCTCTTCGAACGGCTGAATGCTCTTTTCATCTTGCTCAAGAAGACGAGATAATTCATCACTCACTTCTTCATCATTTTCCTCCTCGGCCTCAAACACATGGAATTTAAAATTTGGAGAAGGAGAAGGATCATTGTATTCAATGGGGTTAGGAACCAACCTGCATGATGATTTGATATTTTGATTTTAGAGAAGTGGATTTGTGACCAAATATTATGCAGATGGACAATTATATTGTTTACTTATGTTTTTTGTGATTACCATTTTTAGAATAAAGCAAAAAAGTAAAAATAAAACATCATAGATGTGGGAAAATATAATTAATTTTATTAATGATCAATTTGGAAATGCCCAAACAATGTTCACTTCTCCCTTAGGCATAGGAGAAGGATTTTTTAAAAACATATAAAAGAAATTACTTAGATTGATGCAAAATAACAGGAATATCAACAACATTCAAATGGTTCAAGCCTTTCCATGCGTCACAAAATTGGTGCAGTCTTCCTCTTCGTCATCTTCTAGCACAACAACTAAGTGTTGTTCATTGCCATGAATAAACCCTCCGCTACAGAAGCTAAGTTTCATATCTTCAGACCTTGCGGTTGATGAACCATTATGGAACCCCAAACCGGTTCTGCCTTTGTTGTCAGAGACCTCTACCATGTGCCCCCACTGATCAACATTGCCTTCTTCCACAATCTTTTTGGCATCTTTCAATGAGGACATAGGTGCCCCAATTTTCTTCTCAGCAACAATAGATAAGGCTTGGAACGGAGTTCCAACCTCATCCTCAGCTTCAACGTAAGAGAAGGATGATAAATGGGTAACCAACAACGTTTTATCTCCACCAACAATCACAAGCTTCCCATTCTTCACAAATTTGAGCTTCTGGTGCAAAGTTGAAGTAACAACTCCTACCTCATGGATCCATGGCCTTCCCAATAAGCAACTGTAGGCCGGGTGGATATCCATTACTTGAAAAGTAATTTGAAAATCACTCGGACCTATCTTAATTGGAAGGTCCACTTCACCAATAACTGTCTTACGCGAACCATCAAAAGCTTTGATGATTACACCGCTGTACCTCATAGGCTCTCCTTGGTAAGATAGCTTTGACACAGTTGACTTAGGAAGCACATTCAGTGACGACCCGATGTCAACAAGCACATTTGACAAAGCATCTCCTTTGCAATTCATAGAAATGTGCAAAGCCAAATTATGATTTCTTCCCTCCTCAAGGAGTTCTTCATCATAGAAGCTAAGATTATTACAAGAAGTGATGTTGGCCATGATATGATTGAATTGATCTACTGTAACATCATGTTCTACAAAAGCTTGTTCCAGAACTCTCTACAATGCTTCTCTGTGCGCTTCAGAATTCATGAGCAGAGACAACACTGAGATTTTTAAGGGGGTTTGGAGCAGCTGCTCCACCACATTGAACTCACTCCTTTTAATTAACCGAAGTACCTCATCATCATCATTATCCTTCAAATCCCTGGATTCACCAGACTTACCTTTTGAAGCACCAACTGGATCTGCAACAGGCACTTCTACCTTCTTACTCACAACTAATTCCTCCTTATCCTTTGGGAATACCGGCCCAAACACACGACCACTTCGCGTCACCTTGGTAATATTAACAATGCTCACCACTGAACTAGTCATAGGTAACGGGACCTCTTGACCACCTTCTATCATTGTAGCATTATACTGATACGGTACAACTTTATCAGATGAATACGGGACTGGGCCTGCTAACCGTATAACCAACGACGATACTGATCTATTGCTGACATTGTTACTGTTGCTGTTGTCGTACTGAATTACCAACCTCTCTGGCTGCTTGAGAACGGGCACTATGACATTTACATCGTCATCTACATGACGGGATTGAACAATCTGAATCATGCCTTCATCCATCAATCGCTGGATGTCCCGTTTTACAACTTCACAACCCCTCGGGTTAACACTATAAACAGCGCAACCATCATGGTCATGCTCACAATCACTTACCAAACATACATCCTTATGCATATGCACCAAGGATCTTCGAATAAACCGCACATCAAAAACTTTAAAATCGCCAGGACAACCATCACCATATTCACAGATGAGTTCGCATTAGCGGGCAACGAATTCGCTTTCACATTCGGCGCACGGTCCTCGAAAGACACCATTCCACTTTTCATCAGCTTCTGAACCTCATACTTGAGCGGATAACAGTTCTCAATATCATGTCCGGGTGCTCCTTGATGAAAAGCACAACAGAGCTCAGGCTTGTACCATCATGGAAGTGTTTCTGAAACCTGTGGCGGGTTCCTCGGTTGGATTAAGTTCTTGAGAACCAAGGACGGGTACAGTTCTACGTATGACATAGGAATCGGGTCGAAAGAGACCTTTTTCCTCTCAAAGTTTTATTGATGATGATTGTTGTTGGTATTGTTGTTGTTGTAGGTGTTCGTTCGTTGTTGTAGTTGTAGTTGTTGACGTTGTGGTTGTTGAACTGGTGTTGACCGTTGATTAGAAAATACCGGGATAACGGAAGATACTTGATGATGATGTTGACAGGATGTTGGATTCCTTCTGATCTGAGGCCTCCTCTACCTCTCACTGCTTACTGCATTTTCTTCATTGTCCTTCTTCTTGCTGAAACTGCTGCCATATCTCTTGCTTGTCGATGCCTCATATTTCAACAAGCGTCCCTCTCAGACTCCTTCCTCAAGCCTCATCCGCATGTTTACCATCTCGGTAAAGTCACTGGGGGCACTAGCAATCATTCGTTCATAATAAAATAAACTCATAGTTTTCAGAAAGATCTTTGTCATCTCTTTTTCCTCCAAAGGAGGAGTGATCTGGGCAGCCAATTCCCTTCATCTTTGCGCATACTCTTTAAATGTCTCATTATCTTTCTGAGACATAGACCTCAGCTGGTCTCTATGAGGCACCATATCCACATTGTACTTATACTATTTGACAAAAGCCTCTCCCAAGTCATTGAAAGTACGAATGCTGCACTATGCAACCTCATATACCAACGGAGCGCAGCACCAGTCAGACTGTCCTGGAAATAATGAATGAAAAGTTTATCATTATTGGTCTGAGTAGACATCTTGCGAGCATACATCACTAGATGACTGAGCGAACAAGTGTTCCTTTATACTTTTCAAAGTCAGGCACTTTGAACTTCACCAGGATCTTGACGTTGGGCACTAAACACAACTCAACATCACTCTTCCCAAACAAATCCTTACCTCTTAGCGTCTTCAATTCCTTGCGCAATTCAAGAAATTGATCATTCATTTCATCCATTTTCTCGTAGACATCCGTACCCTCAGACGACTCGGAGTGATAAATTGTGTCCTCTACACGAGGTAAGGTGTGCACAACGGGAGGTGGCACAGACATGACCGGGCTAGACGCCGGCATGGAAGCAAAGGTAGGCGCAAAGCATTCGGGCATGAAGTTGGATGACATTCTCCACGGGAATCCGGCAGGCATAATGGGCGCGAAGTGGGCGGTAGCAGCAGGCATGGTAGAGGTAGCCACCTCTGAAATAATCGTCCTCACAGGAGGTGGCTACCTCTACCATGCCTGCTTGGCTGAAGCTCAGAAGAAACACCAATGAGATATTTGGCGAAAGAGAAACCTACTTATGCAAATGATGCATGAAATGCAATGCTTGTTTATTTATTTTTATTTTTAAGGAACTTACTATATCATTTGCAAATATATATATATATATATATATATATATATATATATATTGCAATTTTTATATGACCAAAAATCTATTTTCATTTATAATTGGAAGGATTACACTGAGTACAATTTCAGAAACCAAATGAAAAATACAAGAGAAAAGGAGACTAGTCATCCTAAGGATCCCTACTAACGTCAGAAGATCTGACTAAAGGCGCGTACTTCCTTTGAATGCGTTGAATCTCGGTCTCGGAAGAAGCCTTCATCTGAGTCTTCTCAAGAACAAGCTGATCAACAATCTTCTTCCAAGCAACGGAAGGCTGAGGTATGCTAGAAGATGAAACCTTTGGCTCTCTCTGTATCTTTGTCACTCGGTCTTCAAGTAGCTCAATAAGTGCATCTTTGTCATTAGACTCCAAATGCAACTCTTCATGCTTCTTGCTCAAAGCACAAAAATGCTCTTCCCACATATCCTTCTCTTGCTTCATCTTGGCGAGCGCGTCTTCCAACTCCTCTACATCTTGGTTAGGGAGAGTTAATGGCTCAACCACAACCGTAGACATAAGTCTTTCACAAGGATAAGGCATCTTCAATTCCAAAGCTCTCTTCTTCACCCAAAGAGAGTAAGCTTCCAAAGATACACAATTGCACGGACCAAGCTCGGATCTTCCTTTCCTATGTACATTATGCCAAACATGTATCATCTTCTGCTTCAAATGTTGGGGATCTTTACCCTCTTGATAGAAAAGCCCTTCTAACAAAGTGTTATTAGGTTTGTCTCTCAAGGGGAACCCAAGTTGTTGACGAGCCAAAGCAGGGTTGTAGTTCATTCCTCCTTGTGTACCAATGAGAGGCACATTATAGAATTCACCACAACTATCAATAATCTCCAAACTGCTTAAAGACGGATCATACCAAACTATATCATCATTAGTGAGATACATAAGTCTCTGAGACCACCTTAGACATTGTTTGTTCTCCACAAAAGCAGGTGTCTGAGGCAAGTGTGAAATAAACAACTTGTACAGAAGAGGAATACAACAGAGGATAGTCCCACCACCCTTAGAATTCTTTAGATGCATAGGTAAATACATATCACCCAACAAAGTAGGCACAAGATTCCAAATCAAGAAAAGTATAATGGCATTAACATCAACAACACCATCAATGTATGGGAACAAAGCTAATCCATAAATGACCAACACAAAGATAGATTCAAAAGCATCCACACTACCGGCTTGAGCAAAATCAGTAGCTTTCTTGATGAGGAAATCAGATGGCAGCCCAAACAACCCTCCTTTATTCACCCAATGAGCCTCTATCTCAGACTTCTTCAAGTGAAGAACTACAACAATAAGACTAGGTTGGCGAATCTCCTCCAATCCACTGAAAGGTACTCTACTAGAAACAGGTATCCCCAAGAGATGAGAATACTCCTCCAATGTAGGCACAAGCTGGTAATCTGGGAAAGTGAAACAACGGTAGAGAGGATCATAGAACTGCACTAGTACACTCAAGATTCCTTCGAACACATCAGCAAATAAGATATACAATAGCTTCCCATGACGTTGTTTGAAGTCCAAGGGATCTAATACAAAAGATGCCAACTTCCTTAACTCTTTCAAGTTGGGACATCTGAAATTGTACTTCGTAGTGTTCCTTCGTCCACAATCCATGGTCTGAAAATATTTGCAAATAATACCTTAGTTCCTTGAAATTTTCGTGGGATGAATGTCATAATACGCATGAATGCATGAATGCAACAATCACAAATAAGGGATCACACACAAGGAAAACAAAGGTCAAGGGATGAATCAAGTCATTGTTAAGATCAATCATCCATTTTGGTGGATTATGGTTTACACCTTATCAACACCCAAGTTCCATTGAAATTGACAAGACTTGATTGGATCAACCAAGAATCAAGGGTTTGTTGCAAGTCAAGAGCATGGAATCTGGGTAAGACCCATCCCAAAGGAGTGAACTAAGGATAAACCTGTAGATCATGCTCTAAAAAGTTCCCATAGTCTTAATTCTATCTATCAGATATTATAGGTTAAGATGACTGACTCATCGACCCATAATATTCTTAAGAGAAACTCGCCTGAGTGTAGTATCACGTAACCACTGTTATCAAGTCTACACCTGAACAATTTCCGTACTACGTCCTAAATAGGCCAAGAGGGGGTAAATGTTCTACGGTCCTCAGCTTCTCAGACCCAAATTAGAGATAGTAATTGTAAGACCCCAATTTTGACCCTAAGATCCCTCATGGCATCATAACATTGCATTTGCATTGCCTCAAGAATCTTTAGCATCTTGGTTCCCTTTGCCCTTGGATGAGACTCCTTGTGATTGGTTTGAGATCACCAAGCATGCTTGAATTATACATCATTGTTTCTCTTACTAACCAAAAGCACAAAAATGTGTCACTAACATCTTTTGTTCATGAGCTGTCGTGCTCGCTAGCAGAATGGGTCGCCTAGTGAATCCCAAGAAAAGCCAATAGAATCACCTACGCTCAGAGGAATTTCTTGAACTGTCATGCTCGTTAGGCGAAGCCCACATGTTTTAAAAATAAATAAATAAATAAATAAAAATAAAAATAAAAAATAAGTAAAATATAATAGAAAAATCAGGTTATAAATTCAGAGTTTCAGTGAAACAAAAGGTAATTCTATTCCTATTACCCTGGCAGGAAAAAGATAGTGAGAGAAGAGCTAACAGAGTTCAGAGCAACCTCCAGAGACTGAAGGGAACTCATCTGCAAAGAACCAATTCCCTCTCATATAAACCCTAAGAGTGCTTTGCAAACCCAACCGGGCAATTCAATTTCATTCGATCTCTCCAGTAAGGTTTGCCTTATTCCCATTACTTTATGCTTTTAATTTGAATGCTCTGAATGTATGAGGTATTATGGGTGAATTTGATACCCTTTTGATGCATGTGTTTGACAAGAGGTTTAGGCCTCCTACCCTTGGTTGCTTTTTGTGAGCTTTTTTGTGAATTTTAATGGCATGATTCATGTGGTTACATTTTGATTTGGGGGCAACTCTTGATTACCCTATCTTGTTTCTCTAACCTGTTTGTTGAGTTTTGTTTTGTGAGGGCTCATATGACTCTTGCAGATATGGCTTTCTTGGTGTTCCACTTTATTTGTGGGATACCACCTGGAGGTTTATTCCGATTACCTGTACTGACTCACTTTCCTTGGTGGTGCTAGCTTGAGAGATCTCTGGGTTTCTTATCTCTTTAATTGTTGTTACTTCGGATCTTTATCCGTACGGTAGATCTCTCGATCCCTGTACTTTTCCCGCATGTTACCGATTTCTTAGGTTTCGTATAGCCTCTCGTGGCATGTCATTTAAGGTAGCGCGGTTCCTTCATCTAGGACTTCCTTTTTGCATGAGCATCCCTAAACACCCCAAACTCATTGATTTTTCTTCTCCTAAGAACACGTTATCTCCTTCTACTACAGGCGAGTAAGTCTCCAAAGGTCGAGCAACCGGTAGATTGCGTAGTAACGTCGTTCACCCCAAAACACAACCCTTACCCCATAGGTGGTCGAACTACGTTTTGCTCTGATTTTCATCCCAGATGAGATACGTAGGCATAAGACGCGATGTCTTAGAAAGCACACTCTTCTTTAACCCATAGGTAGTCGAGCTACGAAGACTCTGATTCTCATATTCAGATGAGATACGTATGCAGTGGATGCGGCGTCCGTGCAAGTCATTTTCTTTTGACCCTTCTTTTAGTAAGTAGTACATTAGATAAACATACACGCTTTTCTCATCCCTTCAATCATGTTTGCACAAATAAAATTTCACAAAAAAAACAACAACCTTTGCAACAAGTATGAAAAGGGCTCCCTAGGAGTACCTAGGATGCTTTGGGTTCCTAACACCTTCCCATTGCATAACCAACCCCCTTACCCAGATCTCTGATATTTTTACTAGTTTTTGATTCGATAAAACTTTTAGGTTTTTGTTCGCTTTCTAACCATTCCTTTGGATAAATAGAAGTGCGGTGGCGACTCGACTTGTATGATTTACCTTGGATTTAGTCAATATCTCTAATGGTAACGAATACCCCGCTACAGTAATGCCTAACCACAAATACTTGTGTGACATTTCCAAATCTAAAAGAGTCTCCACTGAGCAGATGGATCTCAAGCCAACTTGTTAAGGACTACTCCACACAAGTTGAACATGACTATACCATCCTCCTATCTTAATTGCACTTCAAGTTCGGGTTAGAACTTATCTCACCACTCAGAGATCACCAAGCACAACAAGCAGATTATATCACACATACATATATACAAAAATCACATATATACAAATATATACACACAAAAAGTAGGCTAAACCCACTGGAGACTACTCCCCAGCAGAGTCGCCACTTAATTTCTGTAGCGGTAAATGCATGATCATCAAGCTATGGATAAGCTAGACATCAAATAACAAGAGTCGCCACCGCGCTTTTATTGTTTCCAAGGGAAAAGGGAAAAAGTACGAACAAAACCCAAAAATAAGAAGTTTTCAAATCAAAACTAATAAAATGTCAGAGATTACAGGTAAGGGGGTTAGTTACACAGAGGGAAGGTTTAGCACCTAAAGTATCCTAGGTACTCTTAGGGAGCCCTTTTTTGTGTGCATATGTATTTGGTACAAAAATGATGTTTACAAACAAATAGAATGGGGGGATGAGAAAATAATTCATTAATGATATTTTTGTGTTTGACAAGACCTTCAAATTGGATGCATTGCTTTTAACAAAAATTAAGTTTGAAAGGCACAAAGGGCCTAAAAATGGTTTGAATGAGTTAGTTCTTTTTGGCTTTTTGAAAGTTTAAGTCAAGTATAGTTAAGTTTATTTACAAGTTTGATTTCAGAAAAGAAGTTTGAAAATGCAATAGCATAAGGCTAAAGTTTCTATCTTTTTGCAAAGTGGTCAAAGTTTTAGAACAAAATAAGTTCAATCAAAGAAGATGAAGAGACTAATCCTATGCATAAAATTAAAAGTTTAGAGTTGAAAAGATCTAACCAAGTGGGTAACAATCCAATAGACAAGAATGTCAATAGAAACCCAGAATTCCCTTGGACTTTTAGAATCAAGCAACACACAAATGCACAATTATATTATCTTGAAGAGCAAAGGCATCAAATAAAGATAGCCACATCCAAGCTTTAACCATTCCATGATCTTTCTCAAAATTAGCCCATGTGGCAGATGAATTCCACAAGTCACAGGTTCAAAATAACAGCTTCACAATGATCATGTTGCAGATGAACTCAGAGGGATCTTAAATGATGTATCAAATGAAGTTTCAAACTGCAAGCACTTGGTTTCTCAATAATTTGGCATTGGCCAAGCCCTTTAGCACATGAATATTGCCTAAGTTCTAAGTCCATTTGTCCAAGATCAAGCCAACAGTCCACACAAAACGTTTTTTAAGATTTTTGTTGTTATTATGTACATTAATGATCAAAAACCACACAAACAAGAAAAGTATACACATATAAGATATATCACAACATATGGTCCAAGTGGACAAAGTGAAAATTGCATTAACATAAACAATTAGAATGATATGAACAATGGTAAATGAATAAAGGCAAGAATTAAATGACATTAAAGTAAATGGCTTAAAATTAAAAGTTAGTTATTAATGAGTTAGAAGTTAGTATTGTTTTGCTTTTGCTTTTCATTTTAAGACATTCTTTGGAGAACACTCAACCCACTTATTACAAGCATGGATCCTTGAGCCAAGACATCTTCCAAAGAAAGGAAAAAAGGCCAACTTTCCACACAATACCATGAAAGAGAAGACACTTACAATCTCACTAACTAGAATGCTATGCCTTTTGTGTCACAAATTTAGCACTATGTTAAGCAATCGTAATTGGACTTATGTAGAAGTCACAATTATTTGAGGTCGAGCAATAGAATTTTGGTGTTAATGCATGTTAGAGACATAGCATAATGGACTATACTCATGAAACATACCATACATAAAAAGAATATGCAAAAGAGGTGGTCTAATCTCATCCATACTCAGGTAATTTTTCAATCAACTAGTTTTAGGACTTTGAGATATCATAGGCCACATTAAATGAATGTATAAAGAAGGGGAATGAGATGAAGAGGGAGGGGAATGGATCAAAACTCAAATTGATCAAAGGAGGACTTTTACCAAATTAATATCATCCATTCATTTTGAGAGATCGAATGTACATTCCATCAATCAACTAAATTCAATGATATTAATTTGACAAAGTCAAATCAACCTTGACCAAGGCCCAACAACAAAAGTCAAACACAAACAAGTCATCACAATTGGTCAACAAAATTATTTTGCATTTATTCAAATTAAAAATACTAAAATAAGGCATTTAAATTAAATATGGTTTGTCAAATTCCTAAAACCTCATCAAAACACCAAAGAAATGGCCATGAGATTTATCATAGGTCAAACCAGGTCAAAGGACCTTGGAGAAAAAAATTCAGAATTTTTAAAGACTTAAATGTATTTTTAAACAATTAAAAACAAATACAAAATCAATTAAATCATGAAAAATATTAATAATGATCCAAAAAATAATTTTAATTCAGAATATGAAAGAAGAATTTTTTTGATTTTTTTTGGTGAAACTCTCATATTTTTTGGATCAATATTAAAATTAATATGAATTAATGAAAATCAAAGGAATAAAAAAATAAAATCAGAAAATCAAAATAACGTGGACCACTTGATCTCCCTCATTAGTTGAGGTGGCAGATCAAGTGGCCATAAGTGCGCGTTCCATGGTGCATTGCAGTCAACGCGTCATAGGCATGGTATTTAAAAGCGACACACGAGATTAAAACAATTTGAACTAGATCAATGACTCTAAACACTTCCAGCGCATCACCGGCATCCAAAGGTCGGTCATCTTCTCCGGTGACCTTGGCCGGACTGGTTCACTCATCACCATCAAAAAAATGAAAAAGGAGGACATGATCTGAAAGAAAAAATGGCGTAGAGCATGATCTAACCTCAATTTTAACTAACTCCACATATATAGAAAGATATGAGGAGTTGAATTTTAAGGTGTGTCAACTGAGTTGCTTCGATTTGACCTCTAAGCAACTCAATCTTCTTGCCTACATTGGTAGGACTTCAGACAACCAATGATCAAAGAGAAATGAGTGAAATTGATAGAGAATCGAAGAGATGAAATTTTCTGGAAAATACCTTCAATGTAGGTCTGGATTCAACTGTTCTTGCTTTGGCTCGTGCTTGATCTTGCTCAGTATGCTTGCAAGAGTAGATTAGAATGCACAAAAGGTCTTGGATCCCAGGAGTTTTGAATCACAAAACAGTGAGATTCAAACTCAATTTCGAATGGAAATTCTAAGGATTATCCTCTCAAATGGAAGGGTTAGGTGTTTAGGATCAAAGCTGGCGTGACTGTGTGTTGAACTCTGAGCATATGGAGCTTTATTTATAGCTGGATCATGTGATATTTACACCTTCCAAATGAGTTTCCAAAATTGGAAATGAGTGATGCATGTGTGCATGGGCGTGCACAGGCCCATGAGATCATTCATTTAGGTCCACAATTGAGTGTGAGTGTAGGACCCCAATTTTGACCCTAAGATCCCTCATGCAATTCCATCATAAGCATTAGCATTGGGATCATGTCTTGGCATCCTCCTTACCCCTCTTTCATCGTGTTTGTTTTGGGAGAGATCACCAAGCACTTTGTTATTATATCATACTTGTATTTTATCAATTCACTAACCAAAATACCCAAAATATGTCTTTGTATTTGCCTAACTCCTTTGTAGGAAGGGCATGATCTCATTGATTCATCAAGTTCACATCTAAGGTTTGAGACTCTCATGAACAAAGAGCACAACCAAGAACTGATTCAAGAATGGTTATGAACATCATATATGAGTCCCAATGATCTCCACATGTTATATTTATCAAGTTTTCTTCAAGAGTTTGAGGGAGATTTGCCTTGGAAACCCTAGTCTGACTGGGTATCTTGAGTAACTTCTCCAACAAGCTATCTCACCATTTGATCAAATTTCTCAAGGTACACTTCAAAATCCATCATCTTATGCATATATTATCTACCATGATCCAATAAAGTCAAGAGAATTGGAAGTTAGCAAGTTGGTTGATGGTGGTTGGCCAGATTGATTCATCTGAACAAAACTGGGTCTCCCTAGACCCTATATCCTAAACTTTTCACCATATGAAAATTATTCCAAGAAAAAACTTACTCTAAATGACATTCCAAACAACTTTCATGTTGAGACCTAGAGCTAGTTTTGCTTAGAAAATAATTTTCTATGTTGAAACATTATAGGTCATTTTGTCTAAACCCTAATTTGAAAGTCAACTTTCCAAGGCCATAATTTGCTCAATTTTTATGAGATGAAATATTTACAAGTTTCATAACCAAATTCAATGTGTCTACTTCAACTTTTATGTTTGGAGTGGGAGCTAATTCAACTTTTTTGAGCATGTGATATGAGGTTACATTATAGGTCACTTTTGACCTATACCATTGATCAAGTGATTTTTTCCATACTTCGAAAATGCATAACTCTATCATTTCAAATCCAAATGACATGAAATTGGTGACCATTTTGAAGGTCGTTGAGAGAGCTACAACTTTAATTAATACACTTTTCTCATTTGAAGCTCATATGAAAAGTTAAGCAAGGTGGAACATTGAGACATATGGCTTGACACTTAGAAAAATTTTGATATGTCAAAAATTTCCAAACTTCCACCTCAAATTTCTCAAAGTTCCAAGCTCTAATTGAAAAAGTGTTGAACATGAAAGTTGTTCCTCTTGATCTCACCTTTCCAAAGAGCTCAAATGAATTCATTTTGGACAAGGAATGCATAGGCTGCGCATGGCATGAACATGGTGATATCACTTGGCAAGGATCAAACTTCAAACATCAATGCACACTTGCCTTGCAATCCAAGCTTAATTCAAACTATTCAACATTCATTTGAAGTGTGCAATTATCAACTGTTTTGGCTATAAATAGAGCTTCAATTGCTCAGAAATGAACACACATTCGCGCAAGCTTTGATCCCTCATCTCAAACCCTCACTTTGCAAAGGATAAGCCTCAAAAATTATTTTGAATTTGAGGTTGAATTTCCACTATTTTGAAATTCAAATCTCCAGGAATCCATAGCCTTTCAAGCATCTAATCCTTATTCTTCAAGCAAGTGGAGTGAGACCAAGCACAAGCAAGATCAAGACCAGTTGAATCCAGGCCTCCATTGAAGGTATTTTCCAGAAATTTTGAACTCTTCGATTCTCTCAAATTCTTGCTCAATTCTATTGATTCTTTGGTTGTCTGAAGTCCTACCAATGTAGGCAAGAAGATTGAGTTGCTTTAAGGCCAAATCGAAGCAACTCAGTTCATGTACCTCAAATTTCAACTCCTTGTATCTCTTAATATACTTGGAGTTAGAGTGAACTGAGGCCAGATTCGAGCTCAGTGCCATTTTTACTTTAAGATCATGTCCTTGTTTTTAATTTTGGTGATGGTTGATGGTGGACCAGTTCAGTGAGGTCCACCGGAGAAGAAGACCGGAGCTCTGGCTCCTGCGATGCGTTGGCAAGTCTCTGAACCACATGATCCATTCATTTTGTTTTAATCTTATGCGTTGGTTTTGATTACCACATGTGCAGCGCAATTTACTAATGACCACATGGAACGCGCGATAGGGACCATCTGAACTGCCACCTCAATTAGTGAGGGAGATCAGATGGTCCACGTATTTTTGATTTTCTGAATTTTCATTTTATTTGCTTTATTTTCAATAATTCATATTAAATTCAATATTGATCCAAAAAATATGACACTTTCACCAAAAAATTTCAAATATTTATCTCTTTCATATTCTGAATTAAAATTATTTTTTGGATCATTATTAATATTTTTCATAAATTAATTGATTTTACATTTGTTTTTAATTGTTTAAAAATATTTTTAAATGTCCAAAAATTATGAAATTTTTCTCCAAGGTCCTTTGACCTTGTTTGACCTATGATAAATCTCATGGCCATTTCTTTGGTGTTTTGATGAGATTTTAGGAATTGGACAAACCATATTTAATTTAAATGCACTATTTTATTATTTTTAATTGAATAAATGTCAAATAAATTTGTTGACCAATTGTGATGACTTTGTTTAAGTTTGACTCTTGTTGTTGGGCCTTGGTCAAGATTAATTTGACTTTGTCAAATTAATATCATTGGATTTAGGGGATTGATAGAATGTACATTCTATCTCCCAAAATGAATGAATGATATTAATTTGGTAAAAGTCCTCCTTTGACTAATTTGTGATTTCATTCATTCCCCTCCCATTTCATCTTATTCCTCTTCTTCATTCATTCACTCCATTTTGGCCTATGATATCTCAAAGTCCTAATGCTAGTTGATTAAAAAATTAACATAAGTATGGATCAGATTCGGCCACACCTTTTGCATATTCTTTTTGTGTGTGGTATGTTTCATGAGCATAGTCTATTATACTATGTCTCTAACATGCATTAACACCAAAATTCTATTTCCCGACCTTAAATAGTTGTGACTTCTACATAAGTTCAATTACGATTGCTTAACATAATGCTAAATTTGTGACATAAAATGCATAAGCATTCTAGTTAGTGAGATTGTAAGTCTCCCCTTTTTCATGGTATTGTTTGGAAACTTGGCCTTCTTTCCTTCCTTTGGAAGATGTTTTGGTTCAAGGATCCATGCTTGTGATAAGTGGGTTGAGTGTTCTCCAAAGAATGTCTTGAAATGAAAAAGCAAAAGCAAAATAATACTAACTCTTAACCTATTAACTACTAACTTTTAATTTCAAGCCTTTACTTTAATGCAATTTACTTTTAGCACTCTATTTCATTTGTCATTGTTCATATCATTCTAATTGTTTATATTAATGCAATTTTCACTTTGTCCATTTGGACCATATTGTGTGATATATTTTGTTTGTGTAAACTTTGCTTGTTTGTGTGGTATTTGACCATTAATGTACATAATAATAACAAAAACCATAAAAAAACTTTTGAGTGGACTGTTGGCTTGATCTTGGACAAATGGACTTAGAATCTAGGAAACCTTCCTATGCTAATGGACTTGGCCAATGCCAACTTGTTGAAGAACCAAGTGCTTGCAATTTGAAGTTCATTTGATACATCTTTGAAGACCTCTCTGAGTTCATCTGCAACATGATCATTATGAAGTTATTATTTTGAACCTGTGACTTATGGAATTCATCTATTGCATGGGCTATTTTGAAGAAGATCATGGAATGGATAAGCTTGGATGTGGACATCTTTATTTGATGCCTTTCTCTTCAAGATAATATAATTGTGCATTTGTGCATTGCTTGATTCTACAAGTCCAAGGGAATTTTGGGTTTCTATTGACATTCTTGTCTATTGGATTGCTACCCATTTGCTCAAATCTTTTCAACTCTAAACTTTTAAATTTTATGCATAGGATAGTCTCTTCATCTTCTCCCCATTTATTTAATTTCAAAATCTCTCCCTCCATTTTTTAAAAATCTTCTTTATGTGAACTACTTTTTTCTAAACTTTGACCACTTTGCAAAAAGATAGAAACTTTGGCCTTATGCCATTGCATTTTTCAAACTTCTTTTCTTAAATCAAACTTGTAAATAAATTTAACTATACTTGACTTAAACTTTCAAAAAGCCAAAAAAGCCTAACTCATTCAAACTAATTTAAGGCCTTTGTGCCTTTCAAACTTAAATTTTGTTAAAATCAATGTATCCACTTTGAAATTTGTATCACGAACTACGAGGTTTTGATCCCTTATTTTTATGTTGGTACGTAGGCTCAAGACCGAAGGTCTTGTCAAACACAAAAATATGATTAATAAATTCTTTTCTCATCCCCCCTATTATATTTGTTTGTAAACATCACTTTGTATAAAATACATATGCACACAAAAAGGACTCCCTAGGAGTACCTAGGACACTTTGGGTGTTAACACCTTCCCTCTGTGTAACCAACCCCCTTACCTGTGATCTCTGACTCTCATTAGTTTTTATTTGAAAACTTCTTACTTTTTGGGTTTTGTTCGTACTTTTTCCCTTTTTCCTTGGAAACAATAAAAGCGCGGTGGCGACTCTTGTTAATTGATCTCTAGCTTGTCAATAGCTTGACGATCATGAATTTCCCGCTACAGTGAGTAAGTCTAAAATCAACTTGGAATGCAAGGCAAATGTATATGGAAACTTTAAGTTTGATTCTTTCCAAATTATTATGCAATGTTCAAGCCATACGCATCCCTAGCAAATCTTGTCCAAAATGGATGAATTTAGACTTTTTGGAAAGGTTAGATTAAGAGGAACAACTTTCATGTTCAACACTTTTCTATTTGAAGCTTTTATCATGACGAATTTTGAGGTGGAAGTTTGGAAATCTCAACATATCAAAAAAAAATCTAAGTGTCAAGCCATATATCTCAATATTCCACCTTGCTTAACTTTTTATGTGAGCTTCAAATGAGGAAAGTGTCTTCATAAACGTTGTAGCTATTTCAAATACCTTCAAAATGGTTACCAATATTATATCATTTGGATTTGAAATGATAGAGTTATGCATTTTTGAAGTTTGGAAAAATCACTTGTTCAATGGTATAGGTCAAAAGTGACCTATAATGTAACCTCATATCACATACTCATAAACGTTGATTTAGATCTCACTCCAAACATCAAAGTTGAAGTAGACATCTTGAATTGGATTGTGAAACTTGGAAATCTTTCGTCTCATAAAAATTGAGCAAGTTATGACCTTGGGAAGTTGACTTTCAAATTAGGGTTTAGACAAAATGACTTATAATGTTTCAACATAGAAAATGATTTTCCAAGAAAAACTAGCTCTAGGTCTTAACATGAAAGTTGTTTGGAATGTCATTTATAGTAACGTTTCTCTTGAAATCATTTTCATATGGTGAAAATTGTAGGAGATAGGGTCTAGGGAGACCCAATTTTGATCAGATGATTTTATCTGGCCAACCACCATCAACCAACTTGCTAACCTTCAATTATCTTGACTTTATTTTCTCATGGTAGGTCATATATGCATAAGATGATGAGTTTTGAATTGTACCTTGAGAAATTTGATCAATTGGTGAGATAGCTTGTTGGAGAAGTTACTCAAGATACCCAGTCAAACTAGGGTTTCCAAGGCAAATCACCCTCAAACTCTTGAAGAAAATTTGATCAATATAACATGTAAGAATCAATGGAACTCATATATGATGCTCATAACCATTCTTGGATCAATTCATGGTTGTGCTCTTTGTCATGAGGGTCTCAAACCCTAGATATGAACTTGATAGATCAATGGTGATCACGCCCTACCTACAAAAGATTTAGGAAAATGCAAAGAAATATTTTGTATTTTGGTTAGTAAAATGACAATATACAAGTATGATACAATCACATAGTACTTGGTGATCTATCCCAAAACAAACCTAATGAAGGAGGGGTAAGAAGAAAGTCAGGGTATGATCCCAATGCTAATGCATATGATGAAATTGCATGAGGGATCTTAGGGTCAAAATTGGGGTCTTACAGGAACGAGTGGCACGGCGAAAAGGCTAAGCATGCTACCATTTTAAACCAACCTTAACCTGCATAAAAGGAAACCATAACAGAGTGAAGAAAGGTCTAAAAAAATCTTCAAAACAAACTTATTGCATAACAAACCCAACCAGTTTCGAACCACTTCCAAACGCCAAAAACAGGACCATAACCTCCTAACAGAATTCGGTTCAGAATCCAAAACATAACTCTAACAAACCTCTTCAACCGTCCTAACCTCCTAACTGATTACAACTGCCGCAACTGTCATCAACCGCCAACAGAATTAAAATCTCCAACCAACTTCTAACTTCCATAATTACACTCCTTCTAATACATCTTGCAAAAAACGAAAGGTGGTGGCTCTTCATTGAACCGACAACCTTATAAAGAAACGGAGAAGGAACTTTTTAACCTTCAAAAGGGCCTCTAACATAATTATGTTTTTCCGCCTCCCAACTTCCATAAAAACTTGTGACGAGAAACAACTACATAACTACCTCACTTCACCCTCGCCTCACAATCATAACACAACAAAAACTCCACAACAAAAACCTGCAGAATTACTCTAGAATAAAAATGGCACCAGTCTTCTTCACTCTCAAAAACCCCTTAATTCATCACAACTCCATCTTCAAACCTTCCCCCACCTTCACCCTGCAACCAGCAGAGAACCCTGCTAACAAAGAAGAAAAATAAAATAGGCCACCTGAAAAATGAGAGATGGTTCATCACACAACTCCTTAACCAAACTTCGAAGAAAACCCAGAAACAGAAGTCGGAGAGTTCAGAAAGGAAACAGAATTAAAGAAGCGTACCGGAATGAAAAGGAGCACAACTCACGACAGCTGAGGGGGGGATCCACCTTCGTCCATTCACTGGAGAACCTTAAGAAATCGATTTTAAAGATCTTAAGCATTCATCATCTTCATCACTCTACGTCTCGGAACAACGACAATGAATCATCAATGCACACAAAGTCGACACATTCTCCATGTGACGCACATATCCGATATACTCTTCATTTTTCAATTGGTTCCGTTCCGCACGCAAGCGACTTTAATTTCACGATTGCGATTCGACGTTGAGTTTGGGCGCGGATCCGGATTTTCTTCTTGATTCTGCGTAAAAAAAGTTGAATTACCTAGAACACCGCATCAGAAAAAATCAATTAAGTTGCGCTCTTGATTCTCCAGTGAAGTTTGTTCTTGATTCTGCATTTGAGTTATGGACGCGTTAATGTTCATGTCTGTTCATGCAG
Source organism: Lathyrus oleraceus (assembly GCF_024323335.1). Classification (NCBI taxonomy): domain Eukaryota; kingdom Viridiplantae; phylum Streptophyta; class Magnoliopsida; order Fabales; family Fabaceae; genus Lathyrus; species Lathyrus oleraceus. The sequence continues at coordinate 402,785,547 of NC_066583.1, forward strand.
AATCGAAGCGAGAGATACCGAGTTCTTGTGAATAAGAGTCTTAGACTTTGAAGAATCTTTTGTGTGTTTACCTGGGATTGCGAACATTTGGACATGAGGAAATGAAGGTGGGATTGCACTTTCGACAGAACTCAGATTCAGGTGTTTCAACGTGAGCCCGACTCTTCCATTGGCTACATACTCACCTGCCATGCGCTTCGATTTGGGAGAGGAAGATAAGGTCAAGGTAAGTTGACCCGGTTGTGGTGTTTTTGGAGACTTGGGCTTTTGGCCCAAGTAAAGTTTTCTTGATATATATTCCACTGTTCTCACCCCCCATTGGCCCATGTTAATTCTTGATTAATCTCCATTAATCCCCATTAATCCATATTAATGATTTTAATTTATTTTAACCGTGTTTAATTTTGTTGATTAATATGGCGGTGATTAATTTGATCTTGGTATAAAAAATAGGGATTTTTGGTTTTTGTTGGTAATTAGATTAACATAGTTTTGGATTAATTAGGTTAATTGGTAATTAGGATCTATGTTAGGTTTAGAAATTAGTTTAATCATCATGTAGATTTGATCTTAATTTTCCAGAATTAATTCATATTAGTTTAACCATGTCATTGTTAGGTTTTAGTCATTAGATTTTGGTTATTTCATTTTGTGGATTTTGTGTGGATTAATATGGTTAATGGTTGATTTTCCATGATTTTACCATTTGGTTAATTTCCACTCTATTTGATTTGTATGATCATGTAGATTAGAATTCAATTCTTAATATAGATTGGTAATTTCCATTTGGTTAATTTTGATTCTACTACATGTTTAGGTAGACTTTAATCCTTTAGAACTAATATTCACTTTAATTTGATATTTAATAGATTCCTTTGGTTTATGATCATATTGTAAATTGAAAATCTCATTTTAATTTAGGTGATGGATGCGTTGTATGTCTAATTTTATTTGCCATGATCACATAATAGATCTTTTATTTTTTTTTGTCATTGATTAACCCATTACCATCGAGCATGCTTACATATTGTTGCATCATTCTCATTCATTTGACTTGATCTCATACTAACCTGTTTGTTTCTTTGTGTTTCCACATGTGACCTTGAGATTCGAGCTCACTCTTAACTAGCCCTACTCCTAACTATTTCATTCTCATTCAATAGCTTTGTATTGTTTGCAGTACCATGCCACTTGTATGCTTTAGGCATGGTACATAGTTTAATAGTTTGTGACCTGTATTTTCTTTTCATTCCCTATGTTGTATTGTATGGATCCATCCCCCATTATGGGTTGAATGTTCCCCCACCCCATGATAATGTAATAACTTAATTTTATTGCTTTTTAGTTGATTCACCATGCATGCTAACAACAAAGATAAAATACAAAATGATAAACAAAGCATTTCAAAAGAAATAAAAGGTACTTGATTCAATGTCAAGTTGTTTTTCGAATAAAACTCACACCATTGCAATGTGAATGAATGATCCAACGTCAAGCATTCTCCATCCGTTCCATGATCCCTTCCATCATCTCTTCTCCATTCCTTTCTCAAACCCATTCTATCATCTCTTCTTCACTCTCTTATCAATCTTATTCGATCTCTCACCTCCATTCCTGACTCACTATTTTTCATAATAAATTCAAATGCTTGATCCAACATCAAGTATCTTTTTCAAACCATTTTCATAACAAATTAGAATGCCAAATGGGGTGTACGTGTTTGTACACAACATTCAAGTAATTGGGTTGTCGGCCGTACCTAGCCTGAGGACCCGACACTTGACTTTCCCCCTTAAATCATCTAATGATTCAAACAAGTTAGATCTAGGTGCTATGAGGGAGAAAGAGAGTAGTTAGGATTTCATTGTCCTCTTAATTCCCAAGTACTCTGATCGTTGACCGTACTTAGTCAAGGGTCAGATACTTGTCGCCCTCTAAGTTCCACTGATTAGACTTGCCAAACTCTTTTCAAAATTCAAATCTCTTTTTTGGATGTATCTAGCCAAGGGTTTGATGCTTGTCTTTGTACATAAAATCAATCCCAATAAATCAAATCATATTTTGCCTTAGGGCTTTCTCTTCAAAACCTTTCAATAAGGACGTGTTACTTTCGTTCTACCGTGAACGACGTTTAAGCTTCCAGGTGCGAGCAAGTAATGTTTAATTGCTAGAGTGAGAACCAAGCGTATCCACTTTATGACAAACAAGCAAATATTTTCCGCTCCTATGACAGAGTATACAAGCAAGTGAACAGAAGAACGTGAACGTCAATACTGTTCAGTAAAAACAACCAAACAAATACTCCATTTTGAGTTGAACTACAAAGCTCTTATTTCCTTATTGCATGTATAAGGATACATAGGCACAAGGGTCCAAATCCTTGGCGAGCACACTAACTTAAAACTTATTTTCTCCCCCATCTTATTCTTTCATCTCAGTCCCAATAGCAAGCAACTTATAGATAAACAAACATCCATACGCATTTGATACGATCAAGTGGTTCCCATGGAGTATCATGGATACAAGGGGTGCTAATACCTTCCCCTTGTATAACCGACTTCCGAATCCACTCTTGGTTACGAGACCATTTCTCTCATTTGGGGTTTTATTGCTATTTTCCCTTTCTTTTGGAATAAATAAAATTTGGTGGCGACTCTGTATTTTCCACGACGCTTCAGCTGGCGACTCTGTTGAGGACAATATGGAGTTCCCATAAGCGAGTCAAGCCTAGCTTGCATGTATCCTTTTCCTTGGATGTTTATCTTTGTTATTGCTTGCTTTATTTATGCATTCCTATTATATATTCCTGTTATATATTATCTTGCTTTGGCCTTGTGGGGTAGATATTATAGAGTGAGAATCCCAATACATAGACTTAGAGAGTTCACCTAAGATAGGAGGGTCCTTCGTATTGACCTGTCGGACGTAGTTGCATTGAGGGGGAGATAGGAAGATCCCGCTTGGAGTAAATTCTTTTTTGGAGTTTTGCTGACACGTGAGTCACGTTCGCGCTGAAAGCCATTCTTCCAAAGAGGGCCCATGACTCATAGGATCTTTAGACAATCCTTGGCTTTTGAAGTTGAAGGAAACTTCACTTAGAGGAGGTCATCCCGAAAGTGTTGTTGGCCCACAGGTATTTTGTGTCGAGGATGACACTTTCGCCTCATGATCCGTGAATCTAAGCATCTTCAGAAGTCTTAGTACTCACCTCGTGAGGGTATAGGGGTTTCTTGCAGGGAAACCTAACCTCCAACACACCTTGAATCTACAATGATCCTGTCCTCTTGTAGCATTTGCATTCATAACATATTGCATCACACACATATTTGGTCCCTATTCTCAAAGAACCCTAAAGGTTTATGACTGCGCATGTAAATATTCTAAGATGAGCTCAGAAAGAAAGAACACCCTTCCACTAAAGTTCAAGCTTCCAAGAGTGGATACCCTGATAGCTCACAGCAGCAAGATTAATCCTTGTAAGAACAACAACTTCATATGCAGATATGGGCGGATCCTGGAGCTTCTTACCATCTATGTAGACGTCTCAGCTTTGGTGCCTCATCCCAGTATTATGATCCATCACTCAGATGTTTTACAGTCAAAGACTTTTAGTTGGTTCCAACCATCAAAGAGTACGATCGAAGCTCCGTACGTCGGATAGAGATCACACTAAGTTGAAAAGAAAGAGTGAAGAAGATATAGAGATCTTATCAGAAAGTACAAAAGGAGAAAATTGAGAAAAACCTCAAAGAGAAATACCAACATGGTTTAACTCAAGCAGATATGGGGCTAAGTTCTCTCTGAAAACAGTTAAAGAAGACAAAAAAGGAGCGAGGTGACAACCACCGTTGGTCTGAATTATCTATCAAAAGAGAAGAAGGCATTGAGAGATGAATCCGACCTGGAGACTCAGAATCTCAAGCTTTTCCTCCGCGAGGCCAATGCCAAGGTAGAGGTGGAACGTCATCTTAAAGAGGAAGCAATCAAGGTTTCCTACATGACCCCTCAAGTCTGGATAGAGAAATGTCATAAAGCTGAACTTGCCATCTCGAGTGTCTAACATTGAACAGATCCTTTTTATTCCTTGAAGAATGAGGGTTTGGGTTGGCTCAATGAGAAAGCTCGGATAAATAGTCTTCTTGATACTTATGCTAGATTTATCAACTTGTTGTAACATGCTATCGCTTTTTTACTAAGCTATGTATGATTGCTCAGTGAGGTTCTATAACGAGTTAACCTAGGAAGTCCCTTGGAAGCTAGAGGATGCTTTAGAAGATGATGATGAGAAAACCACTCCCCAGTCCATACTCCGATTCATCTACCTTTGTGATCGAATGATGGAAAAGGTTCAAGGATGAATTGAAAGAGGTGAAGGAGCGGAAAGCATAGCGTGTCATCTGACCACGACTTTATTGTTTTGGTTTACTATACCCCTTTGTAATTGTAATATCAAACTCATGATTAAAATTATTGATTTGCGTGAATTCAGTATTCCTAATTTATCTGCCATTTTATAATGTTTGTTGTCACATTATGAATCATATAAGGTTTCTCCGAGAATAAAAACAAAAATAAGCATACATCATGCATCACGCATCAATCATATATTCATACACCTGTCTTTAAACGAGATCTCACAACACCTCTCATTTATGTATAGCTAACTGATTACCCGACATCCGTTCAAGCCAAAAGTATGTCTCGAGTTACCATGGACGAGTTGCTGGAAAGTCATAAAGCTTTAAGCTTGGAACTCAACAAGCTGAAGAGTAAGTTCGACCATACTTAGGATCTCATGAATATACTGTTGGGCTATCATATCCAGTTGTTGTACCAAAAATGATCACTCCTGTGAACGTGCCTGACTCAATTCCACACTAGGAGTTACCTCATGGACGCCATCCCCAACCTGGATCTTCAAAGGCTCCACGTCAGCAGTCATCTCTTATTCCTCGACCTAGGTAGAGCAACCCAACACATAATCAATATCCCAATCAGCAAGGGAACTATGCCTGACAAGGTTAGAGAAAGACAAAGAAGTCAAAGAGGCATATGGATCATGTTTCTATGTCATACAGTAGACTTCTCCCTCTCTTGCTTATGCACTCATTGGTACGACTACGAGAACTAGGGCCCCCTCCAACACCTCTTCCTCGTGGCTATGATGTAAGTGCCAGGTGTATATTCCATTCTAGAGCACCCGTGCACATGACCGAGGATTGCATAGCTCTAAAGCACTTAGTTCAAGATTTGGTCGATTCAAAGGTTATTGTCTTCACACCGTAAGGCCTGAATGTAGTACGCACCCTCAAGACTTCACAGACAAGTACGTCTGCGGTGTCGAACCCATATCCAAACCAGCAGCAAAACTACTATCAGCAGGGTAGACAAGGACCAACGAGGCATCCCAGAAAGTTTGACCCAATTCCCTTTCCGTATGGTCATCTGCTAGCTTATTTGCTCAAGGATTCGTTTGTTCAGTTAAGAGAAGCCAAGGCTCCTCCAGTACCCCTTTCTCCCAAGTATGACATGAATGTTAGCTGTGACTATCACTCTGGGGTGCCAGAGCACTCGATTGAGAATTATAATGTCTTCAAGCATAAAGTACAAGATTTGATCGACTCGAAAGCTATATCGTTCACGCCAATTGTAATTAACAACCCCGCGCAGGCAAGTACACCTGCAATGTCGCAGTCAGAGAAATGATAAATTTGAAGAAGTTCCCTCTATATGACTACTTCGTCAGCTTCTGCAAGCACCAAGGTCCCAAGCTATAGAAGGAATAAGGTTGATCATTCTAGCAATCATTAGTTTGTTCAATAATTTTTCATGTGTAATTTTTCTTGTTTGTCATTTGTAAATATTCACTTATTATAAACTCGTTTGTTTTTTAGTAATAATGACATCGAAATAAATATGCATGTTTTGAATAAATCCATTCATGTCCACTCATACTTCTCATTGGTATCAAACTTTTGTTAAGCAAAATAAAAAAGGAGAATGACAAAAATAGAAACATGATATCACTGCACGTACGCTATTGAATAGAACCTTGTTGATGATGTAAGGAATTGTTTCAAATCCTAAACACCAGAGTTATAAGGAAGATAATCCCTAGTCAACCCCTTCGAGCCAAGGAGTATGAGTTTCTTTCTGAATATAAAACCCTCAATCTTAACCCGAGGCAGGGTAGTCGTCAGTTAGTTTGACCAGGCATTCAAAGTTCCAAAGAGGAGTGTCCTATCCGAGGATCAACCATATCTTATCCCTCATAAGAGGTCGGAAACAAAAAATCCACGATGGTTGTCCCTCAGCCATAGAGGCACGAGACAGTCACAACCCGTCCAATCAATCGAACAAATGTCACACGATTTGTTTCGGAAAAAAAACTCAAAATCAAAATAAATGAAAGCCCGCTAAGTCGAAAACTTGAGAACAAGTGACTTAGGCAAAAATTAGGGCATACTTGTGGATCGCAAATTAGAGTCAATCCAAAGAAAGTAGGGAAATGAAAAATGAATCAAAAGAGGAATCAAAAGAAAATCCTCAACAAGAACAAAATCGTGTGGCAACAAACCAAACAAAAGGTGCATGACTGCCACTCCGAAAACTCTGTGGGTTCATTTTCACTCCCAAATCCCTTTTAGAAGATGAGTTCTTGTATCGAACTAGCTGAACTTAGGACTGAAGAACATCATGAAGAGGGGGTGGGTTAGAATAGGTTTCGAGCCATAAATCCTTTTTTCTGGAAACCGTGAACCAGGCCATGTTACAACCCCCAGACCTAATTGAAGCAGGGTTTAGTTTGAAAGCATACTATAGTCAGTATAATCGTGTTAAAACTGACTCCTTAATAATTTGCTTATCATTTGTGTTGGTATCGATATGACATTCTCACTAGTGATTTATTCACACTATGTCATAATTCCAGTGTGTAATACCCCAAAATTTACCCTTTCATTTTTCATGGAAGCATGGGATTGTGTCTCACATTGCATTAGCATCATACTAGGTCATACTCATTGCATTCTGCATCAGTGACTTGAGAAATCAGGGTTAGATTGCTCACTCCTTAACAGAAGGAGCCCACACAAGGAAAGACTGAGAATTGAACTTCATTCTCCAAATATAAAAGTCTCAAGGGGTTCCATATGTCTTATTATGGTCCCCAGTTCATCAGTGGAAGATTCAAAGCTCTCAGAATGTGCATCTGGAGTTAACCAGAAATCAGGGTTTCATGGCTATCTACAACAGGCAAGGTTTGGTTGGAAGTAAATGGGGCTCATTCATGTCATGATTATAGAGGCATCTTGGCCTAGGAAGATTCATAATCATCTCACACAGATCCATTGGCAATCAGTGCAATCAGTCCCTAGTCATTTTTGCCCTAAAACTAGGGTTTGGTATAAAATCGGTTTATTTCTGATTCCTTGAGTGAAACTCATTTCCATGGCCCTCCACATGTCCACAAGGATCTACATGCAAAAAATCAGCTCTTTATTTGAGCCAGAGGTGCTTCAATTGATCAATGGAATCGGAAATCAGACACTTTAGGAAAAGTCAACTGTGGGGCCAAAAAAGTCAACTCCTGACATTTTGAAAGTGGAATCTCAAAATTCATGCCTAAGGAAGTCTACATGTGAAATTTGATCAAGGTTGGATCATGGATTCATCATTTAATCAGGAGTTGGAAAAGTTGCCAAATACTTATGGGCCAGATTTCTTGCACTTCAAGGCATATTTTGAAACCACTTTCTTCATGACAGTTGTACCTTGATATGTCCTCTTTCACACCTTTTTAGAACCACCCCATTTTTATCATTGGTTTGGAAGATACACTCATCTAAAGTTGGTATCATAGGCTGATTTTTTTTGACAGTATTTAGGCCAAACTGGCCCAACCATTTTGCAGCCATGAAACTTGAACTTTATGGCCATTTTCCACCTCTTTCCACTCACCATTTCAAGATGTGTTCAACATGAAAAATGTTAAGTTCCATGCCCTCTTTCTAATCTTTGCATTGCCACCCCATTTGGATCATTGGTTTGGAAGATACACTCATCTAAAGTTGGTATCATAGGCTGAATTTTTTTGACAGCATTTAGGCCAAACTGGCCCAACCATTTTGCAGCCATGAAACCTGGACTTTATGGCCATTTTCCACCCCTTTCCACTCACGATTTCAAGATGTGTTCAACATGAAAAATTTTAAGTTCCACGCCCTCATTCTACTGTTTGCATTGCCACCCCATTTGGATCATTGGTTTGGAAGATACACTCATCTAAAGTTGGTATCATAGGCTGAATTTTTTGACAGCATTTAGGCCAAACTGGCCCAACCATTTTGCAGCCATGAAACCTGAACTTTATGGCCATTTTCCACCTCTTTCCACTCACCATTTCAAGATGTGTTCAACATGAAAAATGTTAAGTTCCATGCCCTCTTTCTACTCTTTGCATTGCCACCCCATTTGGACATGTATTAATCAAGATACAAGATCTTAAAGTCACCCTGTTGGGCCATTTTTGTGCTGCACTAGAAAATCAAGTCTAACTAAAAACGACCCACACACCACTCTTTACCTCATTTGGCCATTTGCTTTTGGTTCACTCACTTAAGTTTTGCTACAGTTAGAGTTTACTCATACCCCACACTTTTACACATTTTTTGTTCATTATGCACATAATCAAAAACAAATCTTTCAAGCCCATTAAACATTCCAAACCCTACATACTTAAAGCTCCTAAACCCTAATCTGAAGTGGAGGCTGCCACTATTTTCAAACAAGCAAGCAAGAGGAAAAGACCAAGTTTCATTCCATTGCATTTCCACAAGGCTCTTGAAGTTTCAAAGCATCTCATTTTTTTCTTCCATCTTCAAAGGGGCAGTGGACCTTGCATCCACTAGATACCTTCACTTCTCCATTTTTATGACCATATATCCATGTTTATCATCATGCTTACCATTGTTCATTACTATTCTTTCATGCTTACTATCCATATTTCATGCTATTTTCCACTATGCCATGCTTGTTTCATACTAATTTTTGTTGTTAATATTATGCTATGTGTGTCTTATGGACCCTTCATTGAAGCATTTTCATTAAACTTTAATTTTGAAACATTGAATTTTTGCCAAAAATCCTTGCATGAGCCTCTCTTGCTGTTCATTTTTCTCTATGCTAGAGGCATTATTTTTAATGAAATAAGACACCATTGTATTCTACATGTTTCAAACTTGAATTTTGATTTTTATATCATCCCATTTGGAGCCTTGAGGTGTGAGATATGGGGATTTGAAGTTTGGGAAAATATGTTGCATTTCTCACATTTTGGTGCATGAGCCTCCCTTGTTGTTCACTTTTCTCTATGCTAGAGCCATTATTTTTAATAAAACAAGACACCATTGTGTTCTACATGTTTCAAACTTGAACTTTGATTTTGTCATCATCCCATTTGGAGCACCATAGAGGGAGATATGTTGGTTTGAAGATGAGCAAAAAAATCCTCCGTTTTCCATTGTTGTGTTGCATGCATGGCTGTTTTTTTATTGTTCATTAATGTTGTCACACTTAATCCAACCGGAATGGGCCTAGCGTTGTACAGCGCTGCTACCTGCACCCCCATTCAGGCTCATTTCCAATTCACTTTGTATTTTCATTTTCATTTTTATTCTTTATTCTTATTTTTATTCTGTTTTGTTTTAATTATTAAAAATATTTTATTTGTTCACAAAAATACCAAAAAATATTTTTTACTTTCCTTAATGTTTTATTTAATTTATTAAGTTTTTATTTTTATATTTTATTTAATGTTAATATTTTATTTTAATTATTTATTTCAAGTGGTTCTTTTAGGCGTACATTTTTTTATTTATTTTATTTTCTCGACTTAAAATTATTTTTAGGTTCTGATTTTTGGGATGAGGGTTTACCAAAATCTCATGGTCAACCTGACCTTTTAATGGAATTTTATTTACCATTTTCAATTTATTTTGGATTTATTTTTGACCTAGTTTGCTTGGTTGACTTTTCATTTGACTTCTGTTTTATTTCAATTAATTTATACATTAATTTTCATTATTTTAAAAATCTTTTTGGGGGATAATGATGTCCTGACCCCACGTCAATTAATTTATTTTTTCTTTTTTTATTGAATTAATTTACTATTTATTTGATAATTTTTAAGTTGACTTGACTTTATAGTTGACTTTTTTCTGATTGATGTTTGACATAGGGATTGCTTAGGGAAATTGTAGTGATCTTTTGATCCTCCCTTGTTCATATCATGTGCCATGTATGAGAGGCCATTCATATTGATTTTATTTGATCCTCGCATCATTTCCCGATTAAATTATTCATTGATCCTTTGTGTGCATAGTTGTACTTGTCTGATTCATCTGATATTTTTTATACTTGTTTCTTTCATCCATGTTTAATATTGTTTGATTGTTTAACATATTCATACTCTCATACATTGTTTAATGCCTTATTATTTCATTCTTTGATTTATTTGGTTTGATCATATACTTGTTTATATATCTTATCTGTTTGGTTAATAATTGTTGCCTACTTGTATGATGTATGAGGCATTTATTCTTATTTATTCGATTGCCATGAACAATCCCCATTCATAACAAATGTATCCCTCTCCCATGAAATGTATAATATTTATTCATTCATTCTTTATTCATCTGTTAATACAAAGAATTAAAATGAACATCCGATAATCATTTCAAAACAAGATCAAATCCTCGATCCAACGTCGAGTAATCATTTTTCAAAACTTAACAGAACCAGCACGTATTTACCAACCCTCTTGTAAGTCGATTGCTTTATGCATTGCCATCAGCCTTGTAAGTCGATTGCTTTATGCATCGCCATCAACCTTGTAAGTCGATTGCTTCATGCATCGCCATCTACCCTTATCCCTAGCACCTCTCCTTGCTCCATTCGTCGATTCTTGTTCCGTTTAGATATCACCCATTAGGTAGAACCCTTTGTATGATAACATAGGTAGGATTCCTATATTCTTTTGTATGATAACATAGGTAGAATTCCCTTATTCTTTTGTATGATAACATAGGTAGAATTCCCTCATTTCATTGCATGCTAACATTAGGTAGATATTCCCATTTGTAGATCCTAACTCATAGGTCCACATTGCATGAAAACTCTAGGGCAGAGCTTCCCCATTTCTTTAGATCTTCCGTGCGTCTCCGATCCTGTGGCATGTCACTCCGTCCTATTGCAAAGAGGTAACTGCCTAAGACTCGATTCAGCGGGCTACGACACCTACTGCTAGGACGTGAACACATTGCCCCATTCTCCTTTGACACAACTGGTGTCCTCCTTTATAAGTCCATGTTCAGATGGCAATCCCTATGTAGCCGAACTACGGAAACTCTGATTCTCATGTTCAGATGAGATACGTAGGCACAAGATGCGATGTCTTGCCGAGTTCCTTTTTTTTGACTAACGACTAACAACTAATCTTTGTTTGTTTTCGCCCTTGTCGCGATTCTTTTCTCTCGCCCTCGTTGCGATCGAGACCTCCCCTTTCTCTTGCCCTAGTTGCAATCGAGACCTTGATCCCGTAGTTAATTGAACTACGTTTTGCTCTGATTCTCATTCCATATGAGATACGTAGGCATAAACGCGATGTCTTAGCGAGCACACATCTCCTTAACCCATAGTTAGCCGAGCTACGAAGACTCTGATTCTCATATTCAGATGAGATACGTATGCAGTGGATGCGACATCCGTGCGAGTCATTTTCCTTTGACCCTCTTTTAGTAAATAGTACATTGGATAAACACACACCCTTTAGACAAGAAACAACAAGAGTGGATCCCGTAGAGTACTACGGATGCGTAGGGGTGCTAATACCTTCCCTTCGCATAATTGACTCCCGAACCCAAAATTTGGTTGCGAGACCTTGTCTTTTCTTTTCCTTTATTTAGGTTTACTTCGAGCGTTTCCTTTCCCTCCTTTGGGATAAATAACGCACGGTGGCGACTCTTCTGTTTTCTTTTCCTCGCCGGTTGTTTTTTTCGCAGGTTGTAACAGCTGGCGACTCTGCTGGGGACTGTATAGTTTCCCTAAGCGAGTCCCTCCTAGATTTTGTAGGTTTCTTGTTTGTTGGGTGTTTATTCTTTTGTACAGTTATTTATTTTTCAGCATTTACTTGCTTTACCTTATTGCATTGTGTACATATCATTGCTGTGTCTGTTGGCTCTTTGGGGGTTGACTGTTTGTTGGGGTGGGATGTTTTATGAGAGATAAGCCTACTACCCAGGCTTGAGCGTACACACAGGTTTTAGAGTGGATAGTCATGAGGCTTGCGTGACATGTTGCTACGTTAAGTCGTTCATGAGACCCACATCCAGATGAGGTTTCTTTTGGATATATTTTGTCCTATGGGTGTTCCATAACGACAGATATTCCTTTAGAAATCGTCGACTCTGGTGACCATTTCCCGAGAACTCAGTCGAGGCGTCTCCTCTGAGACACGTTTATGTTAGCTCTGGTGGGCGCATTCTCGCTGCTCAATCCGAGGAGCCCGAGACTGGGAACTTGCTTTAGGATATCCTGTTGAGGGGAGTCAGTGGAGGTCTTTTATCATATAATAATGTCAAACCTTCAGTGGTAAACGTATTATTCCCGACTGAAGGGCTGAAGCTGACGAACTTCTGTTCTTAGAACCTACTAGTGAGGGGCGGGCTAAATTCAGGAAACCTTAACCTTCCACCGACCCGGTTTTGCGGAGCAGAGCTTTGATCTTGTATTATATTCCTCAGTGGGTTTCTCTTCAGACAGTGCAACCCGACAGTGGTTCAAGCAGATACAGCAGTCCTGATTTCCATGTCACTGCATTGCATCACATCATTTGCATTTACATCATTTAATACATGTTTATCAATTATCAAGGGGTTTACATCTTCTTCTTGATTCCGGTCGAGGTTTTCTGGTTCTCCTGAGATGGATATTGGCATAGACACGTCGCTTACAAAGTTTCTTGTGGTTTGTTTGGAGCTTATTCAACAACTGATGAAGTTAATGAATCACGATTCTCTAGAAGGGTTTCGGAAGGAGTACGGTTTGATTATAAGTTTCGTCACGATTCTTTCCAAGGATCAACATGATGATCTATTCACACTGTTGCAGTTCTATGACCCTCCATTAAGGTGTTTCACATTCCCGGATTTTATTTTGGTCCCTACTTTGGAGGAAGTTGCCAGTTTTCTCAGAGTTCCTATCAAGCCACAGTCGCTATTCTACAGTTCTGAGTTTCTGCCCGATCTCAGCATGGTTGCTTCAGCCACATATTTCAGGAAATCAGTCTTGAAGGCTAATATGTGTCAGAAGGGAGGAGTCGGTGGTTTTCATTTGAGTTTCTTACTGGGAGAAGCAAAGAAGAAGCTTGAAGATGGTGAGCAAAGGGGTTTCAATGTTGTGTTGGCTCTTTGTGTGTATGGGATTGTCCTGTTCCCTAATGTGGCGAAATTTGTGGACGTAGACGCCATACGCCTCTTCGTGTTGGGAAATCCGGTGCCGACCTTGTTGGGAGATTTCTTTCATTCAGTGCATTACAGGAATAAGAATAGAAGGGGAGGATTGGTGAATTGTTGTGCGCCTTTGTTTTATAAGTGGTTCAGTTCCCACCTACCCAAGTTTGGAGTGTTCGTTGATGTCAAGAACTCGTTGACTTGGTCAAAGAGACTGATGGGTATAAGAGCTAAAGATATTTCTTGGTGGTCAGACCGGAACTTGCTTCAGGAAGATATTATTCATAGTTGTGGGAACTTCCCGAATGTACCATTGGTAGGAAGAAGAGGAAGTATCAACTACAATCCTTCTCTGGCAGTCAGACAGTTTGGATATGCTTTAAGAACTCCGCCTTTGGAAAAAGATGTGGAAGAATCTCTGTTTTTCAATTCTTCATCTGATTTGACTATATCCCGTAAGGCAGCTGAGGTCTGGCTCAAGGTGATCAAGAGAAGAAGAACTGTGCTTGGAAAAGGAGATTGTAGAACTTACCCTCAGTATGAAGAGTGGCTTCAAGGAAGAGTCGAAGAGTTTGGTCTGCCGTTTCCTATTGAAGAACCTTTGTATCCACCTACTCCTGAGCAGTCAACAATGGTGAGCCGAGAGGAGTATGACAAATTGAAGAATGCTATGGAGGAGCTTCAAACTAAAAACTCAGAGTTAAGTGTGAAGCTGCAAGACTGTATGCATCAATTCCATGAGGCAGAATATCAGATGGGGGAAGCCGCCAGATTGCAAGAGGAAGCAGAGAGGAAATTAGCTGTGGAGGTGGACTTCTTCAGGAAGACAGACAGAGCCTTGGGATCATCCAGTTCTGAGTTGAGGCGAGTCAAACAGCAGTTAACAGATGCTCATGGTAAGTTAGTTGGTTAGCAAGAGCAATGGGATGTATTTTCAGCTTCTCGGAAAGCAAAGGAGGAGGAGATGGTATCCCAACTGACTGTTCAGATGGAGAAATTGAAGACTTTGCTGAAGGAGAAGAATAATGAGCTTCTGTGCGCCCGTTCAACCAATGGTTATATCACAGATCAACTCAACAAAGCTCAAGAACAGATTGAGGAACTCAAAGTGCTGGCAGGTTTGAAGAAATCCAGACTTGAAGAGGTATTCGGAGAAGATGATGGGAATTACTACAGAGAGCACATCAACGAGTTGAATGGAGTTATTCACAAGAGGAATCTGCTTATCCGGCGCTTGACAGAATCTCCAGATCATCCTGACACAGTGGCACTATTGGCTGAAGTGAGGAGCAGTCCTTTTGGGTTGTATACAGGAGGCTGATTCTTGATTTTTGTTCCTCTCTTTACTTATTGTATTGTAGTGATGATCCACAGGCTTGTTGTGGAGATCCTTTTTTGATATACTGTTGGCTAAGGCCTTTCCCTTCTTGAACTCATTTATATGATGGTTTTCCTTATTGCATCTTAATCTCAGAAGTTTATCCACAACTCGGTCTTCTTGCGCTTTCTATCTGATGTGAGACTGGAATCAAGGGGGTAGAATACCCTTTGGAATTGATAAACATGTCATTGCATTTACATATTCATTTGCATATCTTGCATAACAGGTACCGCTGCGGTGTTCCCATATTATTTGATGTTCCACTAGCAGGATAGCTGATTCAGGAATTCACCGGTACGGTACCCGCAGAAACCAGTAGAGAGCAATGGAAAGCCTACAAGCAGAGCTCGTCGAGATGAGGATCCGCATGACCCAATTCATGGATGTGGTTCAAGGGGTGGCTCAAGGACAGCAAGAGCTCAGGCAGATAATGCAGAGGAATCCCACCACTACTCAACCAGAGACGTAGACTGATCCTCCAGCTAGAGAGGTTAACGGACCTAGTGGACCGGGGCCTACCCCGATCCCACATGTCAACTCCGGTCAACAGCCCGTCCATGATGATCAGGACGATCAGTTCACCCAGATCCAGAAAGACTTTGGCATGGGCCATGGCATGGACCCCATGTTTAGAAGATTAGAGGAAAGGCTGAAGGCAGTGGAAGGACAAAATCCTCTGGGAGTAGACGATGCTGACTTGGGATTGGTCCCAGGCGTGAGGGTGCCACCAAAATTCAAAGTCCTAGTCTTTGACAAATACAATGGCAGCTCTTGCCCAAAGACCCATGTGCAAGCCTACTTCCGAAAGATGGTTGCATACTCCGATGACGAGAAGCTACTTATGTACTTCTTCCAGGACAGCCTAGCTGGGGCATCCTTGGAATGGTACATGAGGCTGGACAGAGCGCACATCCGTTGCTGGAGGGATTTGGCTGAGGCTTTCGTGAAGCAGTACCAGTATAATGCAGACATGGCTCCGGACAGAACTCAACTTCAGAATCTGTTTCTTAAAAGCAATGAGTGCTTCAGGGAATACGCTCAACGTTGGAGGGAGACAACTTCCCGTGTTCAGCCTCCTATGTTGGAAAAGGAAATGGCCAACATGTTCATGAATACGCTTCCTGGACCTTACCTGGAGCGTCTGGTGGGGTGCAATGCCTCCAACTTTGCTGATGTAGTCTCTACCGGAGAGAGGGTGGAGAATTACCTGAAGACCTGCAAGATCCAAAGTGGAGGTGGATCTTCATCAGGGGTAAAGAAGTCGTTCATTGGAGGGCATAAGCAGAGAGAGGGGGTGTGAATTCTTTGTCTTCATATCAGAGAAGAGGTATCCGGAGGAAAAGTTTTCAGACTTACCATCAACAACCGTATGTTGCGACTATGACCATTCCAGCTGCAGCACCACTACAACAACAACAACCACAGCGTCAACCAGCTCAGTACCAACAACAACAACCGGGTAACAGACCCGCCTATCAACAGAGGCAAAAGGCGATGGACAGGCGTTTCGACACTCTTCCAATGTCGTACGCTCAGTTGCTTCCTAACCTTCAGCAACTACAACTCATGCAGTTACGCATCCTGGCTCCTCCTGTTGGCAGGCTCCCAATAGGATATGATGCCAATGCTAGGTGTAATTTTCACTTTGGGGCACCTGGCCATAATATAGAGAACTGCAAACCTTTTAAGCACGTAGTTCAGGACCTCATTGATTCAAAGGTCATTAACTTTGCGCCGGCTCCTAATATCATCAACAATCCCATGCCGCAGCATGGTGGTGAAAACGTTAATATGCTGGAAGGAGAAGCCAAGTCCTTTAAGGACGTGTTGAAGTTGAAGACTCCGCTGTTGGAGATTAAAGAATGCTTGCTGAAGGCCGATGTTTTCCCCGGTTGTGGGAAGGGTTATTTGGATTGTGCTACACAGGGAAAGGGTTGTTTGAAGGTCCAGCAGGGTATCCAGGTCTTGTTTGACAATGGTATCCTCCAAGATGAAGACTTGTCTGTCAAAGAGTTTGCTGAAGGGGTTGCTGAAGAGGTGTTTGAAGATGCTGTTGAAGAATTCACAGATGTTGTTCCTGCTGATTATGTAATTCGTAATGATGTATTTAATTTTTCCAATGTTGTTGCTAATATCCCAAACTATGTGGTTGATGCTGATGTAATTGAACTTGATTCCGATGTTTCGGATGTTTATGTTTCAATGAATGAGATTTCTGAGTACAACTGTGATGTTGCTACTATCACCAATTTCTATCCAACTGCTCAGATCAGTGTGCCAGAAGCACAACCAGTGCCACCAGTGCGACAATCCACTATGACCATCACAACCCTGGTCCTTTACCTTTCACCAGTGAAAGGGCCATTCCTTAGCATTATGGGGGGAGTGTGTACACGCACGATCATGGAGTGGAACAGCCACTGAAAATAGAGGAGAATTCTGAATCTGAAGTGGAAACAGTAGATCCCGCGGTGGACAATGTTGGTGGAATCGGGCGATTCACCAGGAGTGGTAGACTATTCTCACCACCCGCTACTCAAGCTGATAATGCTGATGCCGCGGCGAAGACCAAAGGCAAACAGGTTGTGAATGAGGGTACCTCTGCACCAAAGGCTGGTTCTTAGCCTACTTTTGCGAAGGACGTGGACGAGCTTCTGAGAATCATAAAGAAAAGCGACTACAAGGTAGTCGATCAGTTGATTCAGACGCCGTCTAAGATATCTATTCTCTCACTCCAGTTGTGTTCGGAGGCACACAGGGAGGCACTTCTGAAGGTTCTTAATATTGCTTATGTACCTCAAGAGATCTCGGTAAACCAACTAGAAGGGATTGTTGCCAATGTTCATGCAAGCAACGGGTTGGGTTTTATCGATTATGACTTAACACTAGTCGGACGCAATCATAACAAGGCTCTGCACATCTCGATGGAATGCAGAGACACCGTCTTATCAAATGTTCTGGTGGATACATGTTCCTCTCTCAATGTGCTACCCAAGAGAGCCCTGTCAAGGTTAGAAGTAGAGGGTTTGGTCTTGAAGCCTTCAGATCTTACTGTGAGAGCCTTCGATGGTTCAAAGAGGTCGATGTTTGGAGAGGTAGAATTGCCAATTCTGATTGGATCACAAACTTTCAACACTATCTTCTATGTGATGGATATTAGTCCCTCGTACAGTTTCCTGCTGGGTCGTCCTTGGATCCACAATGTTGGGGCAGTCTCTTCAACTCTACATCAGAAGATTAAGTTCCCGGTCAACAGACGAATTATCACCGTCTGTGGTGAGGAGGACATTCTGGTCAGTAACCTGTCTACATTCAAGTATGTAGAAGTAGAAGATGAAATTCATGAGACTCTGTGTCAGGCCTTTGAGTCAATTCAGATCAAGGATGCAGCTCCGATGGAAGAGGTTAAGGCGGGTGCCTCTATCTCATCCTTCAAGCAGGCACAGGCCTTGGTGGATTCAGGTGTTGCTTCCGGTTGGGGACGTCTGTTGGAGTTACCAATGAAAGAAGACAAGTTCGGGATTGGGTATCAGCCAGTTTTGACTTCTACAACTTCAGCACTTCAGACTCGTCAGGGGCCGATTACTTTCTCCAGCGCTGGCGTCATCCAATATGGCCAGATCTTTGCGATCAACGATGAAGATGGGGATAGTGATTACGACATCGACAACTGGGTGCGTCCGAGGATCCCGGGTGAAGTCATCAATAATTGGTCTTCTGAGGAGATTGTCCAAGTCACTTTTTTGGAGGAGTAATTTTCCTTTGTTTATTCATGCATGTCCAAGTCTTACGTTCCGCCCAGGGCGTAATGACTCATTGTAGGGCTCATCTATGTGATAACTGCATTTTTATCATAAATAAAGGACGTCTTTTGCATTCAAAATTTTGTTCACTGTTTTTCTATTTTTGCAGTTTTCAAAAATCAAAAATATATTTGGCAATGTTTGTTTAATTTTCACTTTTTCACACTCATAAGCACATACCATCACTCGTGCAGATGCACATCACCGGATCCTATTGATAACGGTTCTGCTATGGCTCGCTTCGACTTTGAAAATCCAATCTTCCAAGCTGAAGAAGAGGGTGATGAAGACTGTGAACTCCCTGAAGAACTTGCCAGGTTGTTAAAACAGGAGGAAAGGGTCATTCAACCGCATCAAGAGACTACTGAAGTGATTAATCTCGGCACCGAGGACGTCAAGAAGGAAGTCAAGATAGGGGCTACTTTGGAAGGTGATGTGAAGAAGGGGCTGATTGAATTGTTGCAAGAGTATGTTGACGTCTTCGCTTGGTCTTATCAGGATATGCCAGGACTTGACACAGACATTATGGTACACCATTTACCTCTCAAAGAGGGTTGTCCTCCGGTCAAGCAGAAGCTCAGAAGAACAAGACTAGAGATGGTTGTCAAGATAAAGGAAGAGGTGCAAAAGCAGTTGGATGCAGGATTTTTAGCAGTTACCAATTATCCGCCATGGGTTGCAAACATTGTTCCTGTACCTAAGAAGGATGGAAAGGTACGGATGTGTGTTGATTACCGAGATCTGAACAGAGCTAGTCCTAAAGATGATTTCCCATTACCTCACATTGATGTTTTGGTGGATAACACGGCTCAGTTCTCGGTATTCTCCTTCATGGATGGCTTTTCTGGCTATAATCAAATCAAGATGGCACCAGAAGACATGGAGAAGACAACTTTCATAACCCCATGGGGAACCTTCTGCTACAAGGTGATGTCGTTTGGCCTGAAAAATGCTGGGGCAACATATCAATGAGCTATGGTAACTCTTTTCCATGATATGATTCATCATGAAATCGAGGTTTATGTTGATGATATGATTGCCAAATCTCAAATAGAAGAAGAACATTTGGTGAATCTGCAGAAACTGTTCGAGCGACTGAGGAAATTCAAGCTGAGGCTTAATCCGAACAAGTGCACTTTCGGGGTGAGATCTGGAAAGTTGTTGGGTTTCATTATTAGCGAAAAAGCGATTGAGGTGGATCCTGACAAGGTGAAAGCAATACAAGATATGCCTGAGCCAAGAACAGAAAAACAAGTTCGTGGTTTCTTAGGGAGGTTGAACTACATTGCACGGTTCATCTCTCACCTAACAGCCACGTGTCGCAACTATAATACCCCAAAATTTACCCTTCATTTTTTCTGGAAGCATACGCTTTACACCTCATGCATGCATTCATTTTTAGGTCATTTAGCATTTGCATTTCATCATGGCAATCGGAATCAGATCCAAGAAGCTTGAACATCATCCAGGACACTTTGTGGGCTCTATTTAGATGATCAGTCAACACAAGGGAAAGACTTGAGTTACTTCCAACAGGGGTCTATTCGTCAGTCAAAACGTTAATCTTGAAGAAGCAAAGGTTTGTTCATGAGCTGTCATGCTCGCTAGGCGAAGCCCACGTGTTTTAAAAAAAAAAACGAAAAAAAACGAAAAAAAAGAAAAGAAAACGAAAAACGAAAAAAATAAATAAATAAATAAATAAAAGAAAAAATCTTGGACTTAGACCTCTCTCATTTGAGCCCACAGGTCCACAAAAATCAGGTTATAAATTCAGAGTTTCAGTGAAACAAAAGGCAATTCTATTCCTATTACCCTGGCTGGAAAAAGATAGTGAGAGAAGAACTAACAGAGTTCAGAGCAGCCTCCAAACCCTGAAGGGAACTCAACTGCACAGAATCACCTCTGCCTCACATAAACCCTAAAGATTGTTTTGTAAACCTCACGGGTGCAACTCAATTTCAATCAAGCTCTCCAATCAGGTTTGCCCTTATTCCCATTACCTTTGAGCTTTGAATTTGAATACTCTGAATGTTTGAGGTATTATGGGTGAATTTGATACCCTTTTGATGCATGTCTTTTTTATGAATTTTAATGGCATGATTCATGTGGTTACATTTTGATTTGGGGGCAACCCTTGATTACCCTATTTTTTTGTCTCTAACCTGTTTGTTGAGTTTTTGTGAGGGCTCACATGACTTTTGTAGGGATAACTTGCGTGGTTTTCCAATTTATTTGTGGGATACCCCCTGGAGGTTAATTTCGGTTACCTGTACTAACCCACTTTCTTTGATGATGTTAGCTTGGAGGGATCTCAAGGTTTCCCATTGCTCTAATTGCTGTTAATTCGGATCTTTATCCGCGTGGTACTTTTACATTTTTCCCGCATTTTACTGCTTTCCTAGCTGGAAGACCTCGATAGGAGGCAATGTTTTTGTGTTTACTTTATGCAGGTTCCTTCGTCAAGGACTGCCTTTTTGCATGAGCATCCCAAACCCTAACCCTTCATTGATTTTTCTTCTCCTAAATACACGTTTACTCCTTCTACTACAGGCGAGTAAATCTCCAAAGGTCGAGCATCCGGTAGATTGCGTAGTAACGTCGTTCGTCCAAAACCCAATCCATAACCCCGTAGTTAGCCGAACTACGGCTTGCTCTGATTCTCATTCCAGATGAGATACGTAGGCATAAGACGCGATGTCTTAGCGAGCACACATCCCCCCAACCCATAGGTCAGCCGAGCTACGAAGACTCTGATTCTCATATTCAGATGAGATACGTATGCAGTGGATGCGACATCCGCGCGAGTCATTTTCATTTAACCCTTTTTTTTTAGTAAATAGCACAAGATAAACTCACACCCTTTAGACAAGAACTACAAAAGTGGATCCCGTAGAGTACTACGGATGCGTGGGGGTGCTAATACCTTCCCTTCGCATAACCAACTCCCGAACCCAAGATTTGGTTGCGAGACCTTGTCTTTTCCTTTCCTCTTTTCAGGTTTACTTCGAGCGTTTCCTTTCCCTCCTTTGGGATAAATAACACACGGTGGCGACTCTTCTGTCATTTTCTTTCGCCGGTTGTTTTTTCGCACACTATATTTTTCAGGTTGCGACAGCTGGCGACTCTGCTGGGGACCCGGTGTTCCTAAGCGAGTCCCTCCTAGCTTTTGTAGTTTGTTTGTTTATTGGGTGTTCATACTTTTGTACAGTTATTTATTTACCTGCTTTACCTTACTGCATTGTGTACATATCATTGCTATATCTGTTGGCTGGCTATGGCTGCTTGGTGATCTTTGTGAGATGAGTTCTATACCCGAACTCGAGTGCACTTAGGATAGGAGAATGGCATAGTCTTGTCGACTTGTGTGGAGTTATTCCTTAGCAAGTTGACTTGCAAGCCCATTCACTTGGTGGAGGTCATGTTGAGATTAATTATGTCACACAAGTAAGTTGTGGTTAGACATTAGAAGCCGAGGACCTTAGTTTACCAACCCATCTTGGCTTATTCGTAGGGCGTAGTGCGAAAGTCGTTCAAGTGTAAGATTTGATACGATTGTTACGCGATACTACACTCATAAGAGTCTCTCTTGAGAATATTTTTGGAATACGAGTAGTCGTTCCTCCGATAATATCCGAAAGATGGGATTATGGCTATTGGAACCTTTTGTAGAACATGTTTGGCAGGTTTAAACCTTAGTACACTCCTTTTGGGTGGTTCTTGTAGCGGTGTATTCGTCACTTTATGATTTATTGATTAAACCAAAAGCAAAGCATACAAAGAAATCGAGTCGCCACCGCACTTTTATTTATCCAAAGGATTGGCTAAAAAGCGAACAAAAGCCTAAGAAGTTTTACACATAGAAAACTAATGAAAAGATCAGAGAATCTGGGTAAGTGGTTAATTACGCAATGGGAAGGTGTTAGGCACCCAAAACGTCCTAGGTACTCCTAGGGAGCCCTTTTCACACTTGTTGTATAAAAAGTTTATTTGTTTATGACATATTGTGCAAACATGATTGGGAAGATGAGAAAAGAATATACAATTTATTATTTTTGTGTTTGAACGGATGAACCCGTTGCCTACGTACCTTTCCATGGAAGGTAAGGATCAAAACGTCGTAGTTCGGCTAAAAGATTTCCAAAAGGTAGGTGAATTGATTTTAAAACAAGAGCACTAAGGCTTTTCATTATCAACAGGAGAAAACTCAACCAAGACCAACAATCCACCATGCGAGGATATCTTCAACATACTAGTGAGGGGTTAACCCTATAATAAGTATGGAAGACTCACAATCAACTCACTAAGGATATGGTGAGATTTATATCAACCACTATGATAATTGAAACCTATGGCTAATGTATGAAAACATATCAACAATGGACAAAGCCACAAAACAATTGAATGGGTGTGATTAACCAATTATGAGTATTTAGAAAATATGGTCAAAGTATGATTAGAATTCAGTTCAAAGAAGTGTTATGAAATGGAGTTTGAAAAAGTCAAAGGCCTAAAGCCTAGGTTTCTAATTTGAAAAGACATGAAAATGTTTGCACACTATGTATTTACAAGTTTTAAAAGTCAACAAGTGAAAAGGGGTTTTGAAACCAAAAGGATGTGGATGAAGGAGTGTAAAACTTCCTAGAAGTTCACCTCTTGAAATCATATGGAAGATGATTCAAGTGTGTCCTTTGGAATGAGGCAACAATGCAAGTAAGCAAATAAAAAGCAAGGTGATACCGGATGCCAATCAATGGACTTACACCAATCTCACAAGGCAAAACAAAACATGGATATCATATGCCAATCTATCTGGGCTTATACCAATCTCCAAAGGATGATCATAGGAGTACAAAATGCCAACAACATGGACTTACAATTGCATCCTCACATACAACAAACAAACAAGAGCAATAAGCAAAGGGGATACTAGTTCCCAACAAATGGTCTTACACTCAATCCCTTCCAAATCATAGGATCAATGGCCAACAACTGGACTTACAACTGATTCCTCAATGGACAAACAAAGATGTCATAGAGATATGAAATGATGATCATGTAATAATGAACAATTAATGATGATAAATGCACAAAGTTCACAAGCAAGCATGCACAGATGAATCAAGCAATCAATCAAACAAAGTCAATTAGCACCCACTATACACACGCAATGAGGCTCAAACAAGGTTAGACTTTAAAGTCAACTGGAATGGGGTAAGTGGTGCTCTTAACCTTAACATTGACAGTTAAGGTGAAGCAGATGAAAAGGAGATGAGGGGTGTGCCTCATAACTTCTATCTCTGGTCAGAGAGAGCATTGAATAATAGAAGATGTGGGAGTTCAGAAAGTTGGAACTCTCTCCACAAGTAATGACTCTATAGATCTTGGGTTAGTATCCACAATGCATCAACATGTAATGTGAGCAAAGGGATGACACACTGAATAGTAGGAGATGAATTACACATCTCTTTTATCTACCAATTGCCTCATATGAGGACTTTTCCTGCTTAGGACAAAGATAAACAATCACAAGCATTGCCTCTTAAGGAGGACTTCAGACAGGTGCCTGGCCACATAACAGGCCAGGTCTTCCAGACTACATGAAGAAGAGAGGTTATACCTAAAGTGGTTAAGCAACCAAGCAAAAGCAAGTTCAAAGTGAACTTAAGCAACTAATGTACCTGTGGAAACATCACACAAATCAGTACACAGTTTAGACAAACCAACAATAGTTAATATCAACAGTCAAACCCAATAAGCAAAGGCATAAGCCACAAGTTAAGCTCAAATGAGTTAACAGCCCTACAAAACACACAAAGTTAGTAGACAATGGTAAACATCAAGTGCTCAAATGATGGAGCATCAACAACTATTTAGCTTGGATGTTCAACCTGAAAACAAAGCTCAAAGATGAGAAGCAAACCCTTAGGCCAAATCCTAGGGTCAAAGATGAGGAAAAAGTCTCACATCCATATCATTTACCAAATGCATTTTATGATCATTCTAAGTTCAATGCAATTTTAAAGTGCACATGTGATCAACCAGCAAGATAATTCTCAATTAAATCAGAAATGATTCACAAAAATCTGTAAAAATTCATGCATATTCAAGACATCTCATATGATAAGCATGCAAAAAATCAGAACACTTGAGCATCATTTGATAAGGTAAACACATGGCAGAAGATGAACATGCAAAGGTGTGACACAAATTGTCACACCTACTTAGAAAATTCACAAACCAGAAACCACAAATGATAAAATCACAAACTCAACACCAAAATATCAATTGGAATGTCTAGTTTCATCATGCAAATTTCCAGAAGCATTGGATCAATCATCATTATTTCACAAAGGAAATGGCAAACAATGTCAAAATGGCATACATGTACAAAAACACTAGACAAAATTAAATCCAGGCCAGGCACAACTTTAATTCTCATGCTGATAAAAAAGTAGAGGAAAAAAGAAGATCAATGCAAAAAAATCCCATGCAATTTGGATCATTCCTTGATTTTATATGATTTTTCTAAAATGCAAAACAAAAATGAAATAAAAATTGCATTAGGAAATGATTCAATGGAATATATGAAATAAAAATTTGAAAAGGAGATGGCGCCATCCACAAAACGGTGCGTTTTGATAAGTGATTGGCTCAGCCAATCAGAATTCGCGCATGGCGCGCACATGCAAGCCCTAAGATCTTAGGCAACGGTTTTTAGCGTGGAAAAGAAAACAGAAAAGCGTGGCCAAAGCACAGCGAGAACCGTTGCCATAGCACCTGGAATTCATCTTCATCGTTTTCCAGAAAACAGCCAAGAACACATGAACAAGCATGAACAAATTTTCCAGAAATTACAATTGAGCATATATTCATGAAGATCTAACATCACACATCAAGAATCAACCAATCAACAAACATATAACAACATAAAACGCACGGATCGAGCAAAGAAAGATTTCATGGTAAAATCACCCTTATGCATGTGCATGGCAATGAACAGTGCATGAATTTTGAACCCAATTCACTCCAAATGCTGTTTAGAACCAAGTGCAAGTGGAAAAATGTATGGACAATGCAATATTTTTGAATTTGGATTTTCCCTCCAAAATTCAAATGAAAATGCCAATATTTTTGTGATGAGAATTGATGAAATGTAATGCATGATTATGAAATTATAGGTCAAAACAAGAATTTAGCAAAAAGAACCACATGATTTGGAGCAATGGTTGAGAAGTTATGCCCCTTTGAAGTTCAATCCACACTTGGTCATCTTTTGATCGTATCTCTCCAACCACAAATGAGAAATTCATGTTCTTAGACTTTTTGGAAAGGTAAGAGCAAGATATTCAACTTTTATGTTGGACACAATTTCATTTGAAGCATTTTTGGTCATGTAATCTTGAGGAGAAAACCTTTCCATTTTTGGCAATTTCAAATTACAGGTCACTTACTATTTTTGGAAAGTTTTCATCTGACCTCAAATTCTTCATTGTTGATGTTTGAAATGTCAAATGAGACTTGTATGGACATGAATGAGGTCTCTCCAACCATCTCCCACCTTCAAATCCATGATTGAATGCACAATTGACTTGTGTTGACTTTTCTAGGGTTTCAGTTGACCTGGCTATGCTCAGAGGAAATTCAAGCCTCTATCACTTGGGACTTTGATTCAAAATGATATCATGGTTCATATGAGCTCTGGTGAATGATCATGGTGCCCAAATTCTTCAGAATGGCCACCATCTATTGCTCAATGGCTACCTTTGACTGCCTTGACCTAAGATTGCTTCATCTGCAAGTAACAAGGTTAGATGACATATTTTTATACTTTTGGTTAGTAAACAAATGAAAAGCAATGATATACAAATGCAAAATATGCTTGGTGATCAAGAACCACTCTCAAAAGATAACCCACCCACAGGGAAGGAAACAAGGTGCACAAAGATCCTTGAGGCAATGATATGATATGATATGATGCCATGAGGGATCTTAGGGACAAAATTGGGGTCTTACAGATGCCCCTATTTAAGGTCATTCTAGCAGGAGAAGTGAAGTTTAGAAATCTTCATCTCGACGCGGTAGAATGGGCTTAAATAACAGTAATGAGACAAATTTTGGTCCCTAAGAGATCTCATGATGCAGATGTATGCATGTAAAAGACACAAACTCTGTGGGGATATGGTTCACACAGAAGAAAAGACGATCCATCGGAGTAATACACTCACCAGGAACGGAGACTCTAACAAGACTCTCACGGGGACTCTTATGGGGGATAAAAAGAAGAAAGATTGCGTGAGCAGGACACGACTCTGAATTAGGGGAACAGGAATAGACACTGCGTGAATGAGACACGACTGGACTAGAGACCTCACTGGGGAGTGAAGGACTCAAACTAGGGAAAAGAAGAATTCCAAAGGAAGACACATCCATTGGAAAGACACAAGCTGACTCAAACTATCCACAAAGGATACTTCGGATAAAAATTCGGACTCGGACAAAGGAACGATTCACAAAGAACCTCCCTGCCGGGGAAAAATTGCATATATTGGGGAAACGCCAATACAGCAAAAGGGTAAAAAAAAATCACAACGGAAACTCCACTGGAGAAGGTCTAACAAAGAGACTCTCACGGGGAAGCAATAAAGAATGAGGTGTTACCGGTATAAGGGCATATAATAGGTGACCTACCGAAAACGTGAATTGGTATATATGCCAAAACACTCATCACCCAAAACACAAACTGCTCAAAGGATGGATATTCGATTCTACAAAGAATACGAATCTTACTCTACTGGGGAAAATCAACAAAGGATTCCAACCAAAGAGTGAAAGAGATATATTATTCATTACCGTCAGAACGTGAATAATACACTCGAAAAGGAAGAGACACCAGAGATACCGGTTAGGGCATATAATAAGTGGTCAACCAAAAAGAGAGGCAATCGATTCCAAGCAACAGGGTAGACGAAAGACAACTCACAGGGGATAAATTGCAAGCATCCGGCAATTATCCAAGAGAACAAATAATTGACTCCACAAAGGAATAACGAATCCTACTCGACTGGGGAAACACAACAGGCTTCGACTGAAGAGTGCATGAGACATATTATCCATTACCGTCAGAACGTGGATAACATACTCGCATGGAAGATTATCCACAACCGGTTACTAGGTTAACAAAGGATAAATCAACCGAAAAGAAAGGCATCGGGATACCAGAAATAGGTATATAAAGATGACCAATCAAAGAGAGCAACAATCATTACCAAGCAAACGGGTAAATGAAAGAAGACTCGCCGGGGATACATTGATACAAAAAATCAATGATCCGGAGATGAATTGCATAAACAACAATTATCCTCAAGGACTTGCTGGTGACTTCAAAGGGAATAACATTGCAAGCATACAGCAATGATTCAGAAGACTGCTGGGGATACAATTGCTAGCAAAAGGCAATTATCCAGAAGCAAAGAAGGAATATCGACATCGAATATAGGATGAAGATAACCACAAAGAGTAACCACCATCGGTTAGGATGAACAACAAGGTTAACTCTGCAAAGGGGAGAAATTAGGGTTTACAACTACCGAATACGGGGTAGTAGACCAAAACTCTGGCTGGGGATAGGGTTGCTAGCATCCGGCAACTATCCGCAAGAAAGCACAGACTCCGTTGGGAATAAAACCACAACAGCACAAAATCCACCATCAACCAGAACGAACCACAAAGGTTACCTCTGCTAGGGGAAAAGAGATAGGACTTACAACTACCGAATACGGGGTAGTAGCCAACAACTCTGATGAGGATAAAAGATAGGGTTTACATCTACCGAATACGGGGCAGAAAACCACAACTCCGCGTGGGAATGAAAGAATCACAATTCCGCACGGGAAACAAAATAGGGTTTGTAACAAACCACCAACTGCTGAAGAGCAGAAAAACTAGGATTTACAACTACCGAATATTGGGTAGAAAACCAAAGACTCTTGCTGAGGAATAAAAGGTATATAACCACAAATTCCACCAAGAAGAGGGAACATATGACTTACAACTACCGGTATAAGGGTAGAGGCCCAAAACTCCGTTGGGGATAAAATGAACTATTGCCGGTTACTGGGCAATTCATTCATTTATTCCACAGGGAAACACAAGAAACAGCTGACAAATAGCCAATTCGGGATTGAACCGAAAAGACAGACTGAATTAAGACACGTCCTAATGAGGATATAACTCAATAGGAACATCCATCCCAATATATATGTTGGGAAGAAACGGAAGAAACCGTCATCCACGAGGATATACCTCAGTGGGGAACTGCAAAAGGAAAGACAGACACTTTCTGCTTATGGGGTTGACTCTATATGGAGAGATTTAAACACCCGACATCTGCTTGGGGAGATCTTTTGGAGATCTATAAAACCCATAGCAAGAGACAACAAACAAGAGATATATGGCAAAAATGCAACATGAATATCTGAATGTTTATGAGTATGCATGAATATGCGTAATTTATGTTTGATGAATGCTGACAAAACAGACATATCTAACACAAACAAAGTCCAGGAATCAAACGCTCAGTACTACACTTCCAGGGGAAAAACCAACTGGAAAGTCAATCTGCTGGAGATCCACATGCTGAAAAGCAAAGATCTGCGGGGAGGCAAAAGATCAGAGATATCACCAAACCTCTGAGTAATGGATCAACAATCAACCCAACTGGAATACAGAAAGTCACAACAGGCACAAACAGCCACAAAGACCAATCTGTTGGGGAATGGGAGAAATCCCAAGATATCTGCAGGGGATCCTCAGTATCAACTGAGAAACAAGAGTTCATTGCACAAGCGAGAACTACTGTGAAAGAAAATCCACGCAACTCCGCTGGGGAATAACCCATAAAGGGAGAACAGATCATCCATGTAGAATCCAACTGCACAAGCAACTCTACCTGGGGAGAACACAAGTAGCCACTCCATCGGGAATACACCCACTGAAGAAAAACAGATCACACAAGTAGATTCTGTAACAAGCCACTCTACTGAGGATCAAAAGCAATCAGGGAATCAACCCAATCTCTGGATGCTAGATCACCAACCCTACTGGGGAAACAGAGATTTCAACAAGCAGAAACTGCCACAAAAGCAACCTTGTCGAGGATACCAGCTCTGGCGGAGGCTCTGAGAGGAATATCACAGATGCAATCCTAACTTTGTTGGGGATACCAACTCTTTTGGGGATTTTGCATAAATACAATCCACCAAACCACAAATCTACTGACGGCTAGGGAATCCACTGAGGGACCCAATGGGGATATGGAGGAGAGCTGGGGAATCAACCACTGGATGCTACACCTTCCAAACACAAATCAACAACTGCTGAGGAGGAAAATAAATCACTTCTCTGCTGAAGGCTAAACGCTCTGATGGGGAGCTAGCAACAAATCCCGCTCGCGACAATGCCGAGGAAAGTGGTAAAGTACCGGGATATCAATCCACCAACCACTGATCCTTCAAAAAGAAAGCAACCATGCTGAGGAGAGAAACAACAACTCCGCTGGCAACTGCACTGGAGAGAGACTACTGCTGGAGAAGAAAACGAAGTCTTCCACAACACTCTGCTTGGGGAACAACCCATAACACAAGCTAGGCTTGGGGAACAACCCCAACAACAATGCAGGAGAAAGAGGATACAACCATGTCAGGAATATGAACAAATTTCTTCCCTGTTGGAAATCATGCCACCCTCGGGAGAGCACTGAGAAATTCTTAAGTATCCTTTCATCATTGTGAATGTTCACTTTGTTTAAAACAACAAAATTTGAAAAAATTTATTTGTTTAAAACAATGACATTTAATCAATTAAAACATGCAAAACATTTGTTGAATTGAAACAAATAAGAATGCAAATAATTGGATAAAAAGCTCAAATTGATTTGATGGAATGGTAGCCTGCAAATGGCAAGACTCCATAGATTTGTACAAATTTGAAATCAGTGATATATATTGGAAGAGGGCTACATTGAACATAATGATCCTTTTTCTACCAATTTGAATCTCGATGTATTCGAAGCTTCAGTCGACGACGAATCGAGAATCTCTGACGAAAAGACGGCTGCGGAACAGAAAGTCTTGTCAGGATGCAATTACTTGCCAACTCCCTAATTTTTGCCTAGATTGCCCCAGGGTGAGGTACTCAATCTAGCGGGATGCAAATATTCTTTTTCTCATGTCTCTAATTTTTGCCT
Organism: Lathyrus oleraceus; assembly: GCF_024323335.1. Classification (NCBI taxonomy): domain Eukaryota; kingdom Viridiplantae; phylum Streptophyta; class Magnoliopsida; order Fabales; family Fabaceae; genus Lathyrus; species Lathyrus oleraceus. The sequence goes on from NC_066583.1 coordinate 402,816,483, forward strand.
GGATCACCCTTTCGGGTTATCCACCGAGACGCTCATTTTTGCCTAATCCGCCCTTTCGGGTTTTCAACTTAGCGAGCTATTCTGTTTTTCATTTGCATATACTTTTTTTTAGGCAAAGTATTTCTTGACTGCATCTGAATTCACAGGACGAGTGAAATCCTCCCCATCCATTATTGTAAGAATCAGTGCACCGCCTGAAAAGGCTCTCTTAACAACATATGGACCTTCGTAGTTTGGAGTCCACTTGCCCCTGGAATCGGGCGCGAAAGACAAGACTTTCTTGAGCACGAGGTCACCTTCTCGAAACACACGAGGCTTGACCTTCTTATCGAATGCTTTCTTCATTCTCTGCTGATACAACTGACCATGGCACATGGCAGTCAACCGCTTCTCTTCAATCAAATTCAACTGGTCATAACGACTCTGAATCCATTCAGCATCAGTCAACTTGGCTTCCATCAAGACTCTCATTGATGGGATCTCCACCTCTACTAGGAGAACAGCCTCCATGCCATAAACAAGAGAGAAAGGGGTTGCCCCTGTTGAAGTGCGGACAGATGTACGATAACCATGCAAAGCAAACGGCAGCATCTCATGCCAATCTTTGTACGTAACTGTCATCTTCTGGATAATCTTCTTGATATTCTTATTAGCAGCTTCAACAGCCCCATTCATCTTAGGTCTGTAGGGAGAGGAGTTATGGTGTGCAATCTTGAATTCAGCGCACAACTCTTCCATCATCTTATTATTCAGATTAGATCCATTATCAGTAATGATCTTATCTGGCACACCATAACGGCAAATCAGCTGGTTCTTGATAAACTTCACAACCACCTGCCTGGTCACATTCGCATACGAAGCGGCTTCAACCCATTTGGTGAAGTAATCAATTGCTACGAGAATAAACCGGTGCCCATTGGACGCTTTCGGTTCAATCATGCCGATCATGTCAATTCCCCACATAGAGAAAGGCCATGGTGATGAAATCACATTCAGAAGTGTCGGAGGAATATGAATCTTATCCGCATAAATCTGACACTTGTGGCATTTCTTCACATATTTGCAGCAGTCAGACTCCATTGTCAGCCAATAGTAGCCTACTCTCAACATCTTTCTAGCCATGGCATGTCCATTGGAATGAGTACCAAATGAACCCTCATGGACCTCAGTCATTAACAGGTTTGCTTCGTGTCTATCCACGCATCTGAGCAAAACCATGTCAAAATTTCTCTTATAAAGCACTTCACCACTGAGGTAGAAACTGCCTGACAACCTTCTCAAAGTTTTCCTATCTTTCACAGATGCCCCAAGCGGGTAGACCTGATTCAGGAGGAAATTCTTGATATCAAAATACCAAGGCTTGTCATCATTCACTTCTTCAACTGCAAACACGTGAGCTGGTCTATCCAAGCGCATCACGGCAATGTTGGGAACTTCATTCCAATACTTGACCACAATCATGGAAGCAAGCGTAGCAAGCGCATCTGCCATCCGAATATCCTCTCGAGGAATATGATGAAAGTCAACTTCTGTAAAGAATGTTGAAATCCTTCTCGCATAATCTCTATATGGGATGAGACCGGGCTGATTCGTCTCCCATTCACCCTTGATCTGATTAACAACCAGGGCCGAATCACCATACACATCAAGATGCTTGATTCTCAAATCAATACATTCTTCCAATCCCATAATACAGGCCTCATACTCACCCATATTATTCGTGCATTTGAAAGTTAGCCTTGCTGTAAGCGGAATATGTGTGCCATGAGGAGTAATGATTACCGCCCCAATTCCATTTCCGTACTGATTTACAGCGCCATCAAACACCATCGTCCATCTGGAACCAGGTTCCGGACCTTCATCAAGTGTAGGCTCATCACAATCTTTCATTTTCAAATACAGAATCTCCTCATCTGGGAAGTCATACTGAACTGACTGATGATCCTCAATCGGCTGGTGCGCTAAATGGTCAGCCAAGATACTACCTTTGATAGCTTTCTGAGCTCGATACTCAATATCATACTCAGACAACAACATCTGCCAACGGGCAATCCTCCCAGTTAAAGCAGGCTTCTCGAAAATATACTTAATTGGATCCATTCTGGATATCAACCAAGTTGTATGATTTATCATGTACTGGCGCAAACGCTTAGCAGCCCAAGCCAAAGCACAATACGTCTTCTCAAGCATAGAGTATCGAGACTCACAATCAGTAAACTTCTTAATGAGATAGTAGATAGCAGATTCTTTCTTCCCTGATTCATCTTGTTGACCGAGTACACAACCCATCGAGTCTTCAAGAACAGTCAAATACATAATCAGAGGTCTTCCTTCCACAGGAGGAGACAAGATCGGAGGTTCAGACAGATATTCATTGATACTGTCGAAAGCTTTCTGGCAATCATGTGGGATATAAATCTGGAAATATAGTTCAAGCGGCCAAGAAAACCTCGGACTTGCTTCTCAGTTTTGGGTGCAGGCATCTCTTGTATTGCTTTGACCTTTGCATGATCAACTTCAATACCTCTCTCGCTGACAACAAAACCCAACAACTTGTCGGAACGGACTCCAAATGTACATTTGTTCGGATTCAGGCGAAGTCTAAACTTCCTCAAACGCTGAAAAAGCTTCAACAAATCCTCAAAATGTTCAACTTCCGTTCGGGACTTAGCAATCATATCATCAACATAGACCTCTATCTCCTTGTGCATCATATCATGAAACAAGGTAGTCATAGCTCGTTGATACGTAGCTCCAGCGTTCTTCAGACCGAAGGGCATCACTCGATAACAGAATGTTCCCTAAGGTGTGATGAATGTTGTCTTCTCCATATCCTCGGGTGCCATCTTGATTTGATTATAACCGGAAAATCCGTCCATAAATGAAAAGACTTTGAATTTAGCTGTATTGTCTACCAACATATCAATGTGTGGTAGAGGAAAATCATCTTTAGGACTAGCTTTGTTCCAATCTCTGTAATCAACACACATACGGACTTTTCCGTCCTTCTTAGGCACAGGCACAATATTGGCCACCCATTGAGGATATGTAGAAGTCACCAGAAACCCCGCATCAATTTGCTTCTGAACTTCCTCTTTGATCTTCACTGCCATATCTGGATGAGTTCTTCTGAGCTTCTGCTTCACAGGCACGCACTCAGGCTTCAAAGGCAGGAAATGTTGCACAATATCTGTATCTAGACCCGGCATGTCTTCATACGACCAGGCAAAGATATCGGAATATTCTCGTAGCAAACCGATCAACCCCTTCTTGACAAACTCTTCAAGAAGTGCCCCAATCTTCACCATACGAACACAACCCTCAGACCCCAAGTTGACTGTTTGCAAATCTTCGAGATGCGGCTGAATGATCTTCTTCTCGTGCTCAAGGAGACGGGTAATCTCATCAGGAATCCCTTCAACATCATCTTCCCCTGCCTCAAATACAGGGAATTCAAAATTGGGAGATGGCGTTGGATCATTATGTTCAATGGGTTTTGGAATCAACCTGCATAATGATTTTGGTTAATAAAAACTTCAGAATTTAAACAAGCAAATCATTATGCAGATGAAAAATGTTGCTTTTATTCTTGTTTTTATGGGTTTTTTGTGATCACTGATTTCATGCAAAAGCAAAAAGTGAAAACAAATGGAAAAACAAATGTTTAACAATGCATTATTTGAATGAAAATATCATTGTATAAATGCTGCCAACAATGTCATCACTTCTCCTTTTGGCATGGGAGAAGGGTTTTGAACAAAGTGAATAATTACTCTGATCTATGAATGACTGTAGGAACATCCACAGCGACCCAATTATGGCAGACACCACCAGGTATGATGAAGTTGCTCAGATCCTCTACATCCTCTTCTAGAATAGCAGCAGCTTCCTCAGGTTGATCAGCATGGATGAAACCTCCACTCTTGAACAGCCCTTGCTCATTGAATGCCCCAGAGAAATAGCCAATGCCAGCCCGGGATCTATTTCTTCAAGCTCAATCATCTTCCATAAACCAGCAACTGCACCACATTCAATGGCCAGTTTCGCATCACGGTAGGAAGCAAATGAAGGAGACTTCTTCTCAATCGGCTCAGCAATAGATAAAGCTTGGAACGGAGTTCCAACTTCATCCATAGCATCAATATATGAGAAAGAAGACAGGTGGCTAACCAGGAGAGCCTTTTCTCCCTCTACCACAACCAGTTTCTTATTCTTAACGAATTTCAGCTTCTGGTGTAGGGTGGATGTCACGGCGCCAGCCTCGTGAATCCATGGTCTACCAAGGAGACAGCTATAAGACGGGTGGATATCCATGACCTGGAAGGTGACTTGGAAATCACTAGGTCCAATCTTGATTGGGAGATCAACTTCCCCAATCACAGTCTTACGCGACCCATCAAAAGCCTTCACAACAACACCACTCTGCCTCATGGGAGGCCCCTGATATGACAGTCTCGAAAGAGTGGTCTTTGGCAATACATTTAGGGATGACCCGGTGTCAACTAGCACGTTGGACATGGTGTCGGTCCTGCAGTTCATGGAAATATGTAAAGCCAGGTTGTGGTCTCTTCCCTCCTCAGGGAGATCAGCGTCACAGAAACTCAAAGTGTTGCAAGCAGTAATGTTCGCAACGATACTGTCAAACTGTTCTATCGTGACGTCGTGATCAACATAAGCCAGATCTAAAACTTTCTGCAGAGCCTCCCTATGGGGTTCTGAATTCAACAGCAGAGATAAAACGGAGATTTTGGATGGAGTTTGTAGAAGCTGGTCTACAACATTGTACTCACTCTTTTTGATGAGCCTCAGCATCTCATCACATTCTTCATTCACAGTGCCACTCGGGCCAACAGAAGAAACAAGAGTCTTTTGTACAGAGGAGGGTTTGGCAACAGCAAGTGCCGGGTTCTGAACATTCACAGTCGTCCCAACCGGACGCTCAACAGATTCAGAAGCAACAGCTCTAGCCTGAGGCTTAGGAGCAGAAAACACACGACCACTCCGGGTCAACCCGCTCACATCAGCAATATTAGTAACAGAAGTTGAAGGCAACGACACTTCCTTCCTGTAGCACCTCAAATTTGCACCTATCATTATACATACAATTTCATATTAGGTCATAGCATATCATGATCCATTGCATAGCATTTGCATTGTCCCTCAGTTGCCTCAAGAGCAAGCAATCAGAAATTAGGTCAAACTAATCTCCTGATCAGTCAACCAAGCAAGCAAAGGAATTTTTCATTGAACCAAGGCCTTGGGGTTTGTCCAACAAGTTCACATGACTTGGGGATCCATTTGAAGTATTTTGGTCAAGGGTTGAAGACTTGGAGATCATCAGTTCATACACAGACAGTCAAAAGTCAAAGAAAGTCAACTGTCAGTCAAGGCAATGGTTGGTGGTCATTCTTGTGGAATTTGGGCACCATGGTTAATAATCAAAAGTTCATACAACTTGGGACATCATTTGAAGTCAAATTCTCAAGGGATTAGGGTTTGGAATTCATCAGTCAATGCATAATCAATCAGAAACCCTAAAAGTCAACTGTTGGTCAACTGTCCATTTAATCAGTGATTGGATAATTGGATTTGGTCTGTGAGAGTTCATTCATGTCCAAATAGTCATCATATATCATGCCAAGCACCATCATGGAAGAATTTGAAGCCAGATCATGAATTTCCCAAAGTAGAAACTGGGCCTGTAACTGAAACTTACCATAAATGGAAAGTCTTGATCCTCAAACCTACATTTTGATACAAGCCTCAAATGAATTTTTGCCCAACATGAAAGTTGAAGATCTTGTTCTCCCATTTCCAAAAAGTCCTAGAACTCTCAATTCCCATGTGTGGTTGGCAAGTTATGATCGAATCGATTTCAGAAAATCTTGAACTTCAGAAGGCCATATCTCTCAAACCGTTTGGCCAATTTTGGTGGGGTTTTTTCCTACAAGTCACATTTGATCCCCTCTTTCCAAAAATATAAATTTCATGTGCCAAAACTTCACCAATCAAAATGGCATATTTTGGCCTTTTTCATTTAAATGTAAGTTTGACCAAGAGTTGACTTTTTGACTCAAACATCTTTTCAACATTTGGCCAATTGGAACAGCTCATAAATGTCATTTAGAAGGTGTTTGCAAAGTCAAAATATGCAGCACATGTGAATATTGCTTGGTTGCTTGAATTGTAAGAAAAGTACCATTTAACCATACTTGCACCATGCTTGTCCTTGCTTTCCACAACCATGCCTTGTACCAGCATCATTATGCAGCATTCTTGACCATTTTTTCTGTCATGGTGAGTCTCATTGTGCAGCCATACTCCAATAGTACATATGGCCTTACTAGTTTACTTGAACATGGGCAAAAGGACATTGTTTCAAACATCCAATTGTTGAACCATACCTTGTACTTACACATAGCAGACCTAGCAGCAAGGGCAGCAGGAAAACCATTTGGCCCAGGCAAATGAGGGAAGGCATTCTGATTCTAAAAAACACATTGCAGATTTTTTCCATGATTTTCTGTCAAAACCACACAGTAACAGCATGGCTTTCCATCTCTTTTTCCTGTCATGAATAACACACTGCAGCAGAAAATCATGCCCTCACCTTGCCCTCACTTTTCTGTCAACAAATGTAACAAACCACCTGCTGACAGCCAACACACAATAGACTTCACTCATTTCAAAACTGCCCTAGCCTTGCATTGCATTCCTTTGGCCTGCCATAACAAAACCAGGAGCAGACCAACAATTACTCCCTCAAGAATCATCTCATAGGCTTGGCTAAGAAAGAACACAACAAGGCCTGGGACAGAAAACCAACAAAACCTTTCATTCATCTTGTTTGACCTTGCTATTGGCCATTTGGTATTCTTCTGTCCAAGCATTTTCCTCACCATGTCCTAGCAAAAAACCACAAAACCACTTGGCCAAGGCGAAGGAGGAAAAGGCATGCTGATTGAAAAAGAAGACTTTGCAACAAAAGAACTGAACTAACATTTTGCATCTGATTGGTCTTCTGTCCAAAACCATTGGCAGTAACAGCAAGGGAAGCAACCTAGCAAAGGCAAAGCGACCTCATTTTTTACTGTCATCAAAAACTAGTAACAGCAGCATTTTTACCAAAAACATTTTCTGTCATGGCAGCCTACCACGACCAACATAGCAAGACCTAAATCACCTTGCCATTGCGAATTTTCATGTCAAAAATGCAAAAGCCAATCTCTCATCATTTGTCAAACCAAGCCTGGCCTTAAAAATCAAATTGCAGCCACAGACCAAACCTTTTCCACTCATTTTTCCAACCAAAACCCTTGCCTTGCATTTCTTTTGCTGTCAAGAAGCATCAAAGACACAACACAAACCTAGACACTACATTCACCACAGACCCTTGGCCATTCCTCAAAATAACCTAACTCACCTGGCCATTGGTATTTTCCTGTCATCCAAACAGTAGAACAAGCTTCCAACCAAGACCTCACCTTGCTTGTGCATTTTCTGCTAAAACCTTGCCCTCACTTGCATTCACTGTCAAAGGAGCAGACCACAAAGAACCATCATCCATTTTTCAACCAAAACCTCACTTGCATTTTCCAAGAAAGGCCTTGCCACTTGCATTTCTCTGTCATAAAAAACCTTGCAGCAGCAGACCCACCTGTGAGTTTTCACCCTCTCAAGCTTCACCTTGCTTTTTGCATTCTTCAAAACCCTGTCCCAAACACAACAGAACCTGGCCTTGACACCATATCCAAACCTCATTTCCCTGTCATAAACCACTTTGGCCTTGTCCAAAAGCACCAAAGTTGCAACAATGCCTTGTACCAAAAACACCTTCTAACAGCAGGGCTTTTGATCCTCTTTTCTGCAACAACAAACAAAAGTTAACCACCATCAAAACACATTCTGCAGCAGAAGAGGACTCCTCCTAACTGCATTAATCCAACCTTGCTTGGCAACCAACAAACCTCATTTAGTCCAACCACCTCACTTGCATTTTTCTGTCCACAAGCTATCCAAACTTCTAAAACCTGACCTGGCCTGGCTTGAGATAGTCATCAACCACATAGCAAAAACACACTAGCATCATCAGGGCAACATTGTGAATCAGCATTGGTTCTTGCATTGTTTTAAAGAAGCATCTCTCATGGCAATCCAAGTGTAAGTTCATTTCAACCTACACAAGCCAGAGCATCTCCCTCCCTCATCAAGGCATAGTTGGAACTTCATTTATTTCACTCCAATTCCATCAAAAGCATCAGCAACATAACTGCTCTTCCAAATTGGTGAGTTTTTTTTTCAACTTCCACCATTTCTAAAATTGACACATGTTTTGAATAGGCCTTTCAATGCTGAGTACCATGATGCTTCCCTTTTTGAAAATGATTGCTTGTCCATGAAGATATGTTGAGATAAAGTTTGGTGCTCGAAAATGTTTCTTTTGATTTCTTGATGTGCAGTTCAAATTAATGAAAATAGGGTTTAGATTGTTGTTGTATGTCGTTTAATGATCACAATGGTATGCTCAATTGGCATTTTTGGGAGAAAATTGAGAAATTCGAATTTGGGGATGAATGAACATGAACCCTAGATTCCAATGTGTACTTTTCCAGAATTTTCTTCCCATTCTCACGTGCCTGCATGGTTACCTCTCACCAACCAATGAAATTATTTCATTCTGGGCCAAAAACGGCACCGTTTAGTTTAAGTGAATCAAATATTGCAAAAATGCCATTTTCCCAAATATTGATTCAATTAATTTCACATTTTAATTACCAATCTTCCAAAATTCATAACTTGCTCATTTTTGATCCAAATTCAATGGGATTTTTTGTGTTGTGTTCATCATGATCTCTACTTTTTTATCATTATTTTTCCAGAATTTTTGGATGGTTGGTTTTTAAATGGTGCTAGGGTTTGTGACATGTGACCAAATTTTGTACATCTTACCAAAACATTTGTGAAATGATGATACTTTATCCAATGGCTCCCAAATTTTTTTATGCTTAAACTAGACACATTCATGGTGATTTTGGTATAAAGTTTGTGAATTTATCATTTGTGGTTTGTGAGATATGATTTTTAGAATTAGGGTGTGACAATTTGTGTCACACCATTGATGTCCAACTTCATGATTTTCATTGCCATGCTTCTTGACCTCCAAATGACTTGATTTTTTGCATGAGCCTACTCTTGTATGTCTAGTTTACTTGTGAATTTTCTTGGATTTTATTTGAACTATTTTCCATTTGTTTGAGATTTTTCTTCCCTGCCTAGTCAAATGTTGACTTTGTGTGACACATGTTCCCATTTCATTTGTGAAATTCTCATACTTTATTGGATGGACATGAAATTTTGCATGAGATAACTAGACATCCTCATCTTTGCCATGGTTTTGATCTCATTCATTTCTCATCTGTTTTCAATTTGATATGATTTTCTGAAGTTGACCCATGCTTGTTGACTTTCTTTGTGCATGCTTGAATTTGGTTTGACTTCATGATTTTCATTGACTGCCTTCCACTTGTCGAAATGGGATGAAATTTGACATGCTTACCATGCTATGTGTTATGTTTGATCATAATTTATTTGGTGATTTTTGGAAAATGTTTAGATTGCTTTTGAGATAAGTCTTGCTGTTGACTTCTATGAGCTTCTGTTTGCCATGTTTTGACCTAAATGGTTCATGAAATGATGATGATGATTGTTATGAGTGTGAATCCAATTGGTTGTGTTTCCTAATTGTTTGAACATGATTTTGGATACTTGACCCTTGCTGTCTTGACTTTCTCATTCACTTTTGACCCTAGGCTTGCCCTAGTGGTCCTGTTACTCACCTTTGAGCTTGTGATTTCAGGTTGACCATCAAATGGCCATTAAGACCAATTCTTTTGATTGAGCTTACCCAAGTATCATTGCCTAACCTATTTGTTTTGTAGGTGGCTTGGCTCACATGCCTTAAGCCTTGTGCCTTGCACATCCATGTGCCTCCAATTGACTGTTGGTTTTTGTTTCTGTTTGTTTTGTTTGAAGTTGCATACTAACATCTGCTTGACTGTTTCAGGTGCTTTAGTTGCTTAGTTCTTTGTGAACTTTTTGCTTTGCTTTGTTTGTATAAGCAATTTGCATTGAGGTATGTCTCTTTTACTCCATGTAGTCTGGAAGACCTGGCCTGTTACTTGGCCAGGCAACTGTCTGAAGCCCTCCTTAAGAGGCAATGTTTGTGACTGTTTACTTTTGTCCTAGCATAGAGTCAAAGTCCTCCTAAGTGAAGAGGCAATTGGTGGAAGGTAGGGATATGCAATCTATCCCCCACTATTCAGTGTGTCATCTGCTTTGCTCACACCACTGTGTTGATGCATTACAGATACAAACCCAAGATCTCGTGCAATTGCACAGTTGAGTCAGTTCCAAATGTGTAGAAGGGTTCCCACTTTCTGAACCCACACATTCTTGTCTTGAGCTCTCCCAGGCCAGGGATAAGAGCTGTGAGGTCTCATCCTCACTTCATCCTTTCATCTGCTTCACCTTAGCCCCTCAATGGCAAGGTTAAGAGCAACACTCACCCCATTCCAGAGGTTTGTTTGTTGAGGTTGATATGACCCCTTGACTAAAACCTAACCCTTGTTTGAGCCACTTGTTTGTGTATAGCGTGTGCTATCTGTGCAAGTTAGGATTGTTTGACTTGCTTCCTGTGCAAGTTAGGATAGTTTGACTTGCTTCCTGTGCAAGTTAGGATAGTTTGACTTGCTTCCTGTGCAAGTTAGGATAGTTTGACTTGCTTCCTGTGCAAGTTAGGATTAGTTTAGACTTGCTTCCTGTGCAAGTTGGGTTTTGCTTGGCTTGCTTCCTGTGCAAGTTAAGTGTGTGTGGCTTGCTTCCTGTGTGAGCCATACTTAGGATAGGTTGGCCCTTGTGCCATTTGGCTAGAAACCTTAACTTAGGGTTGATTTTGCATGACAACATCTAGGCTCGAGTCGTAGTCTCCCTAGTTGTGTCTCCCTCTGTTATCTGGTTAGGCTAGTCCTTTATCCCTCTGTAGGGGAACTACATCGCCCTGATCTTCATACCAGATGAAGTATGTAGGCAGGAGATTGAGCTGATCTCTCCGGGCGCCCTTTTTTTTCTTTTTTGTGTGAGTTGTTTGACAGTTGCTAGGCTCGAGTGCCTGACTCCTTAGCAATTTGTTGTCTGTCTGTTTGAGTGTGTGCTTGACAGTTATAGGCTCGAGTCCCCGACTCCCTATTAACTTGTTATGTTGTTGCGTGCTTGGAAGCTGATATAAGTCCCTCGAGTGGCATTTGGGTTCCAGTGTGTGTGTGTTTTGGTTCGGATGCTGATGTAAGTCCAGTGATTGGCATTCAGGCTCCATGTTTGCCTCCTTGTGTGTGTTTTTGGTTCGGATGCTGATGTAAGCCCATTGATTGGCATTCGGGCTCCACGTTCGCCTTTGCCTGTGTTTGTTTGTGTGCGTGTCAGCCGAGCTACGAATGCTCTGATTCTCCTTCGTCCAAGGAGATACGTATGCATAGGATGCGATATCCTAGCGAGCATGTGTCGTTTCCCCAGTCCGAACTACTTCGACTCTGATGTCTATGCCTGATAGACTAAGTAGGCCCAGGATACGATATCCTGCCGAGTCAGTTTCAGTCAGTTTCTTGTGTCTCTTTCAGCCAGTGTGTGTGAGTTTGAGCAGCGTTTAGCAACCAATATTCCTTCCTTTTGTGCGTGGATCCCGTAGAGTACTACGGATGCGTAGGGGTGCTAATACCTTCCCTTCGCATAACCGACTCCCGAACCCATACTCTTTGGTCGCGAGACCATGCTTTTTTCCCAGGTTTACTCTGAGCGTTTCCTTTCCCTCTTTTGGGATAAATAACGCACGGTGGCGGCTCTGTTGTTTCTTTCTTTTCCCGCCGGTTTTTCGCGCGATGCGACACTTCCCATCTTCCACGGCAACGGGATTGTATCTGAAAGGAATTGCTTTCTCCGAAGAATAAGGCACAGGGCCTGCGGGCTTGATTATTAGAGAAGGAGAGACCTTCGGCTTGCTGCCATCATAACGGATGACAACAGGCTCGAGCAGCTTGAACACAGGAGAGATAACATTGACTTCTGGTTCATCTTCATCGACATTACGGTTCTGAAGAATCTCTATAGTACCTTCATCCAACAGCTCTTGAAGCTCTCTTCGCACATGGCGACAACCCAGTCTATTAACAGAACAGATGCGTCATCTGTCATGGTCATGCTCCATATGGCTGTACTGACACAACAAACGATGCAACTCGACCAATGACTGTCGAATATGACTCATATACTTGACTTTATACTTCCCAGGGCACCCTTGGACCATGTTCACTGACTTCCCATGCTCGGGCAATGGGTTCTTTGTAACATTGGGGCCTGAGTCCTCGAAGCTCAGAATACCGCATCGCATAAGGTCTTGAACCTTAGTCTTCAACGGATAGCAGTTTTCAATGTTATGCCCCGGAGCACCGGAGTGATAAACACAGTGTTGATCTGGCTTATACCACCACTGCGGGTTCGCAGGCACAACTGGAGGATCCCTGGGAGTAACCAATTTCCTTTCCAACAAGGAAGGATACAATTCAGCATATGACATAAGAATGGGATCGAAGCTGATCTTCTTCCTATCATAGTTCAGATTAGCCTGATTGCTGGTACTGCCACGAGGCTGGTAAGCCTGTTGCTGTGGACGGTGTTGCTGCTGATACTGAGGTTGTTGCTGATGCTGATGCTGATTAGGCTGCTGATATTAAGCATTATCTCTGAAGACAGGTGCTATATGAGCCACCTGGTGCTGATTGCTAGAACGACGTACTGGCTTCCTCTGCACAGAGGGTCTTCTTGGTTTAGCATGGGATTGCACAACATGTGCCTCCCCATCTTTCTTCTTAAACACCTTATACCGTTTAGAAGAGCTTTCATCTTTCGACAGACGTCCCTCACGGACTCCTTCCTCCAGACGCATCACCATGTTCACCATCTCGGTGAAATCAGAGGGAGCACTCGCAACCATCCGCTCATAATAGAATGAGCTAAGAGTCTTCAAAAAGATCTTAGTCATTTCTTTCTCTTCCAGCGGAGGAGTAATCTGAGCTGCTAACTCTCGCCACCTCTGGGCGTATTCCTTAAATGTCTCCTTATCCTTCTGGGACATGGCCCTGAGTTGATCACGGTCAGGCGCCATATCAACATTATATTTATATTGCTTGACGAAGGCTTCGCCAAGATCATTGAAGGACCGGATGTTTGCACTATCAAGGCTCATATACCAGCGAAGAGCCGCACCGGACAAACTATCCTGGAAATAATGGATCAGAAGCTGATCATTATCTGTTTGCGTAGACATTTTCCTGGCATACACGACCAGGTGAGCGAGAGGGAAAGTGTTCCCCTTATATTTTTCAAAGTCAGGCACTTTGAACTTGATTGGGATCTTAACACCGGGAACAAGGCAAAGTTCAGCAGCAGACTTGCCTTTCCCTCGGAGGGTCTTCAATTCCTTTCGCAGCTCAAGGAATTGATCATTCATCGCGTCCATTTTCTCATTGACATCTGGGCCCTCAGACGGCTCAGAATGATAGATGGTGTCGTCTACCCTAGGAATGGTATGCACGACAGGAGGAGCAGCAGCAAGGACCGGGCTAGATGCCGGCATGGAAGCAAAAGTTGGAGCGGGAATATCTGGCATGAAACACGGAGGCATACCCCATGGAAACCCGGCTGGCATGGCATGCGGCACGAAGTGAGCACTAGTGGCTGGCACAGTCGGAGCAACGACTTCAGATATAACCGTCCTCTGGGGAGGAGTCGCAGGAGGTGGAAAAGGTTGGTTTTGGGCAGACAAAAACTGCTCTATCAGAGCACTCAGACGAGCGACCTCTTCCTTCAGTTCTCTGTTCTCTTGTTCAAGTTGATCCATCACTCTAGCAGAATTGGCTCTGGTATAGTACCGGTGAGTCAGCTTGTCTTCAAAATAAATGAAGAGCACAGAGTTAGGCCACAGACAAGAAGACCAAGAACGACACCTTCTTATGCAAAATGATGCATGCAATCTTTGTGCATATGCTTTGTTTTTATTTTCAAGGAACTTTTAGGATTCTTATTTGCAAATTTTAATTTTTAAGCATTTAATAGCATATGGAAAAATATCTCATCAAATATATTTTTGAACAAAGAAGTACAGCATTTTTTTTATTACAAGGGAAAAGGAAAATAGACATCCTATGGATCCCTAGAAGCTCGGGATGCTAGAAGACGAGATGCACAAAGCTTCTTGATCTCTCTCTCATAGGCTGCTTCCATATCCGCTTTCTCCTTTGCGAGTCGATCATACTTCCTCTTCCAGAACTTGGAAGACTGAGGAAGCAGAGAAGTCCAAGTATCATTCGGATCATCGATCACCTGATGCTCGAGAAACTCAATCAGAGCGTCCTTCTCCTTAAGCTGATGAAGCAACTCTTCTCTTTCACGGATCCAAGCACGTGAAAGGTCTTCTTCTCTCAACTCCTCTACATCTTGGGTGGGGAGGGTTGAAGGCCCATCCACATCCAACGATGTAGGTCTCGGATGATCATACGGCATAAGGTATTCAGCAGCTCTCTGTCTGACCCAAGAAGTATATGGTTCCAAAGCAATGCAATTCTTCGGACCCAACTCATTCCTACCCTTCTTCTGAATCTTACGCCAAGCATGGACAAATCTGGCTTTCAGGCCTTGGGGATCTTTACCCTCCTGAAAGAATACACCTTCTAACAGAATGTTATGAGGTTTATCCCTTAGGGGGAACCCAAGTTGACGACGTGCTAGAATAGGATTGTAGTTGATCCCGCCACATGTACCAAGAAGAGGCACATTAGGGAATTCACCATAATAATCAATAATCTGCATAGTATCATACACGCGATCATACCAAGAGATATTGTCATTAGTGAGAGACATAAGTCTCTAAGACCACCGTAGACATCCCTTGTTCTCCTTGAAAGCAACCGTCTGCGGTAAGTGAGAAATAAACCACTTATACAGCAGAGGCAAACAGCACACAATAACTCCTCCACCCTTCGCATTCCTTAGATGCAAAGAGACATAGGCATCACCCAACAGAGTCGGAACGGGATTAAGAACTGAGAAGATCCTAATGGCGTTCACATCCACAAATTTGTCGATGTTGGGGAACAAAACCAAACCATAGATGAGCAGCACAAATAAAGCCTCAAAGGCATCCTCACTCCTGGTCTTCCCATAAACGGTAGCTTGAGCAATGAGGAACTCGGAAGGAAGACCCTGAATTCCACCTTTGGTAGTCATATTAGCTTCAATAAGGGCTTCATCTATGTGCAACAAGTCTGCGATCTCTCGAGAAGTCAGAATACTCTCCAAGCCACTGAACGGCACTTGATCCAGAATCGGAATCCCAACAAGATGAGCATACTCCTCCAAGGTAGGCAACAACTGGAAGTCCGAGAAATGAGAAGCAGTGATACAGAGGATCATAGAACTGAGCCAAGGTACTCATCAAACCCTCATCAACCTGAGTAGTCAACAGAGGCAGAAGCTTCCCATAGCGAGCTTTGAAACCCAAGGGATCTAATACATAAGATGTCAGATTCCTTAACTCTTTCACATCGGGCTGTCTAAAGTTGTACTTCTTTGTATGCCTTTTCGGTCTTTCCATGTCTGAAAATTTTGCAAATAAACCCTTTAAGTTCCTTGAAAATTTATCTTTTTTCTGATGACATGAATGCAGATGAATGCATGAATGCATGAATTCAACAATCACACTCAAGGATCAAGCAAGTCACACCAGAGAAAGGTCATGGGAAAGCTCATAGTATCCCTAATATCAATCATCCATTTTGGTGGATTATCGTTTTCACCTTATCAACACCCAAGTTCCATTGATATTAACGATACATGAACCGGCTCAATCATCCTTAATATCAATCATCCATTTTGGCGGATTATGGTTTTCACCTTATCAACGCCCAAGTTCCATTGATATTAAGGTTGTCTGAACGACTCAACCATGAATCACGGGTTTGTTGAGAGTCACGAGCATGGAGTCTCGGTTAAGAACCACCCAAAAGGAGTGTACTAGGGTTTAAACCTGCCAGACATGTTCTACCAGAGGTTCCCATAATCATCGTCCCATCTTTCGGATATTATCGGAGGAACGAATACTCGTATTCCAAAAATATTCTCAAGAGAGACTCTTATGAGTGTAGTATCGCGTAACAATCGCATCAGATCTGACATCTGAACGACCTCCGCACTACGTCCTAAAAATAGGCCAAGATGGGCTTGGTAAACTAAGGTCCTTGGCTTCTAAGGCACATGATTGAAAGAATAATGCCTAACCACAAATAACTTGTGTGACATTATTAATCCAACATGACCTCCACCAAGTGAATGGACTCGCAAGTCAACTGGTTAAGGAATACTCCACACCAATCGACAAGACTATGCCAATCTCCTATCCTAGAGTGCACTCGAGTTCGGGTATAGAACTCATCTCACAGAGATCACCAAAGCAAACAGCAATTGTATATCAAGCAATTCAAACATTACAATCAATACAGTTATCCCAAATTGTACAAAATATGTCACACAACAAGGGTGAAAAGTAGGCAATACCACCAAGGAAGGTCTAATGTTATTCCCTAGCAGATTCGCCACTTTTCTGTAGCATTGTATTCGTCACTTTATGATTTATTGATTAAACCAAAAGCAAAGCATACAAAGAAATCGAGTCGCCACCGCACTTTTATTTATCCAAAGGATTGGCTAAAAATCGAACAAAAGCTTAAGAAGTTTTACACATAGAAAACTAATGAAAAGATCAGAGAATCTGGGTAAGGGGTTAATTACGCAATGGGAAGGTGTTAGGCACCCAAAACGTCCTAGGTACTCCTAGGGAGCCCTTTTCACACTTGTTGTATAAAAAGTTTATTTGTTTATGACATATTGTGCAAACATGATTGGGAAGATGAGAAAAGAATATATAATTTATTATTTTTGTGTTTGAACGGATGAACCCGTTGCCTACGTACCTTTCCATGGAAGGTAAGGATCAAAATGCCGTAGTTCGGCTAAAAGATTTCCAAAAGGTAGGTGAATTGATTTTAAAACAAGAGCACTAAGGCTTTTCATTATCAACAGGAGAAAACTCAACCAAGACCAACAATCCACCATGCGAGGATAGCTTCAACATACTAGTGAGGGGTTAACCCTATAATAAGTATGGAAGACTCACAATCAACTCACTAAGGATGTGGTGAGATTTATATCAACGACTATGATAATTGAAACCTATGGCTAATGTATGAAAACATATCAACAATGGACAAAGCCACAAAACAATTGAATGGGTGTGATTAACCAATTATGAGTATTTACAAAATATGGTCAAAGTATGATTAGAATTCAGTTCAAAGAAGTGTTATGAAATGGAGTTTGAAAAAGTCAAAGACCTAAAGCCTAGGTTTCTAATTTGAAAAGACATGAAAATGTTTGCACACTATGTATTTACAAGTTTTAAAAGTCAACAAGTGAAAAGGGGTTTTGAAACCAAAAGGATGTGGATGAAGGAGTGTAAAACTTCCTAGAAGTTCACCTCTTGAAATCATATGGAAGATGATTCAAGTGTGTCCTTTGGAATGAGGCAACAATGCAAGTAAGCAAATAAAAAGCAAGGTGATACCGGATGCCAATCAATGGACTTACACCAATCTCACAAGGCAAAACAAAACATGGATATCAGATGCCAATCTATCTGGGCTTATACCAATCTCCAAAGGATGATCATAGGAGTACAAAATGCCAACAACATGGACTTACAATTGCATCCTCACATACAACAAACAAACAAGAGCAATAAGCAAAGGGGATACTAGTTGCCAACAAATGGTCTTACACTCAATCCCTTCCAAATCATAGGATCAATGGCCAACAACTGGACTTACAACTGATTCCTCAATGGACAAACAAAGATGTCATAGAGATATGAAATGATGATCATGTAATAATGAACAATTAATGATGATAAATGCACAAAGCACACAAGCAAGCATGCACAGATGAATCAAGCAATCAATCAAACAAAGTCAATTAGCATCCACTATACACAAGCAATTAGGCTCAAATAAGGTTAGACTTTAAAGTCAACTGGAATGGGGTAAGTGGTGCTCTTAACCTTAACATTGAGAGTTAAGGTGAAGCAGATGAAAAGGAGATGAGGGGTGTGCCTCATAACTTCTATCTCTGGTCAGAGAGAGCATTGAATAATAGAAGATGTGGGAGTTCAGAAAGTTGGAACTCTCTCCACAAGTAATGACTCTATAGATCTTGGGTTAGTATCCACAATGCATCAACATGTAATGTGAGCAAAGGGATGACACACTGAATAGTAGGAGATGGATTACACATCTCTTTTATCTACCAATTGCCTCATATGAGGACTTTTCCTGCTTAGGACAAAGATAAAAAATCACAAGCATTGCCTCTTAAGGAGGACTTCAGACAGGTGCCTGGCCACATAACAGGCCAGGTCTTCCAGACTACATGAAGAAGAGAGGTTATACCTAAAGTGGTTAAGCAACCAAGCAAAAGCAAGTTCAAAGTGAACTTAAGCAACTAATGTACCTGTGGAAACATCACACAAATCAGTACACAGTTTAGACAAACCAACAATAGTTAATATCAACAGTCAAACCCAATAAGCAAAGGCATAAGCCACAAGTTAAGCTCAAATGAGTTAACTGCCCTACAAAACACACAAAGTTAGTAGACAATGGTAAACATCAAGTGCTCAAATGATGGAGCATCAACAACTATTTAGCTTGGATGTTCAACCTGAAAACAAAGCTCAAAGATGAGAAGCAAACCCTTAAGCCAAATCCTAGGGTCAAAGATGAGGAAAAAATTTAAAACAGAAGCTGAATATTGACATGATGAAACTTCAAACAATTATTGACACATAGAAAAAAGTCTCACATCCATATCATTTACCAAATGCATTTTATGATCATTCTAAGTTCAATGCAATTTTAAAGTGCACATGTGATCAACCAGCAAGATAATTCTCAATTAAATCAGAAATGATTCACAAAAATCTGTAAAAATTCATGCATATTCAAGACATCTCATATGATCAGCATGCAAAAAATCAGAACACTTGAGCATCATTTGATAAGGTAAACACATGGCAGAAGATGAACATGCAAAGGTGTGACACAAATTGTCACACCTACTTAGAAAATTCACAAACCAGAAACCACAAATGATAAAATCACAAACTCAACACCAAAATATCAATTGGAATGTCTAGTTCCATCATGCAAATTTCCAGAAGCATTGGATCAATCATCATTATTTCACAAAGGAAATGGCAAACAATGTCAAAATGGCATACATGTACAAAAACACTAGACAAAATTAAATCCAGGCCAGGCACAACTTTAATTCTCATGCTGATAAAAAAGTAGAGGAAAAAAGAAGATCAATGCAAAAAAATCCCATGCAATTTGGATCATTCCTTGATTTTATATGATTTTTCTAAAATGCAAAACAAAAATGAAATAAAAATTGCATTAGGAAATGATTCAATGGAATATATGAAATAAAAATTTGAAAAGGAGATGGCGCCATCCACAAAACGGTGCGTTTTGATAAGTGATTGGCTCAGCCAATCAGAATTCGCGCATGGCGCGCACATGCAAGCTCTAAGATCTTAGGGAACGGTTTTTAGCGTGGAAAAGAAAACAGAAAAGCGTGGCCAAAGCACAGCGAGAACCGTTGCCATAGCACCTGGAATTCATCTTCATCGTTTTCCAGAAAACAGCCAAGAACACATGAACAAGCATGAACAATTTTTCCAGAAATTACAATTGAGCATATATTCATGAAGATCTAACATCACACATCAAGAATCAACCAATCAACAAGCATATAACAACATAAAACGCACGGATCGAGCAAAGAAAGATTTCATGTCAAAACTTTAGATCTTCGAAACTTCATGGATAATGCATGGAATCAAGTGATTTTTAGCTCAGAATCATCACACAAACGAGATCTATAGGTTTAGCATAAAGAAATTGAGAATAGAGAGAATCGATTTCACACCTCTTGTAGAGCAGCTTCCGAATTCAAGTGTTTCCTGGCCTTGTAGTGCTTGGATCATCCTCTTGCAAGCTTATGGAGTGGATTGGAGGAGTTCTTGATGCTTAATTGAGCTTGAATCAACAGAATGAGGATTTCACCATTGTTGATGTTCTTGCTTGGAGCAGCTTCAATATGCACGGATTCAAATGATTCTTGCTTGAATAATGATCAATGATGATGCTAGATGAAGAATCAAGCACGGATTTATGGAATTGCTTTGAAGAAAATGAGAGAAAAAATTGAGAGAAAATTGAGAGCAAAAATTTTAGATCTGAAAAAATGAATTGTGGTTAGGGTTTTTCTGTAATGATTTCACTTATATACTCCTAATTAACCAAACTTAATCATGATTAATCAATTGGTAATGAAAAATTAGTGAAAACAAAGTGTTTGGACAAATTGGCAAAATCACCCTTATGCATGTGCATGGCAATGAACAGTGCACGAATTTTGAACCCAATTCACTCCAAATGCTGTTTAGAACCAAGTGCAAGTGGAAAAATGTATGGACAATGCAATATTTTTGATTTGGATTTTCCCTCCAAAATTCAAATGAAAATGCCAATATTTTTGTGATGAGAATTGATTAAATGTAATGCATGATTATGAAATTATAGGTCAAAACAAGAATTTAGCAAAAAGAACCACATGATTTGGAGCAATGGTTGAGAAGTTATGCCCCTTTGAAGTTCAATCCACACTTGGCCATCTTTTGATCATATCTCTTCAACCACAAATGATAAATTCATGTTCTTGGACTTTTTGGAAAGGTGAGAGCAAGATCATCAACTTTTATGTTGGACACAATTTCATTTGAAGCATTTTTGGTCATGTAATCTTGAGGAGAATACCTTTCCATTTTTGGCAATTTCAAATTACAGGTCACTTACTATTTTTGGAAAGTTTTCATCTGACCTCAAAATTTTCATTGTTGATGTTTGAAATGTCAAATGAGACTTGTATGGACATGAATGAGGTCTCTCCAACCATCTCCCACCTTCAAATCCATGATTGAATGCACAGTTGACTTGTGTTGACTTTTCTAGGGTTTCAGTTGACCTGGCTATGCTCAGAGGAAATTCAAGCCTCTATCACTTAGGACTTTGATTCAAAATGATATCATGGTTCATATGAGCTCTGGTGAATGATCATGGTGCCCAAATTCTTTAGAATGGCCACCATCTATTGCTCAATGGCTGCCTTTGACTGCCTTGACCTAAGATTGCTTCATCTGCAAGTAACAAGGTTAGATGACATACTTTTGTACTTTTGGTTAGTAAACAAATGAAAAGCAATGATATACAAATGCAAAATATGCTTGGTGATCAAGAACCACTCTCAAAAGATAACCCACCCACAGGGAAGGAAACAAGGTGCACAAAGATCCTTGAGGCAATGATATGATATGATATGATGCCATGAGGGATCTTAGGAACAAAATTGGGGTCTTACAGTTCTTAACCTAAACTTCATGCTCGTGACTTGCAACAAACCCTTGATTTATGATTGATCCGATCAGGTATCCTTAATATCAATGAAACTTGGGTGTTGATAAGGTGTAAACCATAATCCACCAAAATGGGTGGTTGATATTAAGGATAACATGATCCATCCCATGACCTTTGTTTGGTGTGCTCTTAATTTCTCTCCAGACAGTGCAACCTGACAGATGTTCAAGCAGATACAGCGATCCTGATTCCCATGCCACTGCACTGCATTCACATCATTTTGCATCACCTCATTTTGCATTCATAATCATTCACACATGTTTATCCATTTCTGTGGGGTTTATATCTTCTACTTGATTCTAGTCGGAATTTTCTTGGTTCTCATCAACGGCTTAGTCTTTTCTTTTTTACATCGTTTATCTATTGAGAGACTTGAATCAAGGGGGTAGAATACCTTTGGAATTGATAAACATGTCATTGCATTTACATATTCATTAGCATGTCTTGCATAACAGGTACCGCCACAGTGTTCTCAGTTTGTTTGGTGTTTCATCATCAGGATAGCTGACCCAGGCATTCACTGGTACGGTACCCGCAGAAACCAACAGAGAGTAATGGAGAGCCTACAGGCAGAGTTCGCCGAGATGAAAATACGCATGAATCAATTCATGGATGTGGTTCAAGGGGTGGCTCAAGGACAGCAAGAGCTCAGGCAGATGATACAGAGGAATCCCCCTGCTCAACCAGAGACGGTGACTGATCCTCCAGCTGGAGAGGCTAATGAACCCAATGGACCGGGGCGTATCCCAATCCTACATGTCACCTCCGGTCAACAGCCCGTTCATGATGATCAGGACGATCAGTTCCCCCTGCTGCAGGAAGACTTTGGTATGGGTCGTGGTGTGGACCCCATGTTTAGAAGATTGGAAGAGAGGTTGAAGGCAGTGGAAGGACATAATCCTCTGGGAGTAGATGTTACTGACTTGGGGATGGTCCCAGGTGTGAGAGTGCCACCGAAATTCAAGGTCCCGATATTTGACAAATACAATGGCAACTCTTGCCCGAAGACCTATATGCAAGTCTATTTCCGTAAAATGGTTGCATACTCCAATGACGAAAAGTTGCTTATGTACTTTTTCCGAAACAGCCTAGCTGGGGCATCCCTGGAATGGTATATGAGGCTGGACAGGGCCCACATCCGTTGCTGGAGGGATTTTGCTGAGGCTTTCGTGAAGCAGTATCAGTATAATGCAGACATGGCTCCGGACAGAACTCAACTTCAAAATCTGTCTCTTAAAAGCAATGAGTGCTTCAGAGAATACGCTCAATGGTGGAGAGAAACAGCTTCCCGTGTTCAACCTCCTATGTTGGAGAAGGAAATGGCTAACATGTTCATGAACACTCTGCCAAGACCTTATTTGGAGCGCCTGGTGGGTTGCAATGCCTCCAATTTTGCTGATGTAGTCTCTACCGGAGAGAAGGTGGAGAATTACCTGAGGACATACGAGACCCAGAGTAGAGGTGGATCCTCATCAGGGGTGAAGAAGCCGTTCATTCAGGGACAGAAGAGGAGAGAAGGGGATGCAAGTGCCATATCTTCTTATCAGAACAGGGATAACCGGAGGAATAACTTTCAAAACTATCATCAGCAACCGTATGTTGCGGCTATGACCATTCCAGCTGCAGCACCACTACAATAACAACAACCACAGCGTCAACCAGCTCAGTACCAACCACAACAACCGGGTAACAGACCCGCCTATCAAACGAGGCCAAGGACGATGGACCGGTGTTTCGACACTCTTCCAATGTCGTACGCTTAGTTGCTTTCTAGTCTTCAATAACTACAACTTGTGCAGTTGCGCACTCTGGCTCCTCCCGTTGGTAGACTTCCGGTAGGTTATGACGCCAACGCTAGGTGTAGCTTCCACTCTGGGGCACCTGGCCACAATATTGAGAACTGCAAAGCTTTTAAGCACGTAGTTCAGGACCTCATTGATTCAAAGGCCATCAACTTTGCACCAACTCCTAATGTCGTCAACAATCCCATGCCCCAGCATGGTGGAGCCAACGTTAACATGGTTGAAGGAGAAGTCAAATTAGTCTCTACAGTCAATAATGAATATGGGGATAGTGATTGCGACATCGATAACTGGGTGCGTCCGAGGATCCCGGGTGAAGTTCTCAATAATTGGTCTTCTGAGGAGATTGTCCAAGCCACTTGTCTGGAGGAGTAATTTTCTTTGTTTATTCATGCATATCCAAGTCTTACGTTCCGCCAGGGCGTAATTACTCATTGTAGGGCTCATCTATGTGACACTTGCATTTTTTATCATAAATAAAGGACGTCTTTTTGCATTCAAATATTTCGTTCCCTGTCTTTCTATTTTTGTAGTTTTTCAAAAAAAAATGGCAATGTTTTGTTTAGTTTCCACTTTTTTTCTTTTTTTTCACACTCATAAGCACATACCATCACTCATGCAGATGCACATCACCGGATCCTATTGATAACAGTTCTGTTATGGCTCGCTTCGACTTTGAAAATCCAATCTTTCAAGCTGAAGAAGAGGATGATGAAGACTGTGAACTCCCTGAAGAACTTACCAGGTTATTAAAACAAGAGGAAAGGGTCATTCAACCGCATCAAGAGTCTGTTGAAGTGATTAATCTCGGCACTGAGGACGCCAAGAGAGAAATCAAGATATGGGCTGCTTTGGAAGACAATGTCAAGAAGGGGTTGATTGAATTGCTGCAAGAGTATGTTGACATCTTCGCTTGGTCTTATCAGGACATGCCAGGGCTTGACACAGACATCGTGGTACATCGCTTGCCGCTCAAAGAAGGCTGTCCTCCGGTCAAGCAGAAGCTCAGAAGAACAAGACCAGAGATGGCTGTCAAGATAAAGGAAGAAGTGCAAAAACAGTTGGATGCAGGGTTTCTAGAAGTCACAAATTATCCGCCATGGGTTGCAAATATCGTTCCGGTACCTAAGAAGAATGGAAAGGTACGGATGTGTGTTGACTACCGGGATCTGAACAGGGCTAGTCCTAAAGATGATTTCCCCTTACCTCACATTGATGTTTTGGTGGATAACACGGCTCAGTTCTCGGTATTCTCCTTCATGGATGGTTTTTCTGGCTATAATCAAATTAAGATGGCACCAGAAGACATGGAGAAGACAACATTCATAACCCCATGGGGCACCTTCTGCTACAAGGTGATGCCGTTTGGTCTAAAAGATGCCGGAGCAACATATCAGCGAGCGATGGTGACTCTGTTCCATGATATGATTCATCATGAAATCGAGGTTTATGTTGATGATATGATTGCCAAATCTCAGACAAAAGAAGAACATTTGGTGAATTTGCAGAAACTGTTTGAGCGTTTGAGGAAATTCAAGCTGAGGCTTAATCCGAACAAGTGTACTTTTGGGGTGAGATCTGGAAAACTACTGGGTTTTGTTGTTAGCGGAAAAGGGATTGAGGTGGATCCGGCCAAAGTGAAAGCGATACAGGAAACGCCTGAGCCAAGAACAGAAAAACAAGTTTGTGGTTTCTTAGGGAGGTTGAACTACATTGCAAGGTTCGTCTCTCACCTAACAGCCACGTGTGAGCCAATATTCAAATTGTTGAGAAAAGATCAGGCTATCAGGTGGAATGATGATTGTCAAAGGGCGTTCGGGAAGATAAAAGAGTATTTGCAGAAACCTCCTATCCTTGTGCCTCCGGTCCCAAGGAGACCGCTGATTATGTATTCGACAGTACTAGACAATTCCATGGGTTGTGTTCTCGGTCAACACGACGAGACAGGTAGGAAAGAGCATGCCATCTACTACCTGAGTAAGAAATTCACAGATTGCGAGTCGGGACACTCAATGCTTGAAAAAACATGTTGTGCACTTGCATGGGCTGCGAAGCGATTGAGACAATACATGTTGTCTCACACAACCTTACTGATCTCCAAAATGGATCCAGTCAAGTATATATTTGAGAAGCCAACTCTCACCGGAAGAGTTGCTCGTTGGAAAATGGTACTGACAGAGTACGACATCCAGTATACTTCCCAGAAAGCCATCAAGGGGAGTATTCTGTCAGACTATCTTGCTCAACAGCCAGTTGAAGATTATGAGCCGATGAAGTTTGATTTTCCAGATGAAGACATCATGTTCCTCAAGATGAAAGACTATGAAGAGCCAGTTGTTGAAGAGGGACCTGATCCAGACGAAAAGTGGACTTTAAAGTTTGATGGGGCCGTCAACACCAGAGGAAGTGGAATTGGTGCTATCATTACAACTCCGAAAGGTGCCCACATGCCTTTCACCGCTCGTCTGAATTCCGAGTGCACCAATAATGAAGCTGAGTATGAAGCCTGTATCTTGGGTATTGAGCAAGCCATTGATTTGAGAATCAAGACTTTGGACATCTTCGGAGATTCAGCTCTAGTAATCAATCAAGTGAATGGTGATTGGAACACTCTCCAGCCTACTCTGGTCCCCTACAGAGATTACACGAGAAGACTGTTGACTTTCTTCACGACAGTAAAGTTGTATCATATACCTCGTGACGAAAACCAGATGGCAGATGCTCTTGCTACTCTATCCTCCATGATCAACGTGATTCGGTGGAACCAGGCTCCCAAGATCGACGTGATGCGCCGTGATAGGGCCGCATATGTGTTTGCTGCTGAACTGGTAGTTGATGACAAGCCCCGGTATCACGACATCAAGCGCTTTCTGAAGAATCAAGAGTACCCTGCAGGGGAATCCAACAATGATAGAAAGACTTTGAGAAGATTGGCAGGCAATTGTATATCAAGCCATTCAAACATTACAATCAATACAGTTATCCCAAATTGTACAAAAATATGTCATATAACAAATAAACAATATCATACAACAAGGGTGAAAAGTAGGCAATACCACCAGGGAAGGTCTAATGTTATTCCCCAGCAGAGTCGCCACTTTTCTGTAGCGGTGTATTCGTCGCTATATGATTTATTGATAAAACCATAAGCAAAGTATACAATGAATCGAGTCGCCATCGCACTTTTATTTATCCTAAGGACTGGTTAAAAAGCGAACAAAAACCTGAGAAGTTTTACACGTAGAAAACTAATGAAAAGATCAGAGAATCTGGGTAAGGGGTAAATTACGCAATGGGAAGGTGTTAGGCACCCATGACGTCCTAGGTACTCCTAGGGAGCCCTTTTCACACTTGTTGTATAAAATTTTTATTTTGTTTATGACATATTGTGCAAACATGAATGGGATGATGGGAAAAGAATGTACGATTTTTTATTATTTTTGTGTTTGAACGGATGAACCCGTTGCCTACGTACCTTCCATCAAAGGTAAGGATCAAAACGCCGTAGTTCGGCTAAAAGATTTCCAAAAATTAGTGAGTTCAATTTTAAAACACAAGCACTAAGGCTTTTCATTACCAATGGGAGAAAACTCAACCAACATCAACAATCCCCCACGCGAGGACGGATTCAACATACTACTGAGGGGTTAACCCTATAATAAGTATGGAAGACTTACAATCAACTCACTAAGGATAAGGTAAGATTTACATCAACCTCTATGGTAATTGAAACCTATGGCTAATGTATGAAAACATATTAATAATGGACAAAGCCAAAACAATTGAATGGGTGAAGTTAATTGATTATGATTATTCACAAAATATGGTCAATGTATGATTAAGATTGATTCAAAGAAGTGTTATGAAAAGTGAAGTTTGAAAAATCAAGGACTTAAGGTCCAAGTTTCTAAATTTGAAAAGACATGAAGATGTTTGCACAACAAGTCAAAGTTTTTTGAAAGCAAAGTGTGAAAAGGGGGTTTTGAGACAAAAGGGTGTAGATGATGGAACGTAAAACTTCTTAGAAAGGTTCACCTCTTGAAATCATATAGAAGATGATTCAAGTGTGTCCTTAGGAATAAGCAACAAAGCAAGAAAAAAAATAAAAGCAAGGTGATACCGGATGCCATCAATGGTCTTATACCAATTTCACAAACAAAAGCGGATATCGGATACCAATAAATGGGTTTACACCAATCTCCTAAAACAAAACAATGATACCGGATGCCATCAATGGTCTTATACCAATCTCACAAACAAAAGCGGATGTCGGATACCAATAAATGGGTTTACACCAATCTCCTAAAGTAAAACAAAACTTGGATGTCAGATGCCAATCTATCTGAACTTATACCAACCTCCAAGGGATGATCATAGGAATACAAATGCCAACAACATGGACTTATAATTGCATCCTCACATACAACAAACAAACAAGCATTTAAGCAATGGACATGAGTGACCAAATGAGATGGTCTTACACTCTGTCCCTTCCAAATCATAGGAACAATGGCCAAAGAACATGGTCTTACAATTGTCCTCAATGGGTAAACTCAAATAAGGATCACAAAGATATGCAATGATGATCATGCAATAATGAACAAATTAATGATGATGAGTGCACAAAGGCAAGCAAGCAAACATGTACAAATGATACAATCAAACAAACATTTAGCACCCACTATAACCAAACAATTAGGCTCAATCAAAGGGTTAGACTTAAAAGTCAACTGGAATAGGGTAAATGGCGCTCTTAACCTTGACATTGAGAGCCAAGGTGAAGCATATGAAAGGATATGAGGGGTGTGCCTCATCACTCTTATCCCTGGTCAGGGAGAGCATTGAATATCAGAAGGTGTGGGAGTTCAGAAAGATGGAACTCTCTCCACAAGTTAGACTCGATAGATCTTGGGTTTTTACTCACTATGCATCAACACATGTGGTGTGAGCAAGGTGAGTGACTCACAGAATAGTAGGAGATAGGCTACATATCTCTTTTGTCTACCAATTGCCTCATATGAGGTCTTTACCTGCTTGGGGACAAATTTAAACAATCACAAACATCGCCTCTTAAGGAGGACTTCAGACAGTTGCCTGGCTAAATAACAAGCCAGGTCTTCCAGACTACATGGAGACAAGAGATTCTACCTCAATGCAAATGCTTAGCAAAGCAAGCTAGTTCTCAAGGAACTAAAGCGACTATGGTACCTGAAATCAATCAAATATAATCAGTACTCAAGTCACAAAGTCAAAACAGACAAGTTAAGAACCAACAGACAACACAATCAATCACATGTGCAAAGCACAAACTCAAATGAAATGAGTTAGCATCCTACAAAACAAACCAAGTTAGTTCATGATAATCAAATAAACAAAAATCAATCAACTTGAGTTAATCTCCTTAAAGCATTTTGCTTCTTAACCTGAAAAAACAACTCAAATGTGAGAAGTAAGACCACTAGGACAAGCCTAGGGTCAAAAGGAGGTAAAAAAATCAAAACAGCAAGTGAAAATTGATCAAAATCAAGATTTATCAAACAAGAACAAAGTTTAATTGGTCTCATGTCAAAACTATGCACCAAATCCATTTTATACACATAACATGTCAAACTATGCATTTTGGAATCACAATGGAGCTAACAGAATGATCACACTGAAACCAATATCAAAACAGCTCAATAAGTTCCACAAAAATTCCAGCTCAAACAGAACACATTCAATGAGCATCATATCAAATTTCATGTTATTTGGACAAGTGGAAGTAGGGGAATTAAATCAGGAAGTCATGGTATGCAAATACAACTCCAAGTAAGGCTACAAATCATGTGCCAACTTCAAATGAATGCCAAACAGTGAAAGCAAATGATAAATGAATGGGACCAAAGCCAAGATGAAGTTAAACATGTTAAGAACCACTCCACCAAATTTCATCTCCACATGATAAGGAATGAGAATTTTACAACATATGTAAGTTGATTACTCAAGAAACGTTCACAAAATGGTAAACAGCAAACAAAAATACCAATCAAATAGGAAATTGATCAACAAATCCTACAAAAAATCATGGTTAAACTAGACATATAGATGTAATCACATGCAAAAATCCAGAGCAAATGACATTCAATGAGCATGGAAACAAAATTCATGAACATGGCATAACATAGTGTGACACACATTGTCACACTCAAAAAGTTCACATCATATCTCTCTAACCAGGAACTCAAAAATAGCAAACTATACATCAAAATCACCAGGAAAGAGTCTAGATCATGCCTATAAAATTTCATGCATTTTGGAACAAGCATCATTATTTTGTGAATGAAATGGCAAAACATACATCAAAAGCATACATGTCCAAAGTCATTAGGCAAAATCAAAAATCAATCAGGAACAACATTTGTTATCATACCTAAAAAAACTAGAGAAAATTTGGAAATCAACACAAAAATCCTCACTCAATTTGGATAAAAGGTGAATTAATTATGAATTTTTGAAGATTAATGAAAAAAATGAAATAATTGTTTAAGAATGAAATGCAATTAAATAAGCTGAGTGGCAATTTTGTAATTCCAGCGAGCCAGGGGCGAAACGCGCCCGTTTCATTAAAGCGGTGGCCGCACGTGATTGGCCAGAAGCGGCGGGAAACAAGAAATTTGAACACAGGCCAGGCGAATTGGATCTAAACGCGAATCTGGAAAGGAATTTTGTGTGTTCTTGGTGTTTTTACATTGTTCATCATCAACATTCACAAAACTCCATGGAAATGTACAAACCATATATGAATGGAATCAGCATGCAACGTACATCACTAATATCACCATAATTTCATCCAGAACTCAACATACAAAAAGATTCAATCAAGAAAAGTTTTGCATCTAAATGTTCAAATCAAGATTTCTCCATGAATACTCAATGATTTAGCATGATTCGAATTGCAGTCTATTCTACGTTGTACGCTCTACAAAAGCCATATCGCAATTTTAAGCATGGTGAGAATCGAGATCTAACCTTAGTGATGGTAGCTGTTGGATTTCGCGCGAATTTCACTTGGACAGGTTGAAACAGATGATGATTGATGATGCAGGAGTTGACTGGAACAAGTAGCTCAGCTCAATTAGGCTCCAGATGCACGAATGATCGAACTGCCATGCGAGCTCAAGGTTGTGACAGCCGCAGATTTGATCGATTCTTCCACAATTGATTGCAAACAGTTGATCTAAACCACCTGCAGATGATGAACAAGGCAAAAGATAGCACAGAGAACAATGGATTCTTGATGAACAATTGCAAAAAAGTGTGAAGAAAAGTTGAGAAAATTGAGAGAATTGGTGAATTTTGAAGTTTGGATCTGAGAATTGTGATTGTGGATCCTGAGCATTCTGTTAGGATTAAGCCTTTATAGTTCCTCTTAATCCATGCCTTAATCATGTTTAGCTCAATTTGGATGGATTAGTGAATTGCACACATTATGCACTTTGGCCAATTTGCCCTTTGATAGCTTGAACCAATGGAACAGTGATTTTCCTTTTGCAGCAAGTCACAAATTGCATTTAGAAGTGAATAGAATTGGTTTGGTATGAAAATCCCTTGTACTTTTGAATTTGACCTTTTTTCCCACCAAATATTAAATGGTTCACTTGAAAAATGACCTTTTTATGTGAAGGTTTTTGATGAAATGTGATGATGGATTTGGATAGTACCCATCAAATGTGGTTTGCTCAAAAAAGAATCAACCAATTTGGCCTTTCCATTCAAAAGTTATGGCACTTTGAACTTCAACTTTTTCTGAAAATGATTTGATCATAACTTGCCAACCACACATGGGAAATGAGTGTTCTTGGACTTTTTGGAAAGGAAAGAGCAAGATCTTCAACTTTCATGTTGGACAAATTTTGATTTGAAGCTTGCTTGGACATGTAATTTTGAGGAGAATGACTTTCCATTTTTGGCAGGTGAAAATTACAGGTCATTACTATTTTTGGAAACTTTTTGTCTGACCTCAAATCCTTCACTGTGGATGTTTGAAATGCCAAATGAGGCTTATATGGACATGAATGAGACCTTTCCAACCATCTCACACCTTCCAATTCCTGATTAAATGCACAGTTGACTACAGTTGACTTTGCTAGGGTTTTGGTTGACTGAGCCAAGTTCTGATGAATTTCAAGCCTTTTTCTCTTGAGATCTTGATACCAAATGATGTCACAACTCATATGAACTTTTAATGAATGATCATGGTGCCCAAATTCTTCAAGAATGGTCACCATCCATTGCTCAATGACTGATTTGACTATTTTGACCTAGTTTGCTTCATCTGCAAGAAACAAGGTTAAATGACAATATTTTTGTACTTTTGGTTAGTAAACAAATGAAAAGCAATGATATACAAATGCAATACATGCTTGGTGATCAAAAATCACACTCAAAAGATACCCACCCACTAGGAGGGAATCAAAGGTGTACAATGATCCTTGAGGCAATGAATGGTATGATATGATGCCTTGAGGGATCTTAGGGACAAAAATTGGGGTCTTACAAATATGATTGGGAAGATTGAGCCGACTGCTTCCAATGGGCACCGCTTCATCCTTGTTGCCATCGACTATTTCACCAAGTGGGTCGAAGCAGCGTCATTTTCGAAGGTCATCAGACATGTGGTTGCCCGATTCATTAAGAAAGAAATCATTTGTCGCTATGGGATTCCCGAAAGAATCATTATTGATAATGGTTCTAATCTCAACAACAAAATGATGAAGGAGTTGTGCCAGAACTTCAACATTCAGCATCACAATTCTTCCCCTTACCGCCCTAAGATGAACGGTGTTGTTGAGGCGGCAAATAAGAACATAAAGAAGATTGTGCAGAAGATGGTCGTTACGTACGGAGATTGGCATGAGATGCTACCCTTCGCCTTGCATGGGTACCGTACTTCAGTACGTACATCGACCGGGGCAACCCCTTACTCCCTTGTGTATGGTATGGAAGTAGTCCTACCTGTTGAAGTGGAGATTCCTTCTCTAAGAGTCCAGTTGGATGTCAAGTTAGACGAAGCTGAATGGATTCGGACAAGGTTCAATGAGTTAAGTCTTATCAAAGAGAAGCGAATGGCATCCATTTGTCATGGGCAGTTGTATCAAAGTCGGATGAAGAGAGCCTTTGATCAGAAAGTGCATCCTCGATGCTTCCAGGTCGGAGATTTGGTGTTGACAAGGATCCTTCCTCCTCAGTCAGATCACAGGGGAAAGTGGACTCCTAACTATGATGGACCGTATATTGTCACCAAGGTTTTTGATGGTGGGGTCTTAATGCTTGCAAGGATGGATGGTGAAAACTTCACCTCCCCGGTGAACTCAGACGCAGTTAAAAAATACTTCGCATGAAATAGACCCGCTGGACAATAAAAAGATCAGTCCAGGCAAAAATGGGCATCCCGGTGAACCAAGAAAATGAAAAAGGTTCGGGCAAAAATTAGGGATTAAAAGTGAAAAGTTTGTAATGCCAAATGCCAAATGAGGCTTATATGGACATGAATGAGACCTTTCCAACCATCTCACACCTTCCAATTCCTGATTAAATGCACAGTTGACTACAATTGACTTTGCTAGGGTTTTGGTTAACTGAGCCAAGTTCTGATGAATTTCAAGCCTTTTTCTCTTGAGATCTTGATACCAAATGATGTCACAGTTCATATGAACTTTTAATGAATGATCATGGTGCCCAAATTCTTCAAGAATGGTCACCATCCATTGCTCAATGACTGATTTGACTATTTTGACCTAGTTTGCTTCATCTGCAAGAAACAAGGTTAAATGACAATATTTTTGTACTTTTGGTTAGTAAACAAATGAAAAGCAATGATATACAAATGCAATACATGCTTGGTGATCAAAAATCACACTCAAAAGATACCCACCCACTAGGAGGGAAGCAAAGGTGTACAATGATCCTTGAGGCAATGAATGGTATGATATGATGCCTTGAGGGATCTTAGGGACAAAATTTGGGGTCTTACAGATGCCCCTATTTAAGGTCATTCTAGCCGGAGAAGTGAAGTTTAGAAATCTTCATCTCGACGCGGTAGAATGGGCTTAAATAACAATAATGAGACAAATTTTTGGTCTTTAGGAGACCTCATGATGCAAATGTATGCGTGCAAAAGACACAAACTCTGTGGGGATAATGGATTCACACAGAAGAAAAGACGATCCATCGGAGTAATGCACTCACCAGGCACAGAGACTCTAACAGGACTCTTATGGGGATAATAAAAGAAAAAGAATGCGTGAGCAGGACACGACTCCGAGTTAGGGAAAACAAAACTGACATCACATTTGCAAGACACGACTCTGATTAGGGGATACCAGAAATCAGACTAGAGACCTCACTGGGGAAGCAAAGGACTCATACTGGGGAAAGAAGCAATTCCAAAGGGAACACATCCATTGGAATGACTCAAGTTGACCCATAAAATGCACGTACTGGGGATAACACCAATACAGCAACACAAATAGCAATACAAATCCGCTGGGGAAATCTAGAAAAGCCAAAGATGAGATGTTACCGGCATAAAGGCAACAAACTCAGGAAGAAATAATATCTAAGACCGGTATAAGGGTGAGAGATATCAATCAATCCAAACATCTGAGAAAGACCTGAAAAAGGTACATCAACTCAGGCAAATCTGACTCCACAGGGGACCAAGGTCATAATAGGGAGCAGACAGGAAGGAACACCAGGGATACCGAGGTATATAATAGGTGACCGACCGAAACGTGAATTGGTATATATGCCAAAACACTCATCATCCTGAAGAAAAGCTAGAAAAGCAGACTTGTTTATAGGATGGATATTCGAATCCACAAGGAATATGAATCTTACCCTGCGGAGAAAACAATCAAAAAGATTGACCCAAGAGTGCATGAGACATATTATTCATTACCGGCAGACCGTGAATAATATACTCGAAAAGGAAGAGACACCCGAGATACCGGAGTATATAATAGGTGATCTACCGACAACGTGAATTGGTATATATGCCAACACACTCGTCATCCGAAAGGAGGGCTTGAAAAAGCAAATCAACTTACAGGATGGACATTCGAATCCACAACAGGAAAAACGAATCTTACTCAACTGGGGACACAAACCCAAAGAGTGCATGAGATATAATATCCATTACCGTCAGAACGTGGATAGAATACTCGCATGAGATATATTATTTATTACTGGCAGACCGTAGACAATACACTCGCATGGTAAGAAACACCAGGGATACCGAAGTATATAATAGGTGATCTACCGACAACGTGAATTGGTATATATGCCAACACACTCATCATCCGAAACACAAACTGGTTAAAGGATGGGTATTCGATTCTACAAAGAATACGAATCTTACTCTACTGGGGGAAGATCAACAAAGGATTCCAACCAAGGAGTGAAAGAGACATACTATTCATTACCGGCAGACCGTGAATAATATACTCAAAAGGAAAAGACACCAGAGATACCGAGGTATATAATAGGTGACTAACCAAAATAAGAGACAATCGATACCAAGCATCCGGGTAAACGAAAGACAACTCAAAGAGGATAAATTGCAAGCAACCGGCAATTATCCAAACAACAAATATTCGATTCCGCAAAGGGAATAACGAATCTTCCTCGACTAGGGAAACACAAAAGGCTTCTACTGAAGAGTGCGTGAGATATATTATCCATTACCGTCAGAACGTGGATAACACACTCGCATGGAAGATTATCCACAACCGGTTACTGGGTTAACAAAGGATAAATCGACCAAAAAGAAAGGCATCGGGATACCAAAACTAGGGATATAATGATGACCGATCAAAGGGAGCAACAATCATTACCGAGCAAACGGGTAAATGAAAGGCTGCTGGGAATGAATTGCAAGCATCCGGCAATTATTCACAGGGACTGGCTGGGGATACATTGATAAACAATCAATGATCCGGGGAACAAATCACTAGCAAACGGTGAAAAGACCCACTGGCAACTTCAAAAGGGATAACATTGCGAGCATACGGCAATGATCCAGAAGACACTTGCTGGGGATAAATTGCTAGCATCCGGAAATTATCCACAAGCAAAGGGAGGAATATCAACATCAAATATTGAATGATGATAACCACAAAGAGTAACCGTCATCGGTTAGGATGAACAACAAGGTTAACTCTGCAAAGGAGAAATTAGGGTTTACAACTACCGAATACGGGGTATAATACCAAAAATCTGGCTGAGGAAACAAGAGGTTAACACTACCGACTCAGCTGGGATAAAATTGCAAGCAACCGGCAATTATCCAACTGTACCATAAGGCACAAACTCCGATGGGGAGAACAATCACAACATGGGATTTATAACTACCGAATACGGGGTAGAAGACCACAAACTCCACTGGGGATCGGATGAATGAAGGCCAAATACTGAGCACTTATTCAACTTATACCACCGGGAAACGCCAACTTTGTTGGGGATAAAAATCACAACAACAGAAAATCCACCATCAACCAGAACAAACCACAAAGGTTACTTCTGCTAGGGGAAAAAGATAGGACTTACAACTACCGAATACGGGGTAGTAGCCATACTCTGGTGGGAATAACCACAAACTAGGGTTTACATCTACCGAATACCGGGTAGAAAACCAACAACTCTGCGTGGGGATGGAACGAATCACAAATCCGCACGGGAAACAAAATAGGGTTCATAACAAAACCACACACTGTTGGAGAGCAGGCAAATGGGGTTTACGACTACCGACTACTGGGTAGAAGACCAACAACTCTTGCTTGAGGAATAAAAGGTATATAACCACAAATTCCGCCAAGAAGCAAGAACATAGGACTTACAACTACCGGTCACTGGGTAGAGGCCCAACAAAACTCCGCTGGGGATAAATGAATTGATGCCGGTTACTGGGCACATCATTCATTTCTTCCACAGGGAAGCACGAGAAACAGCTGACAAAACGCCGATTCGGGGCTGATCCGAAAAGACAGACTGAATCAAAACACGTCCTATGAGGATATAACTCAATAGGAAAATCCATCCCAATTTATGTATTGGGAGGAGACGGAAGAAACCGCCATCCACGAGGATATATCTCAGTGGGGAACTGCAGAAGGAAAAACAGACACTTTCTGCTTATGGGCTGACTTTATATGGAGAGATTAACCACCCGACATCTGTTTGGGAAGATCTATAAAGATCTGCATCGCCCATAGCAGGAGGACAACAAACAAAAGATATATGGCAAAAAATGCAATATGAATATCTGGATGTTTTATGAATATGCATGAATATGCGTGATTTATGTTTGATGAATGCTGACAAAACAGACATATCTAACACCAACAGGTCCAGGAACTAAACGCCCGGTACTATACTTCCAAGGGAAAAACCAACTGGAAAGCCAATCTGCTAGAGATCCATATGCTGTAAAGCAAAGATCTGCGGGTACCGCAGGGGATCAGGAGAATCCTGAGGATATCTGCTGGGGATCCCAGCATCAACTGAGAAACAAGAGTTCATGGCTCAACTAAGAACTGCTGCAAAAGCAACTCCAAAAAAATCCGGGGAACAACCCACTGAAGAAGAATCATCCGAGTAGAATCTAACTGCACAAGCAACTCTACTGGGGAAAGTTGTCATCCATCCTCTTGGGGAACAACCCACTGAAGGAAAAAGCACCACACAAGTAGATTCTGCAACAAGCCACTCTACTCGGGGAGAACATACATCCGACGGATCACACAAGTGGATTCTGCAAATAGCCACTCTACCGAGGATCAAAAGTAATCAGGAACCTTACTGGGGATTGAGATAGCTTTCAACAGGCAGAAACTGCCACAACAACCATTCTGCAGACTAAGCTGGGAAAAATAGAAAGCAACCATGCTGAGGAGAGACACAACAACTCCGATGGCGACTGCTCTGAGGAGAGACTATTGCTGGAGAAGAACGCGAGGTCTGCAACAACACTCTGCTCGCGACTATACTGGGGAACACCCCCACCAACAGCTCTGCTTGCGACAATGCTGAAGAAAGCGGTAAAGTACCGAGATATCAATCCACCAACCACTGAATCTACCACAATGAGAACAACCAATGCTGGGGAGATTACTGCTGGAGAAGAAACTGAGTCTTCAACAACATCTCTGCTTGGGGAACAGCCCCAACAGCAAAGCGGGAGAAATAGGATACAATCAAATGCCAGGAATATGAACCAAGGTCTTACCTGTTGGGAATCATACCACCCTCGGGAGAGCACTGAGACATCCCTGAGTATCCTTTTGTCGTTGTGAATATTCACTTTGTTTAAAACAGCAATTTTGAAAAATTTTGTTTAAAACAATGACACTTTATCAATTAAAACAATGCAAAACATTTGTTGAATTGAAACAAATAAGAGTGCAAATAATTGGATAAAAGCTCAAATTTATTTGATGGAATGGTAGCCTGCAAATGGCAAGACTGCATAGATCTATACAAATTTGAAATCAGCGATATATATTGGAAGAGGGCTACATTGAACATAA
Organism: Lathyrus oleraceus; assembly: GCF_024323335.1. Classification (NCBI taxonomy): domain Eukaryota; kingdom Viridiplantae; phylum Streptophyta; class Magnoliopsida; order Fabales; family Fabaceae; genus Lathyrus; species Lathyrus oleraceus. The sequence continues at coordinate 402,854,544 of NC_066583.1, forward strand.
TGATCCTTTCTCTACCAATTTGAATCTCGATGTATGCGAAGCTTCAGTCGGCGACGAATCGAGAACCTCTGACGAAAAGACGGCTGCGGAACAGAAAGTCTTATCAGGATGCAGGTATTTGCCAAATCCCTAATTTTTGCCTAGATTGACCCAGGGTGAGGTACTCGATCTAGCGGGATGCAAATATATTTTTTTTCCAGTCTCTAATTTTTGCCTGGATTACCCTTGCGGGTTCTCCACCGAGACGCTCATTTTTGCTTAAGTCGCCCTTTCGGGTTTTCAACTTAACGAGCCATTCTGTTTTTCATTTGCATATACCTCTTTTTTTTTAGGCAAAGTACTTTGAAAGCATCAAAGCTCCGCCTGAAAAGGCTCTCTTAACAACATATGGACCCTCACAGTTCGGAGTCCACTTGCCCCTGGAATCGGGCACGAAAGACAAAACTTTCTTGAGCACGAGGTCACCTTCTCGGAACACACGAGGCTTGACCTTCTTATCGAATGCTTTCTTCATTCTCTGCTGATATAACTGACCATGACACATGGCAGTTAATCGCTTCTCTTCAATCAAATTCAGTTGGTCGTAACGACTCTGGATCCATTCAGCATCAGTCAACTTGGCTTCCATCAAGACTCTCATTGATGGGATCTCCACCTCTACTGGGAGAACAACTTCAATGCCGTAAACAAGAGAAAAAGGGGTTGCCCCTGTTGAAGTGCGTACAGATGTACGATATCCATGCAAAGCAAATGGCAGCATCTCGTGCCAATCTTTGTACGTAACTGTCATCTTCTGGATAATCTTCTTGATATTCTTATTGGCAGCTTCAACAGCCCCATTCATCTTAGGTCTGTAAGGAGAGGAATTATGGTGTGCAATCTTGAATTCAGCGCACAACTCATCCATCATCCTATTATTCAGATTAGATCCATTATCAGTAATGATCTTATCTGGCACACCATAACGGCAAATCAGCTGGTTCTTGATAAACTTCACAACCACCTGTCTGGTCACATTCGCGTACGAAGCGGCCTCAACCCATTTGGTGAAGTAGTCAATTGCTACGAGAATAAACCTGTGTCCGTTGGACGCTTTCGGCTCAATCATGCCGATCATGTCGATTCCCCACATAGGGAAAGGCCATGGTGATGAAATCACATTCAGAAGTGTCGGAGGAATATGAATCTTATCCGCATAAATCTGACATTTGTGGCATTTCTCCACATATTTGCAGCAGTCAGACTCCATTGTCAGCCAATAGTAGCCTGCTCTCAACATCTTCTTAGGCATGGCATGTCCATTGGAATGAGTACCAAATGAACCCTCATGGACCTCAGTCATCAACAGGTTTGCTTCGTGTCTATCCACGCATCTGAGCAAAACCATGTCAAAATTTCTTTTATACAGCACTTCACCACTGAGGTAGAAACTGCCAGACAACCTTCTCAAAGTTTTCCTATCTCTCACAGATGCCCCAGGCGGGTAGACCTGGTTCTGGAGGAAATTCTTGATATCAAAGTACCAAGGCTTGTCATCATTCACTTCTTCGACTGCAAATACGTGAGCTGGTCTATCCAAGCGCATCACGACAATATTGGGAACCTCATTCCAATACTTGACAACAATCATTGAGGCGAGCGTAGCAAGAGCATCTGCCATCCGATTATCCTCTCGAGGAATATGATGAAAGTCAACTTCTGTAAAGAATGTTGAAATCCTTCTTGCGTAATCTCTGTATGGAATGAGACTTGGCTGATTCGTCTCCCATTCACCCTTGATCTGATTGACAACCAGGGCTGAATCACCATAAACATCAAGATGTTTGATTCTCAAATCAATACATTCTTCAAGTCCCATAATACAGGCCTCATACTCAGCCATATTATTCGTGCATTTGAAAGTTAGCCTTGCTGCAGGCGGAATATGTGTGCCATGAGGAGTAACAATTACTGCCCCAATACCATTTCCGTATTGATTTACAGCGCCATCAAACACCATTGTCCATCTGGAACCAGGTTCTGGACCTTCATCAAGTGTAGGCTCATCACAATCTTTCATTTTCAAATACAGAATTTCCTCATCAGGGAAGTCATACTGAACTGACTGGTGATCTTCAATTGGCTGGTGCGCTAAATGGTCAGCCAAGATACTACCTTTGATAGCTTTCTGAGCTCGATACTTGATATCATACTCAGACAACAACATCTGCCAACGGGCAATCCTCCCAGTTAAAGCAGGCTTCTCGAAGATATACTTGATCGGATCCATTCTGGATATCAACCAAGTTGTATGATTTATCATGTACTGGCGCAAACGCTTAGCAGCCCAAGCTAAAGCACAGCACGTCTTCTCAAGCATAGAGTACCGAGACTCACAATCAGTAAACTTCTTACTGAGGTAGTATATAGCAAATTCCTTCTTCCCTGATTCATCTTGTTGACCGAGGACACAACCCATCGAGTCTACAAGTACAGTCAAATACATAATCAGAGGTCTTCCTTCCACAGGCGGAGACAAGATCGGAGGTTCAGACAAATATTCCTTGATACTGTCGAAAGCTTTCTGGCAATCCTCGGTCCAATCATGAGATTGATCTTTCCGGAGGAGCTTGAATATCGGCACACATGTGGCAGTCATGTGGGATATAAATCTGGAAATGTAATTCAAGCGGCCAAGAAAACCTCGGACTTGCTCCTCAGTTTTGGGTGCAGGCATCTCTTGTATTGCTTTGACCTTGGCAGGATCAACTTCAATACCTCTTTCGCTTACCACAAAACCCAACAACTTGCCGGAACGGACTCCAAATGTACATTTGTTCGGATTCAAACGAAGTCTGAACTTCCTCAGACGCTGAAAAAGCTTCAACAAATGCTCAACATGTTCAATTTCCGTTCGGGACTTAGCAATCATATCATCAACATAGACCTCTATCTCCTTGTGCATCATATCATGAAACAAGGTAGTCATAGCTCTTTGATACGTGGCTCCGGCGTTCTTCAGACCGAAGGGCATCACTCGATAACAGAATGTTCCCCAAGGTGTGATGAATGTTGTCTTCTCCATATCTTCGGGTGCCATTTTGATTTGATTATATCCGGAATATCCGTCCATAAAGGAAAAGACTTTGAATTTAGCTGTATTGTCTACCAACATATCAATGTGTGGTAGAGGAAAATCATCTTTCGGACTAGCTTTATTCAAATCTCTGTAATCAACGCACATACGGACTTTTCCGTCCTTCTTAGGAACAGGCACAATATTGGCCACCCATTGAGGATATGTAGAAGTCACCAGAAACCCCGCATCAATTTGCTTCTGAACTTCCTCTTTGATCTTCACTGCCATATCTGGATGAGTTCTTCTGAGCTTCTGCTTCACTGGCACGCACTCAGGCTTCAAAGGCAAGAAATGTTGCACAATATCTGTATCTAGACCCGGCATGTCTTCATATGACCAAGCGAAGATATCGGAATATTCTCGTAGCAACTCAATCAGATCCTTCTTGACAGACTCTTCAAGAAGTGCCCCAATCTTCACCATACGAACACAATCCTCAGACCCCAAGTTGACTGTTTCCAAATCTTCAAGGTGCGGCTGAATGATCTTCTTCTCATGCTCAAGGAGACGGGAAATTTCATTAGGAATTCCTTCAACATCATCTTCCTCTGCCTCGAATACAGGGAATTCAAAATTGGGAGATGGCGTTGGATCATTATGTTCAATGGGTTTTAAGATCAACCTGCATAATGATTTTGGTTAATGAAAAACTTTAGAATTTAAACAAACAAACCATTATGTAGATGAAAAATGTTTGCTTTTATTCTTGTTTTTATGGGTTTTTTGTGATCACTGATTTCATGCAAAAGCAAAAAGTGAAAACAAATGAAAAACAAATGTTTAACAATGCATTAATTGAATGAAAACATCATTGTATATATGCTGCCAACAATGTCATCACTTCTCCTTTTGGCATGGGAGAAGGGTTTTAAACAAAGTGAACAATTACTCTGATCTATGGATGACTATAGGAACATCTACAGCGACCCAATTGTGGCAGACACCACCAGGTATAACGAAATTGTTCAGATCTTCTGCGTCCTCTTCCAGAATAGCAGCAACTTCTTCCTCAGGTTGATCATCATGGATGAATCCTCCACTCGTGAACAACCCTTGCTCATTATGTGCCCCAGAACAGTAGCCAATGCCAGCCCGGGATCTGTTGTCTTCAAGTTCAATCACCTTCCCTAAACCAGCAACTGCACCACATTCAATGGCCAGTTTCGCATCTCGGTAGGAAGCGAATGAAGGAGACTTCTTCTCGATTGGTTCATCAATAGATAAAGCTTGGAATGGCGTTCCAACTTCATCTTCAGCGTCAATGTAGGAGAAAGAAGACAAGTGGCTAACCAGGAGAGCCTTTTCTCCCCCTACCACAACCAGTTTCTTGTTCTTGACAAATTTCAGCTTCTGGTGTAGGGTGGATGTCACGGCGCCTGCCTCGTGAATCCATGGCCTGCCTAAGAGACAGCTATAAGATGGGTGGATATCCATTACCTGGAAGGTAACCTGGAAATCACTAGGTCCAATTTTGATAGGGAGATCAACTTCTCCAATCACGGTCTTGCGCGACCCATCAAATGCCTTCACAACAACCCCACTCTGCCTCATAGGAGGACCCTGATATGACAATCTAGAGAGTGTGGATTTTGGCAATACATTTAAGGATGATCCAGTGTCCACCAGTACATTGGACATGGCATCAGATTTGCAATTCAGAGATATGTGTAAAGCCATGTTGTGGTCTCTTCCCTCCTCAGGGAGATCGGCGTCACTAAAACTCAAAGTGTTGCAAGCAGTGATGTTTGCAACTATACTGTCAAATTGCTCAATGGTGACGTCATGATCGACATACGCCAAATCCAATACTTTCTGCAGAGCCTCCCTATGGGGTTCTGAATGCAACAACAAGGATAGTATGGAGATTTTGGATGGCGTTTGTAGAAGCTGGTCTACAACATTATACTCGCTCTTCTTGATGAGCCTCAGCATCTCATCAGATTCTTCATTCACAATGCCACTCGGGCCAACTGAAGAATTAGGAGTTTTTTGTATGGAGGAGGGTCTGGCAACATCAAGTGCCGGATTCTGAATATTAACAGCGGTCCCAACCGGACGCTCAGCAGATTCAGAAGCAACAGGGGCTTTGGGAGGTGTAGAGAAAACACGACCACTCCGGGTCAGCCCGCTTACATCAGCGATGTTGGTTACAGCAGTTGAGGGAAAAGGCACTTCTACCCCATCTTGCACAGCAACAGGGTTATATCTGAACGGCACTGCTCGGTCAGACGAATAAGGCACGGGGCCTGCATGTTTAATCACCAAGGAGGGAGAAGCTTTCGGCTTGCTGCTATCATAGCGAATAACAACAGGCTCGGGTAACTTAAACACGGGGGATATAACATTAACCTCTGGTTCGTCCTCATCGACATTACGATTCTACAGAATCTCAATGGTTCCTTCGTCTAATAACTCTTGCAATTCTCTGCGGACCTGGTTGCAACCCAAGCGGTTCACCGAACAGATGCGGCATTTGTCGTGGTCATGCTCCATGTGGCTGTACTGACACAGCAAACGATGTAATTCCACCAACGACTGTCGAATATGACTTACATATTTGACCTTGTATTTCCCAGGGCATCCTTGGACCATATTCACAGATTTCCCGTGCGAAGGCAGTGGGTTCTTAGTGACATTTGGGCCTGAATCTTCAAAGCTCAAAATCCCACATCTCATAAGGTCTTGAACCTTAGTCTTGAGTGGATAACAGTATTCAATATTATGGCCCGGAGCTCCGGAGTGATACACACAATGCTGATCTGGTTTATACCACCATTGTGGGTTTGCAGGAATAGCAGGAGGATCCCTGGGAGTAACCAATTTCCTTTCCAACAAGGAAGGATATAGCTCTGCATATGACATCGGAATCGGATCGAAGCTGATCTTCTTCCTATCATAGTTCATGTTAGCTTGATTGGTTGTGCTTCCACGAGGCTGGTAAGCCTGTTGCTGTGGGCGTTGCTGTTGCTGATATTGAGGCTGTTGATATTGTTGCTGATGCTGAGCTTGCTGATTATCTCTGAATACAGGTGCTATATGAGCCACCTGGTGCTGATGACCGGCACGGCGTGCGGGTTTCCTCTGAACAGGAGGTTTCCTTGATTTGCCATGGGATTGCACAGCATGTGCTTCCCCATCCTTCTTCTTAGCAAATGCTCCATACCGCTTGCTAGAAGAGCCTTCATCTTTCGCCAAACATCCTTCACGGACACCTTCTTCCAACCTCATCCCCATATTCACCATCTCGGTGAAATCAGAGGGAGCACTAGCGACCATCCGCTCATAATAAAAAGAACTAAGAGTCTTCAAGAAGATCTTAGTCATCTCTTTCTCTTCCAGCGGAGGAGTAATTTGAGCAGCCAGCTCTCGCCACCTCTGGGCGTACTCCTTGAAGGTTTCCTTGTCCTTCTGCGACATGGACCTGAGTTGATCTCGGTCAGGTGCCATATCGATGTTATATTTGTACTGCTTGACGAAGGCTTCGCCAAGGTCGTTGAAGGATCTGATATTAGCACTATCCAAGCTCATGTACCATCTGAACGCAGCGCCAGACAGACTGTCTTGAAAATAATGAATCAACAGCTGATCATTATCGGTCTGAGTAGACATCTTCCTGGCGTACATGACCAGGTGAGATAGTGGACAGGTGTTCCCCTTGTACTTCTCAAAGTCAGGCACTTTGAATTTAATCGGTATCTTCACACCGGGAACAAGGCATAACTCGGCAGCAGACTTGCCGAACAGATCTTTACCCCGAAGAGTCTTCAATTCCTTCCTCAGCTCAAGGAATTGGTCATTCATGGCGTCCATCTTTTCATTGACATCCGGGCTCTCAGACGGCTCGGAATGATAGATGGTGTCGTCTATCCTCGGCATGGTATGCACGACAGGAGGGGGAAGCAACAGGGACCGGGCTAGATGCCGGCGTGTGAGCAAAAGTTGGAGCAGGGATGTCCGGCATGAAACCTGGAGGCATACCCCAAGGGAACCCGGCTGGCATGGCGTGAGACCCAAAATGAGCACCGGCGGCTGGCGCAGACGGAGCTACAATTTCAGAGACGACAGTCCTCTGAACAGGAGTTACAGGCGGTTGAGCAGGTTGATTCTGAGCAGCAAGAAGTTGCTCCATCAAAGCGCCAAGTCTGGCGACCTCTTCCTTCAGTTCTCTGTTCTCTTGCTCTAGCTGATCCATAACTCTGGCAGAATTTGCTCTCGTATAGTACCGGTGAGTCAGCTTGTCTTCAAAATAAATGAAGAACACAGAGTCAGCACAAGAAGACCAGAAACAAGGTACCTGCTTATGCAAAATGATGCATGAAGTGCTAATGTATATGCTTTGTTTATTTTCAAGGAACCCTTAGGTATTATTTGCAATTTTTGGAATTTTAAAGCATTTATTATCATTATGGAAAATATCTCATTCAATATATCGAGACAAAGAAGTACAGCATTTTTGATTCAATTACAAGGAGAAAAGGAAAATAACATCCTATGAATCCCTAGTAGCTCGGGATGCTGGAAGACGAGAAACACACAGCTTCTTGATCTCTCTCTCATAGGCAGCCTCCATATCTGCTTTCTCCTTAGCCAGCTGATCATACCTCCTCTTCCAAAACATGGAAGACTGAGGAAGCAAGGAAGTCCAAGTGTCGTTCGGATCGTCGATCACCCGATGCTCAAGGAACTCAATCAGAGCATCTTTCTCCTTAATCTGCTGCAGCAATTCCTCTCTTTCACGGATCCAAGCACGTGAAAGGTCTTCTTCTCTCAACTCCTCTACACGTTGGGTAGGGAGGGTTGAAGGCCCAGCCACGTCCAACGGTGTAGGTCTTGGATGGTCGTATAGCATCAAGTACGCAGCGGCTCTCTGTCTGACCCAGGAAGTATAGGGCTCCAAAGCAATGCAATTCTTCGGACCTAGCTCATTTCTGCTCTTCTTGCAGATCTTGCGCCAAGCGCGGACGAATCTGGCTTTCAGGCCTTGGGGATCTTTACCCTCCTGAAAGAACACACCTTCTAACAAAATGTTATGAGGTTTATCCTTTAGGGGGAACCCAAGCTGACATCGTGCGAGAATGGGATTGTAGCTGATCCCACCACATGTACCAAGAAGAGGCACATTAGGGAATTCACCACAATAGTCAATGATCTGAACGGTATCATACACGCGATCATACCAGGAGATATCATCATTAGTGAGAGACATGAGTCTCTGAGACCACCGTAGACATCCCTTGTTCTCCTTAAAAGCAATAGTCTGCGGCAAGTGCGAAATAAACCACTTGTACAGCAGAGGTAGACAGCAGACAATAACTCCTCCACCCTTTGCATTCCTCAGATGCAAAGAGACATAGGCATCACCCAACAAAGTCGGAACGGGATTAAGAACTGAGAAGATCCTAATAGCATTCATGTCCACAAACTTGTCGAAGTTGGGAAACAGCACTAAACCATAGATGAGCAATACAAACAAAGCCTCAAAGGCATCCTCACTCCTGGCCTTCCCATAAAAAGTAGCTTGAGCAATGAGGAACTCGGACGGAAGACCCTGAATTCCACCTTTGGTAGTCAGATTAGCTTTAATCAAAACTTCATCTATGTGCAACAAATCAGCAATCTCTCGAGCGGTCGGAATACTCTCTAGGCCACTGAACGGCACCTGATCCAGAATCGGGATCCCAAGGAGGTGAGAATACTCCTCCAAGGTAGGCAATAACTGGAAATCCGGAAAGGAGAAGCAGTGATACAGCGGATCATAGAACTGAGCTAGAGTACTCATCAATCCCTCATCAACCTGAGTAGTCAACAGAGGCAGAAGCTTCCCATAACGAGCTTTGAAACCCAAGGGATCTAATACATAAGATGTCAGATTCCTTAACTCCTTCACATCAGGCTGTTTAAAGTTGTACTTCTTTGTATGCCTTTTTGGTCTTTCCATGTCTGAAAATTTTGCAAATAAACCCTTTTAAGTTCCTTGAAAATTTCCTCTTTTTTTTTTTGATGGCATGGGATGCAGATGAATGGATGAATGCATGAATGCAACAATCACACTCAAGGATCAAGCAAAGCACACCAAACAAAGGTCGTGGGAAGGCTCATTGTATCCCTAATATCAATCATCCATTTTGGTGGATTTAGGTTTTCGTCTTATCGACACCCAAGTTCCATTGATATTAACGGTACATGAACCAGCTCTAACATCCTTAATATCAATCATCCATTTTGGCGGATTATGGTTTGCACCTTATCAACGCTCAAGTTCCATTGATATTAACGATGTTTGAACGACTCAACCACGAATCACGGGTTTGCTGAGAGTCAAGAGCATGGAGTCCTGGTTAAGAACCACCCAAAGGGAGTGTACTAGGGTTTAAACCTGCCAGACATGTTCTACCAGAGGTTCCCATAATCATCGTCCCATCTCTCGGATATTATCGGAGGAACGAATACTCGTATTCCAAAAATATTCTCAAGAGAGACTCTTATGAGTGTAGTATCGCGTAACAATCGCATCAGATCTTACATCTGAACGACCTCCGCACTACATCCTAAAATAGGCCAAGATGGGCTTGGTAAACTAAGGTCCTTGGCTTCTAAGGCACATGATTGAACGAATAATGCCTAACCAAAAATAACTTGTGTGACATTATCAATCCAACATGACCTCCACCAAGTGAATGGACTCGCAAGTCAACTGGCTAAGGAATACTCCACACCAGTCGACAAGACTACGCCATTCTCCTATCCTAGAGTGCACTCGAGTTCGGGTATAGAACTCATCTCACAGAGATCACCAAAGTAAACAACAATTGTATATCAAGCCATTCAAACATTACAATCAATACAGTTATCCCAAATTGTACAAAAATATGTCATATAACAAATAAACAATATCATACAACAAGGGTGAAAAGTAGGCAATACCACCAGGGAAGGTCTAATGTTATTCCCCAGCAGAGTCGCCACTTTTCTGTAGCGGTGTATTCGTCGCTATATGATTTATTGATTAAACCATAAGCAAAGTATACAATGAATCGAGTCGCCACCGCACTTTTATTTATCCTAAGGACTGGTTAAAAAGCGAACAAAAACCTGAGAAGTTTTACACGTAGAAAACTAATGAAAAGATCAGAGAATCTGGGTAAGGGGTAAATTACGCAATGGGAAGGTGTTAGGCACCCATCACGTCCTAGGTACTCCTAGGGAGCCCTTTTCACACTTGTTGTATAAAATTTTTATTTTGTTTATGACATATTATGCAAACATGAATGGGATGATGGGAAAAGAATGTACGATTTTTTATTATTTTTGTGTTTGAACGGATGAACCCGTTGCCTACGTACCTTCCATCAAAGGTAAGGATCAAAACGCTGTAGTTCGGCTAAAAGATTTCCAAAAATTAGTGAGTTCAATTTTAAAACACAAGCACTAAGGCTTTTCATTACCAATGGGAGAAAACTCAACCAACATCAACAATCCCCCACGCGAGGACGGATTCAACATACTAGTGAGGGGTTAACCCTATAATAAGTATGGAAGACTTACAATCAACTCACTAAGGATAAGGTAAGATTTACATCAACCTCTATGGTAATTGAAACCTATGGTTAATGTATGAAAACATATTAATAATGGACAAAGCCAAAACAATTGAATGGGTGAAGTTAATTGATTATGATTATTCACAAAATATGGTCAAGGTATGATTAAGATTGATTCAAAGAAGTGTTATGAAAAGTGAAGTTTGAAAAATCAAGGACTTAAGGTCCAAGTTTCTAAATTTGAAAAGACATGAAGATGTTTGCACAACAAGTCAAAGTTTTTTGAAAGCAAAGTGTGAAAAGGGGGTTTTGAGACAAAAGGGTGTAGATGATGGAACGTAAAACTTCTTAGAAAGGTTCACCTCTTGAAATCATATAGAAGATGATTCAAGTGTGTCCTTAGGAATAAGCAACAAAGCAAGAAAAAAAATAAAAGCAAGGTGATACCGGATGCCATCAATGGTCTTATACCAATTTCACAAACAAAAGCGGATATCGGATACCAATAAATGGGTTTACACCAATCTCCTAAAACAAAACAATGATACCGGATGCCATCAATGGTCTTATACCAATCTCACAAACAAAAGCGGATGTCGGATACCAATAAATGGGTTTACACCAATCTCCTAAAGTAAAACAAAACTTGGATGTCAGATGCCAATCTATCTGGACTTATACCAACCTCCAAGGGATGATCATAGGAATACAAATGCCAACAACATGGACTTATAATTGCATCCTCACATACAACAAACAAACAAGCATTTAAGCAATGGACATGAGTGACCAAATGAGATGGTCTTACACTTTGTCCCTTCCAAATCATAGGAACAATGGCCAAAGAACATGGTCTTACAATTGTCCTCAATGGGTAAACTCAAATAAGGATCACAAAGATATGCAATGATGATCATGCAATAATGAACAAATTAATCATGATGAGTGCACAAAGGCAAGCAAGCAAACATGTACAAATGATACAATCAAACAAACATTTAGCACCCACTATAACCAAACAATTAGGCTCAATCAAAGGGTTAGACTTAAAAGTCAACTGGAATAGGGTAAATGGCGCTCTTAACCTTGACATTGAGAGCCAAGGTGAAGCATATGAAAGGATATGAGGGGTGTGCCTCATCACTCTTATCCCTGGTCAGGGAGAGCATTGAATATCAGAAGGTGTGGGAGTTCAGAAAGATGGAACTCTCTCCACAAGTTAGACTCGATAGATCTTGGGTTTTTACTCACTATGCATCAACACATGTGGTGTGAGCAAGGTGAGTGACTCACAGAATAGTAGGAGATATGCTACATATCTCTTTTGTCTACCAATTGCCTCATATGAGGTCTTTACCTGCTTGGGGACAAATTTAAACAATCACAAACATCGCCTCTTAAGGAGGACTTCAGACAGTTGCCTGGCTAAATAACAAGCCAGGTCTTCCAGACTACATGGAGACAAGAGATTCTACCTCAATGCAAATGCTTAGCAAAGCAAGCTAGTTTTCAAGGAACTAAAGCGACTATGGTACCTGAAATCAATCAAATATAATCAGTACTCAAGTCACAAAGTCAAAACAGACAAGTTAAGAACCAACAGACAACACAATCAATCACATGTGCAAAGCACAAACTCAAATGAAATGAGTTAGCATCCTACAAAACAAACCAAGTTAGTTCATGATAATCAAATAAACAAAAATCAATCAACTTGAGTTAATCTCCTTAAAGCATTTTGCTTCTTAACCTGAAAAAATAACTCAAATGTGAGAAGTAAGACCACTAGGACAAGCCTAGGGTCAAAAGGAGGTAAAAAAATCAAAACAGCAAGTGAAAATTGATCAAAATCAAGATTTATCAAACAAGAACAAAGTCTAATTGGTCTCATGTAAAAACTATGCACCAAATCCATTTTATACACATAACATGTCAAACTATGCATTTTGGAATCACAATGGAGCTAACAGAATGATCACACTGAAACCAATATCAAAACAGCTCAATAAATTCCACAAAAATTCCAGCTCAAGCAGAACACATTCAATGAGCATCATATCAAATTTCATGTTATTTGGACAAGTGGAAGTAGGGGAATTAAATCAGGAAGTCATGGTATGCAAATACAACTCCAAGTAAGGATACAAATCATGTGCCAACTTCAAATGAATGCCAAACAGTGAAAGCAAATGATAAATGAATGGGACCAAAGCCAAGATGAAGTTAATCATGTTAAGAACCACTCCACCAAATTTCATCTCCACATGATAAGGAATGAGAATTTTACAACATATGTAAGTTGATTACTCAAGAAAAGTTTACAAAATGGTAAACAGCAAACAAAAATACCAATCAAATAGGAAATTGATCAACAAATCCTACAAAAAATCATGGTTAAACTAGACATATAGATGTAATCACATTCAAAAATCCAGAGCAAATGGCATTCAATGAGCATGGAAACAAAATTCATGAACATGGCATAACATAGTGTGACACACATTGTCACACTCAAAAAGATCACATCATATCTCTCTAACCAGGAACTCAAAAATAGCAAACTATACATCAAAATCACCAGGAAAGAGTCTAGATCATGCCTATAAAATTTCATGCATTTTGGAACAAGCATCATTATTTTGTGAATGAAATGGCAAAACATACATCAAAAGCATACATGTCCAAAGTCATTAGGCAAAATCAAAAATCAATTAGGCACAACATTTGTTATCATACCTAAAAAAACTAGAGAAAATTTGGAAATCAACACAAAAATCCTCACTCAATTTGGATAAAAGGTGAATTAATTATGAATTTTTGAAGATTAATGAAAAAATGAAATAATTGTTTAAGAATGAAATGCAATTAAATAAGCTGAGTGGCAATTTTGTAATTCCAGCGAGCCAGGGGCGAAACGCGCCCGTTTCATTAAAGCGGTGGCCGCACGTGATTGGCCAGAAGCGGCGGGAAACAAGAAATTTGAACACAGGCCAGGCGAATTGGATCTAAACGCGAATCTGGAAAGGAATTTTGTGTGTTCTTGGTGTTTTTACATTGTTCATCATCAACATTCACAAAACTCCATGGAAATGTACAAACCATATATGAATGGAATCAGCATGCAACGTACATCACTAATATCACCATAATTTCATCCAGAACTCAACATACAAAAAGATTCAATCAAGAAAAGTTTTGCATCTAAATGTTCAAATCAAGATTTCTCCATGAATACTCAATGATTTAGCACGATTCGAATTGCAGTCTATTCTACGTTGTACGCTCTACAAAAGCCATATCGCAATTTTAAGCATGGTGAGAATCGAGATCTGACCTTAGTGATGGCAGCTGTTGGATTTCGCGCGAATTTCACTTGGACAGGTTGAAACAGATGATGATTGATGATGCAGGAGTTGACTGGAACAAGTAGCTCAGCTCAATTAGGCTCCAGATGCACGAATGATCGAACTGCCATGCGAGCTCAAGGTTGTGACAGCCGCAGATTTGATCGATTCTTCCATAATTGATTGCAAATAGTTGATCTAAACCACCTGCAGATGATGAACAAGGCAAAAGATAGCACAGAGAACAATGGATTCTTGATGAACAATTGCAAAAAAGTGTGAAGAAAAGTTGAGAAAATTGAGAGAATTGGTGAATTTTGAAGTTTGGATCTGAGAATTGTGATTGTGGATCCTGAGCATTCTGTTAGGATTAAGCCTTTATAGTTCCTCTTAATCCATGCCTTAATCATGTTTAGCTCAATTTGGATGGATTAGTGAATTGCACACATTATGCACTTTGGCCAATTTGCCCTTTGATAGCTTGAACCAATGGAACAGTGATTTTCCTTTTGCAGCAAGTCACAAATTGCATTTAGAAGTGAATAGAATTGGTTTGGTATGAAAATCCCTTGTACTTTTGAATTTGACCTTTTTTCCCACCAAATATTAAATGGTTCACTTGAAAAATGACCTTTTTATGTGAAGGTTTTTGATGAAATGTGATGATGGATTTGGATAGTACACATCAAATGTGGTTTGCTCAAAAAAGAATCAACCAATTTGGCCTTTCCATTCAAAAGTTATGGCACTTTGAACTTCAACTTTTTTTGAAAATGATTTGATCATAACTTGCCACCACACATGGGAAATGAGTGTTCTTGGACTTTTTGGAAAGGAAAGAGCAAGATCTTCAACTTTCATGTTGGACAAATTTTGATTTGAAGCTTGCTTGGACATGTAATTTTGAGGAGAATGACTTTCCATTTTTGGCAGGTGAAAATTACAGGTCATTACTATTTTTGGAAACTTTTTGTCTGACCTCAAATCCTTCACTGTGGATGTTTGAAATGCCAAATGAGGCTTATATGGACATGAATGAGACCTTTCCAACCATCTCACACCTTCCAATTCCTGATTAAATGCACAGTTGACTACAGTTGACTTTGCTAGGGTTTTGGTTGACTGAGCCAAGTTCTGATGAATTTCAAGCCTTTTTCTCTTGAGATCTTGATACCAAATGATGTCACAACTCATATGAACTTTTAGTGAATGATCATGGTGCCCAAATTCTTCAAGAATGGTCACCATCCATTGCTCAATGACTGATTTGACTATTTTGACCTAGTTTGCTTCATCTGCAAGAAACAAGGTTAAATGACAATATTTTTGTACTTTTGGTTAGTAAACAAATGAAAAGCAATGATATACAAATGCAATACATGCTTGGTGATCAAAAATCACACTCAAAAGATACCCACCCACTAGGAGGGAATCAAAGGTGTACAATGATCCTTGAGGCAATGAATGGTATGATATGATGCCTTGAGGGATCTTAGGGACAAAAATTGGGGTCTTACAAATATGATTGGGAAGATTGAGCCGACTGCTTCCAATGGGCACCGCTTCATCCTTGTTGCCATCGACTATTTCACCAAGTGGGTCGAAGCAGCGTCATTTTCGAAGGTCATCAGACATGTGGTTGCCCGATTCATTAAGAAAGAAATCATTTGTCGCTATGGGATTCCCGAAAGAATCATTACTGATAATGGTTCTAATCTCAACAACAAAATGATGAAGGAGTTGTGCCAGAACTTCAACATTCAGCATCACAATTCTTCCCCTTACCGCCCTAAGATGAACGGTGCTGTTGAGGCGGCAAATAAGAACATAAAGAAGATTGTGCAGAAGATGGTTGTTACGTACGGAGATTGGCATGAGATGCTACCCTTCGCCTTGCATGGGTACCATACTTCAGTACGTACATCGACCGGGGCAACCCCTTACTCCCTTGTGTATGGTATGGAAGCAGTCCTACCTGTTGAAGTGGAGATTCCTTCTCTAAGAGTCCTGTTGGATGTCAAGTTAGACGAAGCTGAATGGATTCGGACAAGGTTCAATGAGTTAAGTCTTATCAAAGAGAAGCGAATGACATCCATTTGTCATGGGCAGTTGTATCAAAGTCGGATGAAGAGAGCCTTTGATCAGAAAGTGCATCCTCGATGCTTCCAGGTCGGAGATTTGGTGTTGAAAAGGATCCTTCCTCCTTAGACAGATCACAGGGGAAAGTGGACTCCTAACTATGATGGACCGTATATTGTCACCAAGGTTTTTAATGGTGGGGTCTTAATGCTTGCAAGGATGGATGGTGAAAACTTCACCTCCCCGGTGAACTCAGACGCAGTTAAAAAATACTTCGCATGAAATAGACCCGCTGGACAATAAAAAGAATAGTCCAGGCAAAAATGGGCATCCCGGTGAACCAAGAAAATGAAAAAGGTTCGGGCAAAAATTAGGGATTAAAAGTGAAAAGTTTGTACACCCGGTAAGTTGAAAACCTGAAAAGGCAACTTAGGCAAAAATGGGTATCCCGGTGGATTGAAAACCCGAAAAAGGCGATGCAGGCAAAAGTTAGGGATTAAGCGAATGACTGCGTTCTGAGTAGTTCTGAATCTCATCTTGTGTCAATGACTGGAAACTTTTGAAGGATAGGAAACAGTCCAATCACTCTTTTCAGAAAGCTGATCATCTAGAGGATCTTGAAGACGAGCGAGTCATAGTAGAATTGGAACCCAATAGAAATCCATTTCACATTGCCATTAGATTAATGTCTGTTTTTATCTGTTGTGCGATTACCTCTTTCCAGGGATTGCTTCCTAATGTAAACGCCTATTCAGAGGCTGTTCAATCAATAAAATCATGTTATTCAGTATATCTCTGTTTTCATTTTTATTTTTCTGTTTTGTTTGCAAAAATGACGCCCGAATTTTTTGATAAACATTGCATCATGACACATAAGAGCTTTATATGTACATGCTTAATAAACATTTAAAATTGTTGTATATTTTAAGTGCTTTGGATCGTCTATTCAAGATAGGTACCCTCGGGGCATTTCCTTAAAATCCCCTGCATATGATCGTGAATGTTTTCCCCCAGTGAAGTCGCCAACAGACGAATTCGGTATCTTATCCCTGCAGAGCTGAGCAGAGCGTTGGATTCTTCAATCCCCAGCAGGTTCTCACCACTGTACCTCCCCCCAAGTGGTGGTTTCAGATTATACACTCCCTAGTAGAGTTGACAGTGTCAGACTATATACCCCCAGCGGAGTTGACAGTGCCAGACTGTATCTTCCTAACAGAAGTGACTGCTCCTTAGAGTTCGAGGCTAGATCGATAATCCCAATGCAAGATCCATGGTTTCTTTCCTTGAAGCAGAACCTCGGTACCGTATCGGTGTTTGCTTCCCCTGCTGAGTCATCTCTCGCAGATCGTGGTCGCCAGAACCACTATCGCTTTCCCCCAACAGCAGGTTTTCAGTGTCGTTCTCTCCCTAGTCAGAATCTCGGTATTTCGTCATTGCTAGAACACCGTGTGGCGGGTCATTTCCCCACAGAGTTCTTTGCGCTGTGCATATCCAACAGCCTTGTCAGGGTCCAGAAGATGGTGATCATTTCCCCAGCAGATCCCCTTGCCTCGGCTTGGCATTCTACCCAGCATTTCGCATCCCTGCATGTAGAATCATATTGCATTGCATCCTTCCAAATCGCATAGCATTTCCATTTTCATGGAGCATTACGCCATTGAAAAATTCAAACATACGCATGTAACCATAAAACATTCTCGGGATCCCAAGTGATAAGCCAAAAGTTATTTCCAGTACTCAGACTGAAGATTGTTCATGACTTACCTTTATTATCCCCAGCAAGTGTCATTGGCCCATGCGCCGCCTCTATTATCGTTCCCTATTTCTGCCGATGCTGACAAGCATGAAGTTTCCGGTATTCAGACCGAAGTGGCGTTCAGGCCAGTTTTCCGATGTTCAGATCGAAGAAGTTTCCGACGTTCAGGTCGATGCAACTTGTGGCGTTCAGGCCCGTTTTCCGATGTTCAGATCGAAGAAGTTTCCGACATTCAGGTCAATGCAACTTGTGGCATTCAAGCCAATTTTCCGATGTTCAGATCGAAGAAGTTTCCGACGTTTAGGTCGATGCAACTTGTGGCATTCAGGCCAACATTCCGATGTTCAGATCGAAGAAGTTTTCGACGTTCAGGTCGATGCAACTTGTGGCGTTCAGGCCAATTTTCCGATGTTCAGATCGAAGAAGTTTCCGACGTTCAGGTCGATGCAACTTGTGGCGTTCAGGCCAATTTTCTGATGTTCAGATCGAAGAAGTTTCCGAAGTTCAGATCGATGCAACTTGTGGCATTCAGGCCAATTTTCCGATGTTCAAATCGAAGAAGTTTCCGACATTCAGGTCGATGCAACTTGTGGCATTCAGGCCAATTTTCCGATGTTTAGATCGAAGAAGTTTCCGACGTTCAGGTCGACGCAACTTGTGGCATTCAGGCCAGCCTCTCGGTGTTCAGACCGATATTAATGATCTCATATCTTCCGATGTTCAGATCGAAGTCATTTCCAGTATTCAGACTGATGAGCGGCATTCAGGCCATGGTTATTTCTGTGTTACCATTTATTTTGGTATCCAGGTTAACATTCTTTTTCGATATTCAGACAGACTCTCACCGTACTAGACGGATTCTTATTTCAAGACCACCTCTTTGCCGATTCTGACAGGCATTGTTACTTCACTTCACTTCAGTGCAAATTTTCGGGCTTTTATTGTATTCAATCCCTTGATACATCGAAAGCACGAAAGTCGCTGTTATCTTCTTTCCAGGACTCCAGTTGATTGAATAGGGGCAGCTGTAATACCCCAAAATTTACCCTTCATTTTTTCTGGAAGCATACGCTTTACACCTCATGCATGCATTCATTTTTAGGTCATTTAGCATTTGCATTTCATCATGGAAATCGGAATCGGATCCAAGAAGCTTGAACATCATCCAGGACACTTTGTAGGCTCTATTTAGATGATCAGTCAACACAAGGGAAAGACTTGAGTTACTTCCAACAGGGGTCTATTCGTCAGTCAAAACGTTAATCTTGAAGGAGCAAAGGTTTGTTCATGAGCTGTCATGCTCACTAGGCGAAGCCCATGTGTTTTGAAAAAAAAAACGAAAAAAAAAAGAAAACGAAAAACGAAAAAATAAATAAATAAATAAATAAATAAAATAAAAAATCTTGGACTTGGACCTCTCTCATTTGATCCCACAGGTCCACAAAAATCAGGTTATAAATTCAGAATTTCAGTGAAACAAAAGGAAATTCTATTCCTATTACCCTGGCTGGAAAAAGATAGTGAGAGAAGAGCTAACAGAGTTCAGAGCAGCCTCCAAACCCTGAAGGGAACTCAACTGCACAAAATCACCTCTGCCTCACATAAACCCTAAAGATTGTTTTGTAAACCTCACGGGTGCAACTCAATTTCAATGAAACTCTCCAATCAGGTTTGCCCTTATTCCCATTACCTTTGAGCTTTGAATTTGAATACTCTGAATGTTTGAGGTATTATGGGTGAATTTGATACCCTTTTGATGCATGTCTTTTTTATGAATTTTAATGGCATGATTCATGTGGTTACATTTTGATTTGGGGGCAACCCTTGATTACCCTATTTTTTTGTCTCTAACCTGTTTGTTGAGTTTTTGTGAGGGCTCACATGAGTTTTTGTGCTATCTCTTCAAGAGTCATGTGAGCCCTCACAAAAACTCAACAAACAGGTTAGAATAACAAGATGGGGTGCAATCAAGAGTTGCACCAAATCAGAATGTAACCACATGAATCATGCCATTAAAATTCACAAAAAGCTCACAAGAAGCAACCAAGGGTAGGGGGCCTAAACCTCTCATCAAACAAATGCATCAAAAGGGTATCAAAACTCAAAGTCAGGGGGTAAAGATCCACACATCAAGACGTGACATATATACTAAAACATGTGCCCGGAGGCAATAGAAAGCATGTCATAATAAAGCGTGAAACAGATTGGAGAGCAAACAGAAAAAATCAGCTACTGTCCCGATCGCTACTTCTTCGCCTAGCGAAGGCTTAGCGAAGCTTCGCTGCAGGCTCGCCTAGCGATGCGGCTAGCGAATGCCTGCGGGTTCTGGATTTTCCATGGATAACAGTACGATTTCAGAGAGTAAGTGGTCAAACATTCAAGGCATTGTTTTACACATTCATGCATATCTAAACCCACATGTGAAACCTAACTATACCCACTCTCCCGGATTCAACCATAATACCTCATGCTTTAGGAATTTCAAATTAAAAGCGTAAAGTAATGGGAATAAGGAAAACCTGATTGGAGAGATCGAATGAAATTGAATTGCACCGTTGGGTTTGCAGAACAATCTTAGGGTTTATATGAGATGGAATTGGTAGAGGTGATCCCTTCAGTCTCTGGAGGCTGCTCTGAATTAGTTAGAATTTCTCTCCTTTTTTCTTCTAGGGTAACAGGAATAGAATAGGGTTTGGCTCAATGAAATCTTCAGAATTTATACTCTGATTTTCGTGGCTTTGTGGGCTCAAATGAGAGAGTCCAAGTCCAAAATCCTTTATGTTATATTTTTTTATTTTCAAAATGCGTAGGCTTCGCCTAGCAAAGAATCTGCTCGCCTAGCGAGCATGAAAATTTAGACTCTGGTGGCTCGCTAGGCGAACCATTCTGCTCGCCTAGCGAGCATGACCGTTCAAGTCATCTTTCGAAATTTGTAACCTGTGCGCTGGACCTTTGTTCTTTCAAGAGTAATATGTCGAATGATGAATAGGCCTCATTTGAACATGTTGATAGTAACTCAAGTCATTCCCTTGTGTTGACTGATCGCCCAGATAGAACCCACAAAATGTCTTGGATGATATTCAAGCTTCTTGGACCTAATTCTGATTGACATGATGAAATGCAATATAAAATGTAAAATGACCTAAAAATGAATGCATGAATGAGGAGGGCAAATTTGAGGTGCTACACCACGTGTGAGCCAATTTTCAAGTTGCTAAGAAAAGATCAGGCTATCAGGTGGAACGATGATTGTCAAAGGGCTTTCGAGAAGATAAAGGAGTATTTGCAGAATCCTCCTATCCTTATGCCTCCAGCCCCAGGGAGAGCACTGATTATGTACTTGACAGTACTTGACAATTCTATGGGTTGTGTTCTTGGTCAACACGATGAGACAGGTAGGAAAGAGCACGCCATCTACTACCATTAGAGAAAGTCATAGCAGAATTGAAGGATAGGAAACAGTCCAATCACTCTTTTTAGAAAGCTGATCATCTAGAGGATCTTGAAGACGAGCAAGTCATAGCAGAATTGGAACCCAATAGAAATCCATTTCACATTGCCATTAGATTAATGTCTGTTTTTATTTGTTGTGCGATTACCTCTTTCCAGGGAATGCTTCCTAATGTAAACGCCTATTCAGAGGCCGTTCAATCAATAAAATCATGTTATTCAATATATCTCTGTTTTCATTTTTATTTTTCTATTTTGTTTGCAAAAATGACGTCCGAATTTTTGATAAAACATTGCAACATGAAACATAAGAGCTTTACAGGTACATGCTCAATAAACATTTAAGATTGCCGTAAATTTTAAGTGCTTTGGATCGTCTATTCAGAACGGGTACACTTGGGGCATTTCCTTGAGGTTCCCAGCAGATGATCACGGATGTTT
This sequence comes from Lathyrus oleraceus, assembly GCF_024323335.1. NCBI lineage: Eukaryota > Viridiplantae > Streptophyta > Magnoliopsida > Fabales > Fabaceae > Lathyrus > Lathyrus oleraceus. The sequence continues at coordinate 402,876,273 of NC_066583.1, forward strand.
CTCTTCAACAGGTGGTATTTGGTACCTTATCCCTGCAGAGCTGGCCCGAGCGTTGGATTCTTCAATCCCTAGCAGGTTCTCACTACTGTACTTCCCCAAGCAGGTGTTTCAGACTATACATTCCCCCAGTAGAGTTGATAGTGCCAGACTGTATATCCCCAGCGGAGTTGACAATGCCAGACTGTATCTTCCAAGCAGAAGCATTTTCTCCTCAGAGTTCGATGTCAGATCGATAATCTCGACGCCAGATCCACGGTCTCTTTCCTTGAAGCAGAGTCTCGGTACCGTATCGGTGTTTGCTTCCCCTGTTGAGTCGTCTCTCTCGCAGATTATGGTTGCCAGAACCAATGTCGCTTTCCTCAGTAGCAGGTTTTTAATGCCATTCTCTCCCCAAGCAGAGTCTCGTTATTATGTTATTGCCAGAACACTACATGGCCGGTCATTTCCCCAGTAGACTTCCTTGTCTCGGCTCGGCATTCTGCCCAGCATTTTGCATCCCTGCATGTAGAATCATATTGCATTACATCCTCCCAAACCGCATAGCATTTCCATATTCATGGAACATTACGCCATTGAAAAATTCAAACATACGCATGTGAAGCATAAAACATTCTCGGTATCCCAAGTGATAAACCAGAAGTTGTTTCCAGTGCCTAAACTGAAGGTTGTTCATGACTTATTATCCCCAGCATAGGTCGTCGGCCCACGTGCCGCCTCAATTATTATTCTCCTTATTTCTGCCGATACTGACAGGCATGAAAGTTTTTCCAGTATTCAGACCGAAGTGGCATTCAGGCCAAGCTTCCGGTATCCAGACCGAAGTTGCATTCAGGCCAAATTTCCGATGTTTAGATCGAAGAAATTTCCGACGTTCAGGTCGACGCAACTTGTGGCATTCAGGCCAATTTTCGGTATTCAGACCGAAGTGGCATTCAGGCCAACTTTCTGATATTTAGATCGAAGAAGTTTCTGACGTTCAGGTCGATGCAACTTATGGCATTCAGGCCAGGTTTCCGGTATTCAGACCGAAGTGGCATTCAGGCCAATTTTCCGATGTTCAGATCGAAGAAGTTTCTGACGTTCAGGTTGATGCAACTTGTGGCATTCAGGCCAGCTTCTGGTATTCAAACCGAGGTGGCATTTAGGCCAATTTCCCGGTGTTCAGATCGATGTTAATAATCTCATATTTTCCGATACTCAGATCGAAGTCATTTCCAGTATTCAGACTGGTGATTGGCATTCAGGCCATAGTTTTTCCTCTGTTACCATTTATTTTGGTATTCAGACTAGCATTCTTTTTCGGTGTTCAAACCGACTCTCACTGTACCAGACGGATTCTTTGTTGATATCCAGATCAAGACCACCTCTCCGCCGATTCTGACAAGCATTGTCACTTCAGTGTAAATTTCCGGGTTTTTATTGTATTCAATCCCTTGATACCTCGGAGGTGCGAAAGCCGGTGCTATCTTCCTTTCGGGTCTCAAGCTGATTGAATAGGGGCAGCTGTAATACCCCAAAATTTACCCTTTCATTTTTCATGGAAGCATGGGATTGTGTCTCACATTGCATTAACATTATACTAGGTCATACTCATTGCATTCTGCATCAGTGACTTGAGAAATCAGGGTTAGATTGCTCACTCCTTAACAGAAGGAGCCCACACAAGGAAAGACTGAGAATTGAACTTCATTCTCCAAATATACAAGTCTCAAGGGGTTCCATATGTCTTATTATGGTCCCCAGTTCATCAGTGGAAGATTCAAAGCTCTCAAAATGTGCATCTGGAGTTAACCAGAAATTAGGGTTTCATGGCTATCTGCAACAGGCAAGGTTTGGTTGGAAGTAAATGGGGCTCATTCATGTCATGATTATAGAGGCATCTTGGCCTAGGAAGATTCATAATCATCTCACAGAGATCCATTGGCAATCAGTGCAATCAGTCCCTAGACATTTTTGCCCTAAAACTAGGGTTTGGTATAAAATCGGTTTATTTCTGATTCCTTGAGTGAAACTCATTTCCATGGCCCTCCACATGTCCACAAGGATCTACATGCAAAAAATCAGCTCTTTATTTGAGCCAGAGGTGCTTCAATTGATCAATGGAATCGGAAATCAGACAGTTTGGGAAAAGTCAATTGTGGGGCCAAAAAAGTCAACTCCTGACATTTTGAAAGTTGAATCTCAAAATTCATGCCTAAGGAAGCCTACATGTGAAATTTTATCAAGGTTGGATCATGGATTCATCATTTAATCAGGAGTTGGAAAAGTTACCAAATTTGGAAATAGTTGACTTTCCATTTAAGGCAAGTTTTTATGGTTTTTGCACCCACTTTAAGCCTATTTTCCATCAAGATGCAAGCCCTATTTGAAACTTTCTTCAACATGAAAGTTGTTCCTCTTGTTTCAAGCTTTCTAGAGATATAAAGTTTGTTTCATTTGGATTAAAATTGAGAAAGTTAGGCTTGGTCAAAGTAAGACATTATTTTAGAACACTTAGAATTTTTTCTAAGTCCAAAATTTGTCAAAACTTATGGGCCATATTTCTTGCACTTCAAGGCATCTTTTGAAAACACTTTCTTCATGACAGATGTACCTTGATATGTCTTCTTTCACACCTTTTTGGAACCACCCCATTTGGATCATTGGTTTGGAAGATACGCTCATCTAAAGTTGGTATCATAGGCTGATTTTTTTTGACAGCATTTAGGCCAAACTGGCCCAACCATTTTGCATCCATGAAACTCGAACTTTATGGCCATTTTCCACCCCTTTCCACTCACCATTTCAAGATGTGTTCAACATGAAAAATGTTAAGTTCCATGCCCTCTTTCTACTGTTTGCATTTCCACCCCCATTTGGATCATTGGTTTGGAAGATACACTCATCTAAAGTTGGTATCATAGGCTGAATTTTTTTGACAGCATTTAGGCCAAACTGGCCCAACCATTTTGCAGCCATGAAACCTGAACTTTATGGCCATTTTCCACCCCTTTCCACTCACCATTTCAAGATGTGTTCAACATAAAAAATGTTAAGTTCCATGCCCTCTTTCTATTGTTTGCATTGGCACCCCATTTGGATCATTGGTTTGGAAGATACACTCATCTAAAGTTGGTATCATAGGCTGAATTTTTTGACAGCATTTAGGCCAAACTGGCCCAACCATTTTGCAACCATGAAACCTGAACTTTATGGCCATTTTCCACCTCTTTCCACTCACCATTTTAAGATGTGTTCAACATGAAAAATGTTAAGTTTCATGCCCTCTTTCTACTGTTTGCATTGCCTTGCCATTTGGACATGTATTCATCAAGATACAAGGTCTTAAAGTCACCCTGTTGGGCCATTTTTGTGTTGCACTAGAAAATCAAGTCTAACCAAAAACGACCCACACACCACTCTTTACCTCATTTGGCCATTTTCTTTTGGTTCACTCACTTAAGTTTTGCTACAATTAGAGTTTACTCATACACCTCACTTTTACACATTTTTTGTTCATTATACACATAATCAAAAACAAATCTTTCAAGCCCATTAAACATTCCAAACCCTACATACTTAAAGCTCCTAAACCCTAATCTGAAGTGGAGGCTGCCACTATTTTCAAACAAGCAAGGCAAGAGGAAAAGACCAAGTTTCATTCCATTGCATTTCCACAAGGCTCTTGAAGTTTCAAAGCATCTCATTTTTTTCTTCCATCTTCAAAGGGGCAGTGGACCTTGCATCCACTAGGTACCTTCACTTCTCCATTTTTATGACCATATATCCATGTTTATCATCATGCTTACCATTGTTCATTACTATTCTTTCATGCTTACTATCCATATTTCATGCTATTTTCCACTATGTCATGCTTGTTTCATACTAATTTTTGTTGTTAATATTATGCTATGTGTGTCTTATGGACCCTTCATTGAAGCATTTTCATTAAACTTTAATTTTGAAACATTGAATTTTTGCCAAAAATCCTTGCATGAGCCTCCCTTGTTGTTCATTTTTCTCTGTGCTAGAGGCATTATTTTTAATGAAATAAGACACCATTGTATTCTACATGTTTCAAACTTGAATTTTGATTTTTATGTCATCCCATTTGGAGCCTTAAGTTGTGAGATATGGGGATTTGAAGTTTGAGAAAATATGCTGCATTTCTCACATTTTGGTGCATGAGCCTCCCTTGTTGTTCACTTTTCTCTATGCTAGAGCCATTATTTTTAATAAAACAAGACACCATTGTGTTCTACATATTTCAAACTTGAACTTTGATTTTTACATCATCCCATTTGGAGCACCATAGAGGGAGATATGTTGGTTTGAAGATGAGCAAAAAAATCCTGCGTTTTCCATTGTTGTGTTGCATGCATGGCTATTTTTTTATTGTTCATTAATGATGTCACACTTAATCCAACCGGAATGGGCCTAGCGCTGTACAGCACTGCTACCTGCACCCCCATTCAGGCTCATTTCCAATTCACTTTGTATTTTCATTTTCATTTTTATTCTTTATTCTTATTTTTATTCTGTTTTGTTTGAATTATTAAAAAATATTTTATTTGTTCACAAAAATACCAAAAAATATTTTTTACTTTCCTTAATGTTTTATTTAATTTATTAAATTTTTATTTTTATATTTTATTTAATGTTAATATTTTATTTTAATTATTTATTTCAAGTGGTTCTTTTAAGCATACATTTTTTCATTTATTTTATTTTCTCGACTTAAAATTATTTTTAGGTTCTGATTTTTGGGATGAGGGTTGACCAATGTCTCATGGTCAACCTGACCTTTTATTGGAATTTTATTTACCATTTTCAATTTATTTTGGATTTATTTTTGACCTAGTTTGCTTGGTTGACTTTTCATTTGACTTCTGTTTTATTTTAATTAATTTATACACTAATTTTCATTATTTTTAAAATCTTTTTGGGGGATCATGATGTCCTGACCCCACCTCATTTAATTAATTTTTTCATATTTATTGAATTAATTTACTATTTATTTGATAATTTTTAAGTTGACTTGACTTTATAGTTGACTTTTGTATGATTGATGTTTGACATAGGGATTGCTTAGGGCAATTGAAGAGATCTTTTGATCCTCCCTTGTTCATCTCATGTGCCATGTATTAGAGGCTATTCATATTGATTTTATTTGATCCTTGCATCATTTCCCGATTAAATTAATCATTGATCCTTTGTGTGCATAGTTGTACTTTTCTGATTCATCTGATATTTTTTATACTTGTTTCTTTCATCCATGTTTAATATTGTTTGATTGTTTAACATATTCATACTCTCATACATTGTTTAATGCCTTATTATTTCATTCTTTGATTTATTTGGTTTGATCAAATACTTGTTTATATATCTTATTTGTCTGGTTAATAATTGTTGCCTACTTGTATGATGTATGAAGCATTTATTCTTATTTATTCGATTTCCATGAACAATCCCCATTCATAACAAATGTATCCCTCTTCCATGAAATGTATAATATTTATTCTTTCATTCTTTATTCATCTGTTAATACAAAGAATTAAAATGAACATCCGATAATCATTTCAAAACAAGATCAAAACCTCGATCCAACGTCGAGTAATCATTTTTCAAAACTTAACAGAACCAGCACGTATTCACCCACCCTCTTGTAAGTCGATTATGTTATGAATCGCCATCAACCTTGTAAGTCGATTGCTTTATGCATCGCCATCAACCTTGTAAGTCGATTGCTTCATACATCGCCATCTACCCTTATCCCTAGCACCTCTCCTTGCTCCATTCGTCGATTCTTGTTCCGTTTTAGATAGCACCCATTAGGTAGAACCCTTTGTATGATAACATAGGTAGGATTCCCATATACTTTTGTATGATAACATAGGTAGAATTCCCTTATTCTTTTGTATGATAACATAGGTAGAATTCCCTCATTTCATTGCATGCTAACATTAGGTAGATATACCCATTTGTAGATCCTAACTCATAGGTCCACATTGCATGACAACTCTAGGGCAGAGCTTCCCCATTTCTTTAGGCCTTCTGTGCGTCTTCGATCCTGTGGCATGTCACTCCGTCCTATTGCAAAGAGGTAACTGCCTAAGACTCGATTCAGCGAGCTGCGACACCTACTACTAGGACGTGAACACATTGCCCATTCTCCTTTGACACAACTGGTGTCCTCCTTTGTAAGTCCATGTTCAGATGGAAATCCCTATGTAGCCGAACTACGGCAACTCTGATTCTCATATTCATATGAGATACGTAGGCACAAGATGCGGTGTCTTGCCGAGTTCCTTGTTTTTTTTACTAACGACTAACAACTAATCTTTGTTTGCTTTCGCCCTTATCACGATTCTTTTCTCTCGCCCTCATTGCGATCGAGACCTTCCCTTTCTCTTGCCCTAGTTGCAATCGAGACCTTTGTTCCCGTAGTTAGTTGAACTACGTTTTGCTCTGATTCTCATTCCAGATGAGATACGTAGGCATAAGACGCAATGTCTTAGCGAGCACACATCTCCTTAACCCATAGTTAGCCGAGCTACGAAGACTCTGATTCTCATATTCAGATGAGATACGTATGCAGTGGATGCGACATTCGTGCGAGTCATTTTCCTTTGACCCTCTTTTAGTAAATAGTACATTAGATAAACACACACCCTTTAGACAAGAAACAACAAGAGTGGATCCCGTAGAGTACTACGGATGCGTAGGGGTGCTAATACCTTCCCTTCGCATAATCCACTCCGAACCCAAGATTTGGTTGCGAGACCTTATCTTTTCTTTGCCTTTCTCTAGGTTTACTTCGAGCGTTTCCTTTCCCTCCTTTGGGATAAATAACGCACGGTGGCGACTCTTCTGTTTTCTTTTCCTCGCCGGTTGTTTTTTTTGCAGGTTGCGACACAGTGAACACAATGGGATTTCAAAACTAACATAAACATGACGTTTGCATTATCATTTCCAAAATGAACTTGTCTTACTCGTGAATAATCATGTGACATCCAGAAATCTTCCACAATGAACATGAATTGAGGAACTTGATGGTTCAAAAGTGTAGAACGCCGGAGACCTCCATTGAGCAGGGGTAAATCATCTTGATTGATCATACCAAAAGTGTAGAATGCCTGAGACTCTGTCGAGCAGGGACAAGCCACTTCTTTTGATCATATCAAGGAAGAATTCTAAAAGACTCTGTTGAGAAGAAAGGCAAGACTGCTACATGATCCAATCAATCAGAAGCACTCACGTCGAGAAACCACTTCAAGATCTAGTCGATCAGAGGCAGTCATATCGAGAAGATCTCTACAAGATTCAGTTGATCAAAAGTAGTCACGTCGAGAAATCTCTACAAGATCCAGTCGATCAGAGGTAATCACGTCAAGATTCTATAAATCTCTCTGAAGACCATTTAGTCAGGGGTATTCCCTCAAAGATCATCCAGCCAGAGGCAAAGTTTCTTCAAGGCTCGTACTAGGGCAGGCCACCCCAAGAGCATAAGAAGTCAATCTATCCGAGATGGTTAATCAAAGGAGTGTAGTTCCAAGACACTGGGGCATGTCGGATTTAGATGATCCACGACAAGGTCGATTTATAATCAGTGACTGGGGAAGTCCGTGCAGATACCGAATAGACTGGGGTAAGACGGTCCTAAGAGAGGAGGTCCTCTCCCTGCCCGTGAAAGCTTTTCAGATCCATCCTTGGGCATCAGAAGATCCAGCTCAAATTTCATTCTCCAGCAATATCAAGAAGTCAAATGTCGGGGAGTCATGCAAGATGCAACTCACACCCTATAAATCAGAAGCCTTATAACCTAAGCAAATGTACCTATGTTCAAGGCACACCACACCCAAACTTGGGACATCCGTAGACCCTCATACCGTTGCATAAGCCCGTCATGCATAATTCATGTCATTTCGTGCATACCATCCAATACAATCATAAAGCTCTCTAAACAAGAAAGAAGCAAGTCCAAAACTCTCTTGGCACTACTCAATAGCATGTTTCCGTCAACACCTTCCTTCAATCCAACCTTGTGAATAAACGGTTTTGCAATACCCCCACAATGTTCAGTTCCAGTTAGGAAAACCTCTTGTAAGTCCAGTTTTATTGGCCAAACCTCTAGCCTTTCACCATCTCCCTGCAGTGTCAAATGTACATATTATTAGACCTTCCCGTGTGTCTTTGCAAATTGAATATGTTTGACCAAGCCTTCCCTCCGCTTCAAAGTGAGTCCTGTGGCTATAGCCCCTTCTTTTCCAGTTCCAATAAGGTTAACTTTGGGACAACATCCCTAGTGGTGTCTCCATTTCTTCTCTTCCTGATAAGGTCAACTTCAGGATTCATTTCTTCTCTTCCTGATAAGGTCAACTTCAGGGTCCATTTCTTCTCTTCCTGATAAGGTCAACTTCAGGGTCTATTTCTTCTCTCCCCGATAAGGTTAACTTCGGGATCCATTTCTTGTTTTCCTAATAAGGTTAACTTCGGGACCCTTTTCTTCTCTTTCCGATAAGGTTAACTTCGGAAACCTGTTTTCATTTCTTCTCTTCCAGATAAGGTCAACTTCAGGATCCATTTCTTCTCTTCCTGGTAAGGCCAACTTCAGGGTTCATCTCTTCTCTTCCTGATAAGGTCAACTTCAGGATTCATTTCTTCTCTTTCCGATAAGGTTAAGTTCTGAACCATCTTCCACTTCTTTTCTTCCTGATAAGTTTAACTTCAGGATACTTCTCTTCTCTTCTTGATAAGGTTAACTTCGGGATCCGTTTCTTCTCTTCTTGATAAGGTCAACTTCAGGATCCTTTTCTTCTCTTTCCGATAAGGTTATCTTCGGACACATGTTTTCACCACTTCTCTTCCTGATAAGATTAACTTCAGGATATCTTTCTTCTCTTTTCGATAGGGTTAAATTCGGAAACCCGTATTCATTTATTTCCTTTCTGATAAGGTTAACTTCAGGATTCATTTCTTCTCTTCCGATAAGGTTAACTTCGGAACCCCCTTTTCGTGTCTTCTCTTCTCGATAAGGTTAACTTCGGGACCCCCCTACTTTTATTCTCTAGTTCCAATAAGGTTAACTTTGGAATGTTTCCCCAGCGATGTCGTCATTTCTTGTCTTCCTGATAAGGTCAACTTCAGGATCCTTTTCTTTTCTTTCCGATAAGGTTAACTTCGGAAACATGTTTTCACCTCCTCTCTTCCTGATAAGGTTAACTTCAGGATACCTTTCTTCTCTTTCCGATAAGGTTAAATTCAGAAACCCGTATTCATTTCTTTCCTTCCTGATAAGGTTAACTTCAGGATTCATTTCTTCTCTTCCGATAAGGTTAACTTCGGAACCCCCTTTTCGTGTCTTCTCTTCTCGATAAGGTTAACTTCGGGACCCCCCTATTTTTCTTCTCCAGTTCCAATAAGGTTAACTTTGGAATGTTTCCCCAACGATGTCGTCATTTCTTCTCTTCCTGATAAGGTTAACTTTAGGATCTTTTTCTTCCCTTTCCAATAAGATTAAATTCGGAATCTCATTCCCAACCATTCTCTTCCTGATAAGGTTAACTTCAGGATCCATTCCTTCTCTTTCCAATAAGGTTAACTTCGAAAACCTGTTTTCATCCATTCTCTTCCTGATAAGGTTAACTTCAGGATCCATTCCTTCTCTTGCCGATAAGGTTAAATTTAGAATCCCGTTCCCATCCCTTCTCTTCCTGATAAGGTTAACTTCAGGATCCATTCCTTCTCTTTCCGATAAGGTTAACTTTGGAAACTTGTTTTCATCCATTCTCTTCCTGATAAGGTTAACATCAGGATCCATTCCTTCTCTTCTCGATAAGGTTAACTTTGGAAACCCGTTTTCATCTCTTCTCTCCCCGATAAGGTTAACTTCGGGATCCATTTCTTCTTTTTCTGATAAGGTTAACTTCGGAGCACCGCCCATTACCCCTTTCTTCTCCTCCTGATAAGGTTAACTTGAGGATCCCTCTTCTCTTTCCGATAAGGTTAACTTCGGAGCCCCACCCTTTACCCTTTTTTCTCTCTCCAATAAGGTCAACTTCGGACCCCATCCCTTAGCAAGGACAAATTGTGTTTGGCCTCCCTCCCCTTTTCCTTTCTAGCCATAAATAAACCAAAAATATATGAATGCCCTATGAGAACATAGTACATGATATATGAATTCATCCCTTCTTCCCCCTGTCACATCAAAGTCCAGGTTCCACCTGGCATATCGTCCCTTCCAACATCTTTCACCCTTTTCTCCCCGACGGAAAATTTTCTCAATGATTGCTAGAGATTTTTGAAAAAAAGGGAAAGAGAGCTTGTTGAAAAAAAAAGGAGTTTAATCATATTGCATCATTATCATGCATATGTCATGCATCTCTAACCTTTCATAAATATCCGTCGACCAGATAACATTTAAATCCCCAACAGCTGCCTTACACAAAAGATACTTTATTCATTCTATACCTCAATGGAGAATTTCTTCGTGACCTATCTTCACATTTCATTTGTTCTTGGTAGGCAAATTTTCGGATATTTTAGTATTTAATCCTATCCTACCTTAAATGTCTGGAAGCTGTTACTATTCGTACATTCAAGTTTGAGAAGATTAAATAGGGGCATCTGTCACACCCCAAAATTCACCCTACCCTTCACAAAGTTCATCTAGGTCACTAACCCTATTCATATGCATATCTTCATATCACGCATGTCATTTGCATTGTCATTGGTCTAATACAAGAGGACAAATATCATGGACTCAAAGCTTTGTGCTTGCACCTAGTGGAAATTGAGATTTCTCTATGGTTAAAGGTGGCTCACACTATCAACCCTAATTATAGGTAGCTCTTGATGCTTGTGTATTATGCTCATCATTAATGATTCAACTATGGATTCTTGATGAAAGAAAACTCTAGATTAGGATCCTCACTTGATCATGGTATCCCTAAACCCTAGTTCATGGCCATTACTCCTTGTGTGTACCCACAACCCCACTTCAATGGTCCATCATCATTCCATGGTGTGTATGTCACTTGCTTGGCTAAGACCCAGGCTAGGCCCACTTATTCATAATCTTTGGTTTAAGTTCAATCCCATGGCATATCATCCAGTCATTCTCCTATTTTTAGCCCAACGCTTCCTCATGGCTGGTTTATGTTGATTTCAAATATTCATTCCTAGTGCATAGTTTGTTCATGGTATGTCCATTGGTCCATACGATCTCATTGCACATTGTTCCTTGCTAAGGCCTAAGGTTTCATTAAATTCTCGTATCATCCACACGTATTCATTGGTTAAGTCATGGTGGTTGTCCTTTAGTCCTTGCTATTGTGATTAATCAAAGTCTTATTGTTCATGTTCACCCCATCACCCATTCAAAGGTTGGTTTCAAAAGGCTTGGCTTTGAGTATGTGGATGGTTCATTCAAGTCTATTTCCCATACAATTTCATTCCATTTTCAATACAATAGTTTGCTTATCAAAGTCATATTCATGTCAATTCATTCACTACAATATCAAATTCATGACCAAGATCTCTTTCAAATAGCTATTACATTACATTTTATTGTTTATTACATGAAAGAGTGCAATTTGGAAACTTTGACCAATTGTTGACTTTGGTCAACATTTGACTTTTTGGTCAACCAATTGACCAAAGTCAACCACCCATTTCCAAACCTAAGTCTCATTTCCTAAACTATCATTCATGATTCATTTCAAGTCATTTTCCAACCATTTTCTTTTTCAATATAATACATATCCACTCATGTTCTTTATAAACCATTTTTTAACCATATTCATATCAATTCAAACCATTCATAAACTATTACATTTCAAGTTCAAACCATGAACCATACATCTCCAAAATATGACAAGCCTCAATTACTTTCATTTCAACAATGGACCATTACATAACTTTTTTCTACATTTCCATAAAATCATAATACATTAATATTTCATAATACATAACCATTTCCCAATTGGCCATTCCATACATAAACCATGTCATTTTAATTCCAATAACTTACATTACAACCATTTCATCTTCCATACCTTTACCATTCAAGATTGCAAAATTACAATTATTTCAAATTCATAACAATCACATTAAATCTATTGTTTCATTACAATAATAAACCAAATTCCAACTATAACCATAAATCCCTATTTTTCTCTCATACAAGCCATTTTTCTTCCAGTATGGACCTTTGATGATTTCCATCTGCCATTGCTTCTTCAAGTACAAACCATTATTGAATGGCTTTTGTCAATTGCACATTTTCGCCAAATACCCTACAAAACAATCCAAGACATTGCAAGCTAACTCACACTTCAAACCATGTTAGCATTGTAACCAATTCAACACATACTAACTTAACTTTAAAACATTTCATATCGAATTTCTAGGCAACACGATGATAAAACAAAGCTTGGCCATGACCTATCATTTGACATTCAAGCGTCATGTAACAAAACATATATTTTCAATTTCAATTCAATACAAAAAAACTCTTTAGTAGCCACAATGTAGACCTCGTAACAGCAGGTCAAAAATAACATTCAAAAGTAAAACCTACAACAAACAAATGGATAGTAGCCCATGGCAAAGCAAAGCATAAGCATAATAGATTTCTAACAAAAGCATTAAGGAACGAATGGAACGGTGAAAAGGCTAAGCATGATACCATCTTAAACCAACCTTAACCTGCATAAAAGGAAACCATTACAGAGTGAAGAAAGGTCTAAAAAAAATCTTCAAAACAAACTTACTGCATAACAAACCCAACCAATTTCAAACCACTTCCAAACGCCAAAAACAGGACCATAACCTCCTAACAAAATTCGGTTCAGAATCCAAAATAGAATTCTAACAAACCTCTTCAACCGTCATAACCGCCTAACCGATTGCAACTGTCGCCAACTGTCATCAACCGCCAACGGAATTGAAATATCCAACCAACTTCTAACTTCCATAAGAATACGTCTTCTAATACATTCTGCAAAAAATGAAAGGAGGAGGATCTTCATTGAACCGACAACCTTCAACAGAAATGGAGAAGGAACTTTTTAACCTTCAAAAGGGCCTCTAACAGAATTCTGTTTTTCCACCTCCCAACTTCCATAAAAACCTGTGACGAGAAACAACTACATAACTACCTCACTTCACCCTCGCCTCACAATCATCACACAACAAAAACTCCACCATAAATACCTTCAATACTCATACCCAAATCCTTCAATCCAATTCTGCAACAAAAACCTGCAGAATTACTTCAGAATAAAAACGAAACCAATCTTCTTCACTCTCAAAACCCCCTCAATTCATCACAACTCCATCTTCAAACCTTCCCTCACCTTAACCCTGCAACCAGCAGAGAACTCTGCTAACAAGGAAGAAAAATAAAATAGGCCACCTGAAGAATGGGCGATGGTTCATCATATGCAACTCCTTAACCAAACTTCAAAGAACACCTAGAAACAAAAGCCAGAGAGTTCAGAAAGGAAACAAAATTAAAGAAGCGTACCAGAATGAAAAAGAGCAGAACTCACGACAACTGAGGGGGGGATCCACCTTCGTCCGTTCACCGGAGAACCTTAAGAAATCGATTTTAAAGATCTTAAGCATTCATCATCTTCATCACTCTCCGTCTCAGAACAACGACAATGAATCATCAATGCGCACAAAGTCAACACATTCTTCACGCGACACACGAATCCTGTTGGTGTAAGCCCTAGAGGCCAATACTTTTGGTACTTGTATCGAATTATTTATTAATTATAAAAGGATTTTTCTTTATTATGTTTGTTTTTATAAAGTCCCTAGAATAGTGTAAGACCCCAATTTTGACCCTAAGATCCCTCATGCAATTTCAGCATATGCATTAGCATTGTGATCAAACTTTAGCATCCTCCTTACCCCTCTTTCATTGGGTTTGTTTTGGGAGAGATCACCAATCACTTTGTGATTATATCATACTTGTATTTTATCATTTCACTAACTAAAATGCCAAAAATATGATTTTGTATCTATCTAACTCTTTTGTAGGTAGGGCATGATCTCATTGATTCATTGATCACATCTAGGGTTTGAGACCCTCATGAACAAAGAGCACAACCAATAATTGATTCAAGAATGGCTATGAGCATCATATATGAGTCCCAATTGTTTCTACATGTTATATTGATCAAGTTTGCTTCAAGAGTTTGAGGGTGATTTGCCTTGGAAAACCTAGTTTGACTGGGTATCTTGAGTAACTTCTCCAACAATTTATCTCACCAATTGATCAAATTTATAAAGGCACACTTAAAAATTCATCATCTTATGCATATATTATATACCATGAGCCAATAAAGTCAAGAGAATTGGAAATTAGCAAGTTGGTTGATGGTGGTTGGCCAGATGAATTCATCTGATCAAAACTGGGTCTCCCTAGACCCTATCTCCTACAATTTACACCATATGAAAATGATTCCAAGAGAAAACTTACTCTAAATGACATTATAAATAACTTCCATGTTGAGACATAGAGCTAGTTTTGCTTGGAAAATCATTTTCTATATTGAAACATTATAGGTCATTTTGTCTAAACCCTAATTTGAAAGTCAACTTCCCAAGGCCATAACTTGCTCAATTTTTATGAGATGAAAGCTTTCCAAATTGAAAAATCAAATTCAATGTGTCTAATTCAAATTTGATGTTTAGAGTGGGAGATAATTCAAATTTTTTGAGCATGTGATATGAGGCTACATTATAGGTCACTTTTGACTTATACCATTGATCAAATGATTTTTCCAAACTTCAAAAATGCATAACTCTATCATTTCAATTCCAAATGACATTAAATTGGTGACCATTTTGAAGGTATTTTAGATAGATACAACTTTTATGAAGACACTTTTTTCATTTGAAGCTCCTATAAAAAGTTAAGCAAGGTGGAATATGGAGACATATGGCTTGACACTTAGAAAAAATTTGATATGTCAAATTTTTCCAAACTTCCACCTCAAATATATCCAAGTTCCGAGCTCCAAATGAAAAAGTGTTCAACATCAAACTTGTTCCTCTTGATCTCACCATTCCAAAGAGCTCAAATGCATGCATTTTGGATGAGAAGTGCATAGGTTGTGCATGGCTTAAACAAGCTGATTTCATTTGGCATGGATCAATCTTCAAGTGACAATGAACATGTACCTTGCAATCCAATCCATCTTCAAAGCATCTGATCATTCATTTGGACTTTCAAACCACCATTCCATGGGCCTATGCACGCCCATGCAGCTTTGCATCATCAATTTGCCAAATTTGGAAAGTGGAAAGAGTGTGCAAATATCATTTGATTTCCCTATAAATTGAAGCCCTTATGCTCAAAATTCAAACACACATTGCGCCAGTTTTGAATCTCCATTGAAAACCCTTCACTCTAAGAGGATAACCCTGATAAATTTATTTGAATTTGAGCTTCAATCTCCGCTGTTTTGGAATTCAGTTCTCCAGGAATCCATTGCTTCTAAGCCTTTCCATTCCTCTCCTGCAAGCAATTGAAGTGAATCCAAGCACGATTCAGATCAAGATCTAGCAAGCTCAGACCTCCATTGAAGGTAATTTGCAAAAAATTTAAACTTTTCAATTCTCCTTGATTCTTGCTCAATTCCATTGATTCTTATGTTGTCTGAAGTCCTACCAATGTAGGCAAGAAGATCGAGTTGCTTTGAGGCCTCATTTTTCAATTCCATATATCTCTCAATATAGTTGGAATTAGATGAATTGGAGGTGATATTCGTGCTCAATGAGGTTTTCTATTTAAAATCATGTCCCTGTTTGGAATTTTGGTGATGGTTCATATTGACCAGTCCGGTGAAGCTCACCGGAGAAGACAACCGGAGCTATGGCTCCGGTGATGATGTGTCTTGAGTTTGAGCCATGGGATCCAACCTCCACGTTTTAATCTTAGGCGTCCCTTGTGAATACCACGTTTGCAACGCGTTTGACTAAGGAACACATGGAATGTGTGTTTTGGATCATCAGATCTGCCACCTCAATTAATGAGGGAGATCTGATGGTCCACGTATT
Organism: Lathyrus oleraceus; assembly: GCF_024323335.1. NCBI lineage: Eukaryota > Viridiplantae > Streptophyta > Magnoliopsida > Fabales > Fabaceae > Lathyrus > Lathyrus oleraceus. The sequence continues at coordinate 402,892,326 of NC_066583.1, forward strand.
TTTGGATTTTCTGAATTTTATTTTAATTCCATTTTCTTCAATAATTCATAATAAATTTAGTATTGATCCAAAAAATATGGGACTTTCACAAAAAAAAATCCAAATATTTTTCTCTTTTATATTCTGAATTAAAATTATTTTTTGGATCATTATTAATATTTTTCATGAATTAATTGATTTTTCATTTATTTTTAATTATTTAAAAATATTTTTAAGTGTCCAAAAATTATTAAATTTTTTATCCAAGGTCCTTTGACCTTGTTTGACCTATGATAAATTTTATGGCCATTTATTTGGTATTTTGATGAGATTTTAGGATTTGGACAAAGCATATTTAAACTTAATGCATTATTTTACTTTTTTTTTATTGAATAAATTCCATTTTAATTGTGTTCACCATTTGTATTGACTTAATTGAGTTTCTTATTTGTTGTTGGGCCTTAGTCAAGGTTGATTTGACTTTGTCAAATTAATATTATTGGATTTAGGGGATTGATGGAATGTACATTCCATCTCCCAAAATGAATGAATAATATTAATTTGGTAAAAAGTCCTCCTTTGACCAATTTGTGATCTCATTCATCCCTTTGCCTCTTCATCTAATTCCCCTTCTTCCTTCATTCATTTCCATTTGGCCAATGACATCTCAAAGTCCTAATGCTAGTTGATTGAATGTTGTTCTCCAAAGAACGTCTTGAAATCAAAAGCAAAACAAAACTAACCACTAACTTACTAACTATTAACTTTTAACTTCAAGTCTTTACTTTAATGCAATTTACTTTTAGCACTTTATATCATTTGCCATTATACATATCATTCTAATTGTTTATGTTAATGTAATTTTCACTTTGTCCATTTGGACCATATTGTGTGATATTGATTTGTTTGCTTGTTTGTTTGGTCTTTGACCATTAATGTACATAATAATAACAAAAACCCTAAAAGACTTTTGAGTGGACTGTTGGTTTGATCTTGCTCAATTGGACTTAGAACTTAGGAAACATTCCTTTGCAAATGGACTTGGCCAATGCCAATTTATGAAGAACCAAGTACTTGCAATTTGAAATTCATCTGATACATCATTCTAGTTCATCTTCCACATTGATCATTGTTAAGTTGTTATGTTGAACTTGTGACTTTTGAAATTCATCTGCTATATAGGTTATTCTAAAGAAGATCAAGAAGTGGATAAGCTTGGATGAGGCCATCTTTATTTGATGCTTTTTCTCTTCAAGATAGATAATTATGAATTTGTGTGTTGCTTGATTCTAAAAAGTCCAAGGGAATTATGGGTTTCTATTGACATGCTTGTCTATTGGATTTCTCCCATTTGGTCAGATCTTTTCAACTTTAGACTTTTAAAATTTTGTGCATAGGGTAGTCTCTTCATCTTCTCCCCACTTTTTTAATTTCAAAAATCCCTCCCTCCAATTTAAAAACCTTCTTTGTGTGAACTCCTTTTGTTCTAAACTTTGACAACTTTCAAAAGAGATAGAAACTTTGGCCTTATGCCATTGCATTTTCAAACTTATTTTCTTAAATCAAACTTGTAAGTAAACTTAACTATACTTGACTTAAACTTTTAAAAATCCAAAAAGAACTAACTCATTAAAACCATTTTAGGCCTTTGTGCCTTTCAAACTTAATTTTTGTTAAAACCAACATACTCACTTTGAAATTTGTAGCACGAACTACGACGTTTTGATCCCTCATTTTTATGTTGGTACGTAGGCACAAGTCCGAAGGTCTTGTCAAATACAAAAATATAATTAATGAATTCTTTTCTCATCCCCCATTCTATTTGTTTGTAAACATCACTTTGTACAAAATACATATGCATACAAAAAGGGCTCCCTAGGAGTACCTAGGACACTTTGGGTGCTAACACCTTCCCTCTGTGTAACCAACCCCCTTACCTGTGATCTATGACTTTTATTAATTTTTATTTGAAAACTTCTTAATATTTGGGTTTTGTTCGTACTTTTTCCCTTTTCCCTTATAAACAATAAAAGCGTGGTGGCGACTCTTGTTAATTGATCTCTAGCTTGTCAATAGCTTGATGATCATGAATTTCCCACTACAAATAGCTAGTCCGTTTAATGTATCAAGTGTGACATAATCATGAGATCACATTAAACATAAGGAAACTATTCTTAAAGTATCTGTAGTCGAGCTTTATTGTGAAGTGGGATAACATTAAAGCATTAAGACTATTATGTATATAGACTGATGATCACATCTCATGGATCATGGATAAGGAGTTATCAAGTCTTAAACATAGGTATGAATATTAAGAGTAATATTTATACTGGATTGACCCTCTATGAGAATACTATATAGAATATTATGCAAAGTGTCATAAGTTATTCTCATGGTGATAATGGTGTATACCACCCTTCGACCTAAAACCACTATGGACCCTAGATGTAGAGTCGAGTGCCTTATTGTTGATCAAACGTTATCCGTAAATGGATGACCATAAAGACAGTTGATGGGTACTCCCCGAAGCATGCTAAGGGACATGAGTGACCTAGATGGAATTCTCCCATCTTGCGTAACAGGATAAATGTCTATGGGCCCAATATTAAACTGGACAAGGATGACACGGTCTATGCCTTGTGTTCAATATAGACATAAGGGCCAAAGGTTAATTGTACACATAAGTATTATCACAAAAGGATTTGTCAGATCACATGACTGTTGATTTTGGACATCATCTGTTACATTGTTCCAGTGTGTTTGTCTTTTACTTGTATTTCCTGAATTAAAGGTTGAACACGTTAATCTAATTTCCACTTATTAGATTGCTAACAACTAGGCTATTTGTTAGGTTCATTAATTGTAGGTTAGTAGTTGGTTTCCTGGATTTTAGCTCAACTGTTGAATCCCTGAAGAATAGCCTGAGAAAAATACTAAAACAGAAAAACCAATCATCCTACACTTTAGCACAAGCTGTTGGGAATGAATGTCACAACATTCAGTTCGACAGCCAGAACCTATGTCGATTCTGTTATATTCCTGGAAACGGACTGTGCTAAGTTTGCAGTACTGTAAAAGACCAACTAGTCTCTACTTCAGTATCAGCCTTCAGTATCAACTGTCAAAACATCCAGTTTGACAATTTCACAATGATCCTTTGGCCAGGTCTGTTATCCTTGAAAAGAACAGACTTAAATAAATACTGAACTGAAACTAACCTGCTTATAATTCAGTATACGCTGTCACTGATGAATGTTACAACATTCTGATTGACATTCAAACAGAAGGCTATATACCAGGTATGTTATCATCTTGATAAGCTGACTGGAATACCAGTTGAGTTATGACAGTAAAAAACACATGCAGAAGGAAAACCAACACAGGAAATTGTTAACCCAGTTCAGTCCAACATGACCTACATCTGGGGGCTACCAAGCCAGGAAGAAGATCCACTAATAGCAGTATTAATTCAAAGTTAAACTCCCCCGTTTACAACTCTTCACTTAATCCCTACCCAATGCAATCTATACCTAGGAACTCCTAGATAGAAACCTCCAGTTTCCATTCCTATCACTACAAATACAATGTAATGTTAACACACCTTGAACTTGCTTCACAACTTCATTCAAGAACAAAATCACTCTTGCCTATAGGCTTTGAGTTACAAATACTCTCAGCTTTGACCACTGAGAAACACATGGTAACCTTCCCACAGATTGGGAGGTTTACCTCACACACACCCCTAAAAATTCATTCTAAGAGGCTTACAAAAACTAGGTTACAATGTGCTATTTATAACCTAATCACCCAACTGGATTTGGGCCTTCAGAAATCGTAGCAAACTTGTTCTTTGCTGTTACAAGTACAGCAGAAAATTTCTGCTACAAACAAGGTCTTCAATCCTAAAATCTCTCCATATATATCTCCTTATTTTGAGCCTATATATATGTTCTGATTGAGTCTTTAAGACCTCCACATGGGAGCTAAGATATTCACCAAATATCCTTACTAATCCCAGAATATATACTGAATTAATTAATTCAGTTTTCTACACGTGTACGATGTCACAGGCCTGATGTCGTGACATCGTACATGACATGTTGGTCCAGATGTTGAACGTTTTCAACCCAACATATAAAAACAACAGAGATGATTACATTATTTGTTTTACAAAATTAATGCCAATCCTAAGGTATTAACAATCTCCCCCTTTGGCAAATTTTAGCTAAAACAAATAAACATTACACTGGACAAAACATCCCATTATGGGTATGCTCTTCATCTCTGTCATTGACTCCACCACCACAAACACCAAGGTTGGTGTACATGAGGAAGTAGAGGAACACGGATCAGTTGTACCAGAACACTTTCCCTCAACAGGAGAGCTTCCGGAAGAATATGTAATGCTGAGTACATAGATAATGTAACTCAGATCACAAGACACAACTGTCCTCTTAACTCAGATCACAAGACACAAGTGATATACCCAGTTGGTGGATTTTGTGCCTGACACCAACTTCTGTTTGCTACCACAGTTAGCTTGCTTCTGGTACATTCTCAACCCCAGGACTGTATTTCTCTCCCCCTTTTTAGCTAAACATTTGTAAAGGCACCCCTCACAAAACCAGATCCAGGCGCAGCTTGCCCAAACCTTAACATACCCCATGATTCTGAGGGAATGGAGTGTTTCTCTTGTGAGAAGAAGAGGGCTATTACATCCTTTAAATAGTCCAGCCCGTGCTTAGGAATTAACTGTAGGAATAAATGCTTGGTCAAGATTCATTCATTTTTGCTGAGAAACAGTCAGAGAATCACCAATAAAATCTCAGACTATCTTTGAATACCTTTTATAGCTCTTGACTGTTTCTTTTCCAAAACAGCAGTTCCAGTGCATGGAGACTATTCCATATATGCAGTCAGACACGTTGCACGCGATGTCTTAACATTCCACGCGGCTTTTTCCTGCATTCTGCCAGTATTCAACATTTCCCAAGACCCCTGTCATACCTCCAGTAGAGACTTGACATCTGGCACTGCTACAGCCAAATTCCCACACTTCAGCAGATGGTTACTCCCCCTGTACCACACAGCTGTAGCCATCAGGCTTATTCTGATTTATCAGAATTAGACACATCACCCTTATAGTTCCTAATGACTTTAAGATTCAGAAGGAATTGACAGCATTGTCCAGGGCAATGTCATGACATCCGGTCAGACATTCTTCTGCTCACTCAGCCTTGACATACATCACAGCATCCTGATAACTGATAAGATGCCATACCTAGTTATCTGAGAATACGTAGACCACAAGCTTGATGACAAAACTCCCCCTGTCATGGACAACCTGCTCTCCTCTTGAAACTTTGAGGTCACACATGAGCATATCCAACACCCCAAAGTTGGACCTTCACATACTACCTGATTCAAAGAGAATCCAGACCACTTGATGAATGGAAAACATAAGACGCATCTTCATGTCTTCAAGAGTACCCCCTCTATTCAACCCTCTTGGCTTACCACATCCACACTCTGTGTCACTCTCTCTTCTAACCAGAACAGAAAACCCCTTCACAAGATGTTCTAACATCAGCTGGGACATCCTTCACACCATAACAGGGAACACCATCTGATAGTCTTCAGATATCACTGAGTCACCAGCTTGATCAAGAAGAACCCAGACATAAATTGGGACATATACATTTTCATCCCATTACAAGAGATAATCTTCCATAGATAGCTCAGAACTCCTACCACAAGCTCCAAGAGATGAATAGAGAACACCTCCTTTTGTCTTCAACTTACTACTTTTCTGCTCAAAAGTAATTTGTCTCAGACTTTCCTCAAGAATAATCAGCTGCCATATGTGGATTATCTTGATTCTTCGAACTCACTTCTGAGATAGACCAAATGCCACTGGTTGATTACCTCCTTCATGAATCCTAATATGAAAAAGTCAAATGCCATTCTTTAACCTCTCCACGTTTATCAGACCTCTCCCAAAGATATTCTGACCTTCCAAGTGAGACTTGAACTTCAAGCTACATGTTGAACAAAACTTAGATTTTCTAAGACATGAACATGTAACATCCTTTCTATCCAGCAACTCCAAAGAACTGCAACGAGAACGACCTTTTTGAAGTATCCAATCTACAACCCTGTAGACCCTTCTATCTCAAGTTGATGTGTCACTTCACCAACTAAGAATCTGATGTTGAACCAAATGTCACAACCTTGTGTTTTGACATCTAGCTGTTGAATTCAGCTCCTTCTTCTGCCACTTGAAGGAACTTCCTCCCTTCACAGAACAAGAGTTCAATGTTCTCATAGGCTTGATTGTGGAACCAAGTTTGAGTAAACAACCTCCATCCTGCAGGTTTGCAGTTAAGTCATCCAAGCTCACACCTTGATGAATCCCTGCTTCTTCTCCAAAGACATCAGACACTCTGATGCATGAGTCTTCAGAAGGACCAGTTAGAAACTAACCCTTCAGCTATACCAAGGATTCCACATCCTAAAGCAAGGTTGTTTCCATGATGTCAAGACTGCTGCCACTTGTTCTTGACTACAAAGTGTGCATAAGCTAATGCACTTCCTTACCCAGATCAGAAATAAACTGATCCAAGTAGCCACCATCAAGACTATGATGTCTTCTTCTTCTTGTACATACCAAGGCTGAACATGTTTCTTGCCAGGAAACCTTTTCAGAGATCATATGCTTTTGTTGCCACCAAGGAGATAGATCATAAACCCATGTATTATCCTTCCTGTGATTCTGCACAGGGTCTTGAAGAAGAGATGTTCCAACATCTTTAAGAACATCAGTTATCTTGAGCTCCAAGGATAATCAATTACACACTTGTACTTGGCACAAGTTGACATTGATCTTAAATCCTTTCCCAATATTCCTTTCAGATACTTCCACCATAAGATTACTTTGAAAATACTCTTCTAGTGTCAACATCTTCTGCTTACAAGCACTTCAACAGAGTTGAAAATCTTCTCAGATTAAATTCACCCTTAGGAATGAGAGAGTTGAATTCTTCCTTGCACGTGTGTCACACCACCACCAGAACCCATGTGACACAGGTCATTAGCCAACCAGACCCTAGGCTGACCAAATGTGAGGAGGTGAACCAACACTCCCTCTCAAATTAACAATCATGGAAACTTCACACCAATATCCATGCATTGTACAGACATGCTTCAACATGGCATACACCATCCCTACCAGTGGCACCTAACTCTATGAGTTATACCTAGACATACTCCAATCACACCAATCAGACTTCAGCTGACCATAAGTACTAGTGAAAGACAACAACACCAGTCCATAGTAGATATGCATTGCCAGAGCATACTACCTCAACCAACCTCTAAATCTTCATATTCTCACTCCTTGAAAGAACTGCCACTTCTGATCGTGGTGTTTGAATAACAAGATTCATGGTCCCAATCCTCTTAAATGAAATAGTAGTCAGGTTACCCTATTATTGACTTCTATCATCCAGGGGACTTGTCTTCCAATACACCATAGTACTTCAGGAAACAACTATCCAACCCTGATCAATCTACAGGAATAAGGCACACAGCGGGGATTGCACAGTGTCACATCTCAACCAGCTCCACTTCTAGAGATTAGACTTCTAAAAGTGACCTTCTTGAGCACACACACAGTTGACCCTACCCTTGTCAACTTAGCACACACAGATGTCTCCTCTTCCAGGTCAGGAGTAGGTTTCAAACCAAGGTATTCCTTTGTTTGATTCCTAAAAACATCTGCTCTTCAACCAGTAGCTGCATACTTGTTGAACAACATGTTCTAACATCACTTAGAACATTAGTTTAACCTCCTTGAAGCAGGTCCTCCTTGAAAGTCTTCAAGGTCTTCATATACACTACCCAGGAGAGTACAAGAATCAGTGATCAGGTGATTCTTACCAAGAAGAGTGGACTTGATGAGACTCAAGTATCTTTGACGTCTTCAGCAGCCTTTCATCCACATGGGGGGGAACTACATCAGAGTTTGAGTTTTGCCAGGTATTATGCAGCGGAAATCATAATACACCTCAACCTATGAACATGCACTTCACCAGATCAGCCTCCAAGACCATACCAAGTTTGAATGTGATTCAATACTGGCACAGCTGTTCCATACAAAGGTCAATTGCCAACCTCCAGAGCCAGGTACACACCATTCCCGTCATGAACAGTCTATCCACCTACTTCAAGGGACCATTCAGGGAAAACACAGAGCCTTTCACAGGTTCCAGCATCAGTACTAACATAACTCCTTGCAAGATACCAGAAAGTATCACCCATGGATCTCATCCAGAAACAGACAGGAAACCAGGCTCTGATACCAATTGAAATTCTGGCGTAGTCAGAATTCAGATGTTCTACTCCAAGTCATGACATCTGATCCAACATTGTAACTAATACAGCAAGACAGTTATTAACCATTGTACTAATATGCACACGTTCACAGATGTCATGACATCTCATTCTATGTCACCCTAGAATGGATGAACACCTGGTTCTGTGCATCAGGAAGAAAGACTCAACAAAGATCAATCCTAGCACTCACTTCTGTTGTTTTCTTACACAGTTATCAGCATGATGTCTTACTGTTGATTTTGGACATCATCTGTTACATTGTTCCAGTGTGTTTGTCTTTTACTTGTATTTCCTGAATTAAAGGTTGAACACGTTAATCTAATTTCCACTTATTAGATTGCTAACAACTAGGCTATTGTTAGGTTCATTAATTGTAGGTTAGTAGTTGGTTTCCTGGATTTTAGCTCAGCTGTTGAATCCCTGAAGAATAGCCTGAGAAAAATACTAAAACAGAAAAACCAATCATCCTACACTTTAGCACAAGCTGTTGGGAATGAATGTCACAACATTCAGTTCGACAGCCAGAACCTATGCTGATTCTATTATGTTCCTGGAAACGGACTGTGCTAAGTTTGCAGTACTGTAAAAGACCAACTAGTCTCTATTTCAGTATCAGCCTTCAGTATCAACTGTCAAAACATCCAGTTTGACAGTTTCACAATGATCCTTCGGCCAGGTCTGTTATCCTTGAAAAGAACAGACTTAAATAAATACTGAACTGAAACTAACCTGCTTATTATTCAGTATACGTTGTCACTGATGAATGTTACAACATTCTGATTGACATTCAAACAGAAGGCTATATACCAGGTCTGTTATCATCTTGATAAGCTGACTGGAATACCAGCTGAGTTATGACAGTAAAAAACACATGCAGAAGGAAAACCAACACAGGAAATTATTAACCCAGTTCAGTCCAACATGACCTACATCTGGGGGCTACCAAGCCAGGAAGAAGATCCACTATTAGCAGTATTAATTCAGAGTTAAACTCCCCCGTTTACAACTCTTCACTTAATCCCTACCCAATGCAATCTATACCTAGGAACTCCTAGATAGAAACCTCCAGTTTCCATTCCTATCACTACAAATACAATGTAATGTTAACACACCTTGAACTTGCTTCACAGCTTCATTCAAGAACAAAATCACTCTTGCCTACAGGCTTTGAGTTACAAATACTCTCAGCTTTGACCACTGAGAAACACATGGTAACCTTCCCACAGATTGGGAGGTTTACCTCACACACACCCCTAAAAATTCATTCTAAGAGGCTTACAAAAACTAGGTTACAATGTGCTATTTATAACCTAATCACCCAACTGGATTTGGGCCTTTAGAAATTGCAGCAAACTTGTTCTTTGCTGTTACAAGTACAGCAGAAAATTTCTGCTACAAACAAGGTCTTCAATCCTAAAATCTCTCCATATATATCTCCTTATTTTGAGCCTATATATATATGTTCTGATTGAGTCTTTAAGACCTCCACATGGGAGCTAGGATATTCACCAAATATCCTTACTAATCCCATAATATATACTGAATTAATTAATTCAGTTTTCTACACATGTACGATGTCACAGGCCTGATGTCGTGACATCGTACATGACATGTTGGTCCAGATGTTGAACTTTTTCAACCCAACATATAAAAACAACAGAGATAATTACATTATTTGTTTTACAAAATTAATGCCAATCCTAAGGTATTAACACTTTAGCTATAAGATGAGATCTGCTAATCTCCTCCAATCCACTAAAAGGTACCTTGTTAGACACAAGTATTCTTAAGAGATGGGTATACTCCTCTAACATGGGCATAAGCTGATAATCGGGAAAAGTGAAGCAACGGTAGAGAGGGTCATAGAACTGAACCAAAATACTCAAGAGTCCTTCAACTACATCAGTAGACAATAAAGACAAAAGCTTCCCTTGATGTTGCTTGAAGTCCAAAGGATCTAATACAAAAGATGATAGCTTCGTTAACTCTTTCAAATCCGGACATCTCAAACTGTACTTCTTAGTGTTTCTTCGTCCATAATCCATGGTCTGAAAATATTTGCAAATAAAACCTCAGTTCCTTTAAGTTATTTTTCGTGTGATGAATGTCATGATGCGCATGAATGCATGAATGCAACAATCACAAATAAGGGATCACACACAAGGCAAATAAACAAAGGTCAAGGGATGAATCAAGTCATTGTCAAGATCAATTATCCATTTTTGTGGATTATGGTTTTCACCTTATCAACACCCAAGTTCCATTGATATTGACAAGACATGATTGGATCAACCAAGAATCAAGGGTTTGTTGTGAGTCACGAGCATGAAGTCAGGTTAAGAACTATCCCAAAGGAGTGTACTAAGGATAAAAACATGTAGATCATGTTCTAAAAAGTCCCCAGAGTCTTAATTCCATCTATCGGATATTATAGGTTAGGATGACTGACTCATCAACCCATAATATTCTCAAGAGAAACTCGTCTGAGTGTAGTATCGCGTAACAACTGTTATCAAGTCTACACTTGAACAGTCTCCGCACTACATCCTAAATAGGCCAAGTTGGGTTAAATGTTCAACGGTCCTCAGCTTCTCTGACCCCAAATCAGAGAAAGTAATACCTAACCAAAAATAACTTGTGTGACATTAATGACTCCAAAAAGGTCTCCACTTAGTAGATGGGTCTCAAGCCAACTTGTTAAGAACTACTCCACACAATTCGAACATGACTATACCATCCTCCTATCTTAATTACACTCAAGTTCGGGTTAGAACTTTTCTCACCACTCAGAGATCATCAAGCACAACAAGCAGATTATATCATACAAACAAATATACAAACATCAAATATACAATTATATACACATAAAAAAAGTAGGCTAAACCCACTAAGGAATACTCCCCAGGAGATTCTCCATTTAATTTCTGTAGCGGTAAATCTATGACCATTAACTTATGGATAAACTTAACGTCAATAAAACCAGAGTCGCCACCGCGCTTTTATTGTTTCCAAAGGAAAATGGAAAACTAAAAACAAAACCCAAAGATAAGAAGTTTTCAAATCAAAACTAATAAAATGCCAGAGATTACAGGTAAGAGGGTTGGTTACACAGAGGGAAGGTGTTAGCACCCAAAGTGTCCTAGGTACTCCTAGGGAGCCCTTTTTTTTGTGCATATGTGTTTTTGGTATAAATGATGTTTGCAATAAATAGAGTGTAGGGATGAGAAAAGAATTCATTAATTTTATTTTTGTGTTTGACAAGACCTTCGGACTTGTGCCTACGTACCAACATAAAATGAGGGATCAAAACCTCGTAGTTCATGGTATCAATTTCAAAGTGATTGGATTGCTTTTAACAAAATTAAATTAAATTTAAAAGAGGCACAAAAGGCCTAAAAGAGTTTGAATGAGTATTAATTCTTTTTTTCTTTTGAAATTTTAAGTCAATATGATTAGATTCATTTACAAATTTGATTAAGAAAAAGAGTTCGGAAATGTAATGGCATAAGGCCAAAGTTTCTAATTTGTAAAATGGTCTAAGTTTAGAAATCACAAGCAAAGAAGATTTTTAAAAGAGCGAGAGATTTGAAATTAAAGAAGTGGGAGGAGATGAAGAGACTAATCCTAAGCAAAAAATTAAAAGTTAAGAGTTGAAAAGATCTGACCAATGGGATGCAATCCAATAGACAAGAATGTCATATAGAAACCCAATTTTCCCTTAGACTTTAGAATCAAGCAATATCAATACACAAATATCAAGATGAAGAGCAACGCAACAAATAAAGATAGCCACATCCAAGCAACCAACTTCATAATCTTCTTCATAATCTTCTCCATGTATCAGATGACATACGCCTTGAATGGCTAAGAATAAGGCATTAGACACAGGTTCAGAGTAACATTTGCATCAAGACCATGTAGCATATGAACTCAAATGGATCTCAACACTTGCATCAGATGAAAGATCAATTCACAAGCACTTGGTTTCAGAAATGTTGGCAATTGCCAAGTCCTTTTGCATAGGGAATGTTGCCTAATTCTAAGTCCAAGTCTCAGATCAAATCCAACAGTCCACACAAACATTTTTTAAGATTTTTTGTTATATATTAAGTATCTTAAGGTCAAAAAGACCACAAACACAAACAAAATACACAAACAAGTATATGCAATCACAATATATATGGCTCAAGTGATCAAAGCAAAAATGACATAAACATAAACAATTTAAATGATATGAATAATGGAAAATGATAAAAGGCTTGAATTTTAAGTACATAAAAATAAATGGCTTGAAATTAAAAGTTAGTCAAATGTTATTTGATTAGAAGATAGTGGAGTTTTGCTTTTTATTGTTTAAGTCATTCTTTGGAGAACACTCAACCCTCTATTCACAAGCATGGATCCTTGAACCAAGACATCTTCCAAAGGAAGGAAAAAAGGATAAGTTTCCACACAATATCATGAAAGAGGGGAGACTTACAATCTCACTTACTAGAATTCTATGCTTTTGGGTCAAAATTTAGCGCTATGTTAAGCAATCGTAGTTGGACTAATGTAGAAGTCACAACTATCTGAGGTCGGGCAATAGAAATTTTAGTGCTAATGCATGTTAGAGATATGGTATAATGAACCAAACTCCTAAAACATACCACACTTAAAAAAGAAAATGGCAAAAGGGTGGACCTAATCTCATCCATACTTGTATTGGTTTATGAACCAATTAGCCATAAGATATAGAGATATCATTGGTCAATGAATTGGATGGGATATAATGGGATTGAAGATGAAAAGGGAGGGAAAATGAAATAAACACAAATTTGTCATGGGAGGAATTTTATCAAGTTAAAATCATTCATTCATTTTGGGAGATGAAATGTACATTTCATCAATCCCCTAAATCCAATGATTTTAATCCAACAAGAGTGAAATCAACCTTGACCAATGCCCAACAACAAAAGTCAAACTCAACAAGTCAACACAAATAGCTCAACACAATTTACTCACATTTAAACAAATTAAAAATCAATTAAAAATGCTATAAATTAAATTATGTTTGATCAAAAACCTAAAACCTCTTCAAAACACCAAATAAATGGCCAAGAGATTTATCATAGGTCAAACAAGGTCAAAGGACCTTGGAGAAAAAATTTCATTATTTTTGGATATTTAAAAGTATTTTTAAACAATTAAAAATATGCACAAAAATAATTAAATCATGAAAAATATTAATATTGATCCAAAAAATGAAAGAGAAAAATAATTGAAATTTTTTGGTGAAAGTCCCATATTTTTGGATCAATATTAAAATTAATAAGAATTAATGAAAATAAAGTTATTAAAATAAAAATTTAGAAATTCAAAAATACGTGGACAATTTGATCTCCCTCATTAATTGAGGTGGCATATCAAATTGTCCATGTGATCTCTAGTCAACTGCGCAGCACATGTGGTAATCACAAACAACGCTCAGGATTAAAACATTTTAAATGGATCATGTGTTTCAGAGACTTGCCAACACATCGTCGGAGCCAGAGCTCCGGTCTTCTTCTACGGTGGACCTCACCGGACTGGTACATCTTCAATCATCACCAAAACGAAAAATCAAGACATGGATTTAAAGAAAAAGATGCTCAAGAGCTCGAATCTGGCCTCAACTTTGTCTAACTCCAAGTATATAGGAAGATACAGAGAGTTTAATTTTGAGGATCATGATCTGAGTTACTTCGATTTAACCTCTAAGTAATTCAATCTGGTTGCCTACATTGGTAGGACTTTAGACAACCAAAGATCAACAAGAATAGTAGAGAAATAAGAGAGAATCGAAGAGTGGAAAATCTTGAATATCACCTTCAATGTAGCCTCATATTGGCACGATCTTGCTCTCAATTATGCTTGGCCTTGCTTCAGATGCTTGATGGAGTAGAAATGGATCAAAGAAAGGGGTGGAGTCTTGGAGTTTCAATCTCAAAACAGTGGGAGTTTTGAAACTCGATTTTCAAAGAAAATCTTCAAGGTTATCCTTTAATGGTGAGGGTTTAGGGTTGCTGAATTAAAACTTGTGCGCCAGGGTCCTTAATTCTGAGCAAGAGAGGTTCTATTTATAGGCCATGAGATTGATAATTGCATACTTCGATTTTTGGCAAAAGTTTGAAAATTTCTTTTACATGCTTGCATGGGCATGTGATAAGCCCATCAAATGATGCATTTAGGTCCAAAATTGAGTGTAAGCAATGCTGAAATCATGTTGTCAAGCCATGCATTCGTGTATGAAAAGTGGAACTTAAAATCATCCAAATGGTCCTTCAACTTTAAACCATGCCCAAATGCCTCATATTTTGTTCAAATGAGATTATCTTGAACTTTTTGGAACGGATAGATCAAGAGGAACAACTTTCATGTTAAACACTTTTTCATTTGAATCTTGGATCATGATTATTTTTGAGGTGGAAGTTTGGAAAATCAAACATATTAAAAAAAATTCTACGTACCAAGCCATATGTTCACTTCTTCGACCTTGAATAACTCTTTCTATGTACTTCAAATGAGAAATGTTCCTTCATCAAAGTTGTAGTTCTTCCAAATACATTCAATTTGGTCACAAATTTGACCTTATTTGGATTTAGCATGAAGGAGTTATGCATTTTAGAAGTTGAGGAAAATCACTTGTTCAATGGTATTGGCCCAAAATGACCTCAAATGTTTTCACTTGACACATGCATTTTCAAGTTGAATTTGCACTTACTCTAAACATAAAACTTGAATTAGACATCTTGAATTTGACTATGCAACTTGAATGGCTTTCATATCATAAAAATTGAGCAAGTTATTATGTTGGGAAGTTGACCTTCAAACTAGGGTTTAGATAAAATGACCTATAATCTTTCACCATAAAAAATGACTTTCCAAGAAAAAATAGATCTTGACTTCAACATTAGAGTTGCTTGTAATGTCATTTAAAGTAACTTAGATCTTGGAATCATTTTCATATGACAAATATTGTAGGAGATAGGGTCTAGCGAACCCCAGTTTTGATTAGTTGACTTTCTTTGGTCAACCACCATGAACCAACTTGCTAGCTTGACATTCTCTTGATTTTTGGGACTCATGGAGGATCATATATGCATAAGATGATGTAATGTTAACTATCCCTTGAAATATTTGATCAATTGGTGAAGAAAATTGTTGAAGAAGTCACACAAGATACCCAAATGAATTAGGGTTTCCAAGGCTAGCCAACTTCAAACTCTTGATGATTTCTTGATAAAAATGATATGTGAAGATCATGGGGATCCATATATTATGTTTAGAGCCAATGTGGACCATTTCTTGATTGAGCCCCTTGCATAGAGGGTCTTAAACCCTAGATATGAGCTTGATAGAGCATAGGTGAGCATACACACTACCTACAAAAGAGTTACACTATACATTGACATATTTTTGGTATTTTGGTTAGTAAATAATTTAAAAAAAAGTATGATACAATCAAATGTGCTTGGTGATCTTTCCCAATACAAACCCAATGAATGAGGGGTAAGGAGGATGCCAAGTTGTGATCCCAATGCTAATGCATATGATGAGAATAGCATTAGGGGTCTTAGGGTCAAAATTGGGGTCTTACACCATCACCCTTTCTTCTTTTTCTTCTGCGAGGTAGTTTATCCTTCTGAACTTATGGTGGTGGTTCTGGCTCTATCCTGAGAGCTAGCTTTTCAGGTTTGGGTTCAATTTTTTCATCCACTACCTCAAAGTCTAACTTGCCTCTTTTAATACTAATGAGTTCCCTAGTTTCATGGTCTTCTAATTTTCTCTTCTTATTCAGGATCTCAAATAAAGGTGCATTGGTGTGGATATTTTCCAATAGCTCCTCATACCTTTCGGATTTGGAGTCTACCTTAACTTCCACATACCTTCGCGGGAAAGGAATTGGTGATTTATAGGGAGGAGGAACAACATATAATGCTTCCTTCTCTACCTCTTCGATAACCTCCCTTTTGGGTGGTATCGGAGGATCTTTCTCAATCTCTATTCTTTTCTCACCTGAACCCTCCTCATTATCACTCTCCTTAGGATTTTCGGTAGATTTTTCACTGGTGATTGTTACAACATTCGCATGTTTATTAGGGAATGGTTCTAGAGGTGTCTGTGCAAGTAGGGAGATTTGGATCTCCAATGCCTCGTTGTGAGTGACGAGGGACTCAACCATAGTGTTCAGTTGCCTAAGGGTTTTATTGGTATAAAGACTTTGTTTTCTAAATTCTTTATTCTGAAGAGTTTGTGTATCCACAAAGCATTCCATCATAGATTCTGTTCTAGAGTGAGTTTGCGTCACAATGAAATCCTCCATTAATATTTCTAGGTCGGATTTATAGGAATCTTGGGATTCCTCAAAATACTGGGAGTGATGATCGTAGAGAAAATTTGGGTGATACATAGTAATAGAGAAAAGAGTGCCTTAGTCTATACTACGTAACATTGGAGTTACGATATCTACTAAATTAGTCCCCGACAACGGTGCCAAAAACTTGATCGCATGACTAGTATGTCTATGAAATTCGTGACTGCAAGTGCACAGTCGTATCGCGTAGTTTTAAAGATTATCGAACCCAAAGGACTAATAATCGAACTTACTATTATCTAATGTTACTACGTAAATCTAAGGATGAGGATTTCTCTAGGAGTTAAGGGAAGGAGAGAAATAACTACTAACGAAAACAGAATTTTAATAAATATATTTAATGGCGGGATATCGGTATGTAACTCATCAAACTTCGGGGATTCGGTAAATAGTTGGTGTAATCTTAAACATCAAAATACTCTTCAGTAGAAATTATATATTTAAAAGACTTTATCTCACACTCTCGTGTTTATTGACTCTGACTATACTCTTAAACCAGAATGCTTCGATCTCGCTGTCTCATTTGAATTAAAAGTAATTTTTGGAAACAAATAAAGTTTAATTAATCCTAAAGCGCTCTCGCTGTATTTAGAATTAATGCATAGTTTCAGCTATCCGGTTAAAACCTCAAACTCTTGTTTTTATTGACCGTAACCTTTGTTCGCTTTGTACTATCGTACAAAAACAGTTTTAAATTTGGAACAAGAAACTATAACCTGAAAATAGTTTTATAAAAGTCAACACCAATTATTTACGAATCCCGTCGTTTCGACGGTCTTTACATACCGATATCGATTGTTTTAGCCGGACATAGATTGAAGAACAAACATGATATTATGATAATTAAACATAAGACAAGGCATAATCAATTAAAATAACAATTAAAATAGAACCTGGAATATAGACCGAAAACTTGGAATTAATGTTGGTTCTTGAATTCCAATAATGCAGGAACGCTTGATAAATTGGGTACACCATTACAATCAAATTCAATTTCTTAAAGCAAAAGTCGTAATAGTCCCCGATGTGGAGAATCTATCACTTTACAAGTAAATATCTGCTTAAAAAATGCTAACAACAAAATCTGGCTAAAAGTGCACCCCGGTCTTTGAAGACCGAAGTCCTAATATATACTCCTCACTCCTTCCATAGAAGTCGCCTTGAAGATCGCCTAGTGGAGAGCGGTTTGTTGAACGAGCCAAACGATACGTGGAGAAAACGTGGAGATAAACAAGGAGGAATGGGTTTGGTGGCGGTTGCCACAAGCCTAGGTAGTGGGCACCACACCTTGCTAGGTGGCGGGCGCCACTCTTGCTTGGTGGTGGGCGCCACACCTTCTATTCATATGGTGGGCGCACACCCTTCAATTCATGTGGCGGGCGCCACTCTCTTCTCATGTGGTGGGCGCCATATTGTTCTCATGTGGTGGGCGCCACACCTTTCTTTGCTTTGCTTCATTTTCATCCCTTTCTATTTCCTTTTTGCTATTTTCCCGCTTTGCTTGCATAGACACCTCTTATTCAATAAACACCTGAAATAAACACAAAGTACAGCGTAATGCTATGGAAATTAAGTAAAAAGCAATGCAAGTTAAGTCAAATATACAATAAATTTTCTCATTATCAATCACCTTCACCTTCTATCCTCTTCAATCACCTGCTTCAATCTCAAAACTTTCATAACCAATTGCTCACAGAATCATCCAATAGCCTCTGAATCTCTTTTTTGTTAGATCCTTTCAACCATAAAATAAACACTTCTGAAATTGCGAAAGATTAACAACATCTTAACAAAAGAAATAAAAATCACATAGCAGAATCGGGAAGAAGAAGAATAGACTGAAACAGATGAAGTAGAATTCAGATACCTATCCCATACGGTGAGTCCTCTCTAAGTTCATTTATGCCTTCTTTTCAATCTTTGCATGCACGGAGGTGAGTCGACCGGAGGGACGAACGATCGGTGCAATTGATCGTGAATTGGAGACGTTTCCGTTTGGTTACAGCCAGCCGTGAAGGAAAACGAGGAGGCCGTCGCAAATCTTGAAGATGTGATGAAGCACTAAAACGCGAGGAAGCGAAGTTCTGTGGCGTCGTTGAATTTGTAAGGCGGAAGGAAGAAGGCCATTGGACTCGTCAAGGTGGTTTTTGGTCGGTTATGTTTGAGCCTAAGGCCCAAACGAGTCCTTCCTAGTCGCACCCCTTTTCCAGTCCGCTACACCCCCCTCATGATGTAGGGTACATGACAATGGGCCTAGGAGTATGCCTCTGCGCCCAAGAACATTTCACCATGTCTACATGGGCCTACACCCTCCTTCTTTCAACCAGACCCATTTTCTTTACTATTTTTTTGTCACTTTATTTTGTTAATTAGATTTAGGGTTTAGTATTAATAGCTTTTTTAGGAATATTAAACCTTGATTAATTAGATTAGGTTAATTAGAAATTTAATTAGCAATTAGTTTAATTAGAATTAATTAGAAATATAGATTTAGATTAAAATGATTAGATAATTAACCTTTTTTAGAATTTTAATTTGGTATTAAACTTTGGTTTAGAACTTAATTAGAAAGTGATTAGAAACATTTTGGTTAGATGGTTAGAAATTAAATAGAATTAGAATAATTAGGATTTTAAGAAATAATTAGAGAATACTTAGAATTTTAGAATAATGCCTTGATTAGTAAATAGGTTTTAGGAATAGTAAAATCTTTGGATTTAATAAGTTTAGAATTTAGAAACATTAGATTAGATTAATCTTTAACATCTTAGAATAATTAGATCTAGTTTAGAATTTAATTGAGTTCATTAGAATTGATAATTAGAATTTTAATTCAATAACCATGATTGTGAATAATGACTATTTTACCCCTAGATTTAGAAATAGTTCAATCTTGCATTCTCCCCCTAGTTTTAGGACTTAGAAAATAATTCCAATAAACCCTTTAACCCATTAGGGAGTTGTATCCACTTTCAACTAACTTTCTTCCACTAATTAAGTTGATCAAAGTACACTTTGATTGACTAAATCCTTTGACTATGTTCAATTCCCCAAGATTAGTCAAGTGATAAAAAGACCCTTGATGACTTGATAAAGCAAATCCTTATGATAAAGATATGCTGGATAATGAATCTTAAACTTCAATCAAGATTCAAAGATCAAGATCAAGAGTTCAAGCTATGTAAATTAGTACAAGACAAGACTACTATTAAAGCACTACAAAGGTCAAATTTAACACTTGTTAATCATGATCCAAGTTGTGTGCCATGAGTCTTATGTAGTAGAGAAAGAATAGGATTGGAGAATTCCTACCCCCATTCTAAATATCTTTGGGTATGGTAAGAATAACCTAGTCGCTCACTGTATTCACCTCTATTCATAGACTTTAGCACAACTTGATTCAAGTTGATTAACAAGCCTTTTCATCATTCAAAGACAACCCTTCATCATAGGAAACTGCAAGAAAATTCAAATTCAACACTCATCGATTATGATGCAGATTGCATGTCATGAGCCTTAAGTAATAGAGAAGGAATAGGATTGGAGGATTCCTACCTCCATTTTGAATATATTTGGGTGTAGGACAAATGACCTAGTTGCTCACTGTATTCATCTCTATTCATAGACTTTAGTGCAATTTAAATCGAATAATCGATAAGTCTTTCTACACATACATGAAGATCAAACTGAAGATCAGACTTCCACCTTTCAAGGTTTCATTTTCTATCCTTTTGTTCTCCCAGTAAAACTAAAACCATTTTTGTGAATAAACTCAAAAATAATTAACCATACGATTAGGATTGTATGATACGAGCCTTAAGAAATAGAGAAGGAATGGGACTGGAGAATTCCTACCCCTATTCTGGATATCTTTGGGTGCGGGACGAATGACCCAGTTGCTCATTGTATTTATCTCCATTCATAGACTTTAGTACGATTCAAATCATGACTGTCATTTCAGAATAAAAGCAAACTGACCTCATCAAACTAAGTTTTGCCTTTGGGTTTCATTTTTAGTTTAAAACCTTTTCAGAAAGGACGTGTTACTTCAGTTCTATCTTAAACGACGCTTAAGCCTCCATGTGTGAGCAAGCAATGTTTAACTGCTAGAGTGTGATCAGAGTTCATCCATTCTACCACAAACAGATAGGCGCTTAAAGCTCCCATGCTCGAGCGTACAAGCTAGTCGACAATAGAAGGTGAACGTTAATACTGTCCATTAAAAATAACTAACGCATCAGTCCTAGTTTCACGAACTACAGAGCTTTGATTTCCTCATTGCACGAATGAGGATACGTAGGCACGAGGGTCCAAATCCTTGGCAAGCACATTTATCTATTTCTCACTTTTTTTTCATAATTATCTATTAACCCCCCCCCCCCCCCCCCCCCCGTCTTCCTTTTTCACGAGTAATCTTTAGATAATAACACCTATTCTTGCAGAGAACATTCAAAACGGTTCCCATGGATGTTAGGGGTGCTAATACCTTCCCCTTGCATAACCGACTTCCTTACCCTTTTCTCTTTCCCCCGGGCTTTATTGATGTTTTCCCTTTCCTTCGGGAATAAAAAAGTTCGATGGTGACTCTGTTGTATCTTTGAGCGTGCAATGCGCTCGGGTATTTTTCACGTAGCTTCGAGATGCTTGCATGGAGAAGACTTGTCAATTACTGAGTTCGAATCACACTAAAGTCTATGAATAGAGATGAATACTCTGAGCAACTGGATCATTCGTCTCGTGCCCAAAGATATTCAGAATAAGGATATGAATGCTCCCTCTCACCCCTTCTCTATTGCTTAAGGCTCATGTCGTGTAATCCTTATCATAACTGACAAGTTACTAAAGAAGATTCATGCTTGTGGATCTTGATGATTTAGTGTTTCTTGAAGCAAAGAGAATTGACAATCATTTGATTCAAATTGTACTAAATCTATGAATAAAGGTGAATACTCTGAGCAACTGGGTCATTCGTCTTGTACCCAAAGATATTCAGAATGAGGATAGGAATACTCCCTCTCACCCTTTCTCTATTGCTTAAGGCTCATGGAACACAAGTTGAATCATGACTTACAAGTGTTGATACACCTTTGTTGTGCTTGAACTGTAGTCCTATCTATCTGCAATGTGAATGCCTTGTATTGAATTTGATGTCTTGAACTTGAATTTGAATCTTGAGGTTTTAAGCTCCTGAGGTCCAATACAACTTGAACACAAGGGACTTGCCCTATCAAGTGATCAAGGGTCTTTTTATCACTTGAACAGGCTTAGAGATTTGAGCACAATACAAAGGATTTGGTTGATCAAAGTAAACTTTAATCAACACAATCAGTGGGAATGAACAGATCAGTTGATATATGTACAACTTAATGGATTGATCAGGGACTTTGTACTAATTGAATCTACACAAACCCTAATCCAAGGGAGCATGCATAACATAAACTTTCTAAACCCTAGGGGTAAAATGGTCAATGTGCCAAAATTTGGTTAATATGGAATTAACAAGCAAAATTAAATTAAACTTAATTATAATTAATTAATCCTAATTAAAATTAATATGATATTACATGATGAAAATTAAGCTAATCTTGATTAACCTAATATTAACTTTATCAAACTATTTTATACAACAAAAGTATAAAAAATCAGAGATAACTAAATAACCAAAGTTAATTTAAAATAATTGGAATTAATGGAGCAGGGGGTATGCATATGTAATGGAGGTGTGAAGAGAAAATTCTTGGGCCTCAAGCCCAAACGCAAGCAACCAAGTCAACCACATGTCCAATTAACCAAAAAAAATGGATCTAAGCTAAAGCACATAACACACAGCAACCGCGTATGCACCTCATTTCGATTCCACACATTCTGATTCTCACATTCTCATCTTCCAAAATTCATTCAAACACATGAGCAGAAATCAAATCCTATTGAGGTCAAACATCAAAATCCTATTCAACTTGAATTCATAGCTCTCTGATAGGTTTCCCCAACATTTTTTAAACCAAGGGGTATTACCACCCATTCATAGGTTCCCAAGGCACCTGCGCATCGAAACATCATTTTAGGCATGTCTTCTTCAGCTATAAGATCTAGCTATACCCATAATACACATCTAACATACTTAAATATTCAAAACCTGCAGCTGTATCTACTAGCATTTCTGCAACAGACATTGGGTACTCATTTTTAGGTGTAGCATTATTTAAATCTCTGAAATGTATACATACTCTAAGAGTTCCACTTTTCTTTATAAGGCACAATATTTGCTAAGCATTTGACATATCTGGCTATTTTAATGAACTTACTCCCGAGCAACCTTTCGATCTCTTCTTTAATATTCAACATCATTTTGGGTGCAAACCTTATTGGTAGTTGTTTCACCGGCTTCTTACCAGGTCGAATTGGTAGTTTCAACTCCACCATGTTTCCGCTCAACCCTGGCATCTCGTTATAGTCTCAGGTGAAACTATCTTTGAACTCTTTAAGTAATTCGACCACCTTTTTCTTCATGCTTGGTTCAACTTTAACACTGATGTAGGTTGGTATTTTCACTTCTCCTTCGCTCATATATATTTACTCCCATGGATCTTGGGCCTGCAGCTTTTTATTAGAATCAAACGGGTTTTTTTCAAACCCCAAAGGCTCATTGTCATAGATACAATCAAGCCTCAGGATTTCCAAAGTTGTTGTCTGGTTAAAATGATCATCACCAAGTTTATCGGAGTTTTCGATAATGGATTCAAGAGCCATATTCTGCAATGCTTCAACTTCAATAGTCAAGTTCAATCTATTTTTGTCCATGTAAGTTGAAATCCGAGCCAATGAGTTTGACTAAGCAGTCATTCTCATCGACCATGGTCCACCTTATGAGTGGAACACTTCCTTCTTCGATATCATACTCCCTTACATCCTACTTATCCTAGATGAAATCATGATTAAGATTGAGGTTTAGGAAATATTTAACATCTTTTTTAGGAGTATAAACCTCCTCTACTGCATAACATGGCGGAATCTTCGCCAAGTTTTTGTCAAACTTCTTCTTGCCAACCTTACTGACTTTAGCCATGTAATAGCTTTGTTCGGCCTCGATGTTTTTAACTATTACATCTTCACGCCATATGGAAACCCTCTGGTGAAAAGTCGAAGGGAATGCACCTATGCCATGGATCCATTCACGCCCAAGCAACAAGTTGTAATTTGCATTTGATGTAATTACCATAAATAATTTGACAAAACCATGTTGTGAGGTCGAAGATCAACATTTGTCTTCCCCATTTTTCTGAATGATGAATGCGACATCAAATTGACAATCGCTCCCTTGTCAATGAAGACTTTGTTGTCAACCATATTATCCACCTTCTCCCTTAAGAACAAGGGCTTGAGATGACACATCATCCCAACGACATATGGACATTTCCCTTATAGTTCGGAGGGATGTGTGACTGACCCTTCAACACCTTATGATTCTTCTGATCTGGAAATCCTATCTTGAGGTCAACCACTTTCCACTTTGGCTGATTTCACCCCTTTTGATTCATAGGCTTGACCCACTTTCCCTTGGGTACATTTGTTGGGGATGATAAGTTCTCTGATGAGGCTATCAAAACTACCTACTGTATTCTTAATTTGTGTGAGGAACACCTCTCTTGTCGAAAGTGAACCTAGCAATTTAATTTCCTCATTTTCTTCTCTTGATATCTTGCATATTGATGTCTTCAAGTTTCTTTGTTTCCCACTGGTAGAAACAATGCTACACCTTGGGCATACCATCATTTTGGAGTCACTTGACTTGCAGCACTCTAAAAAGTCTATCAACCCCATTTCAGCTTAAGGATACACCAGTTACATTTATGCATCAGCAAATGAAGAAATTTGCTCACCTTTCTCGACCTCTGCGTCGAAGCCATCAGTAACTTCCACTATTAGGATCTTGACCGGTTTAACATAGTAAGCATCTTCGATTTAAAGTGGGTCAGCATCCACTTGCATTAATACCTTTGGTTTCTCGCCAAATTGCAATCTGTCTTCTTTCAATGCCTTTTACACAAATCCCTGAAAAGCACATATTGAGAAGTTTTATGACCCAAACAATTATGGTACTTACAAAAACCTCTCTTTTTCCTTTGTTCTAATGGAGGAGTTTTTAGGCCCGGAGGCACTATATATACCCATCAGTGACTAGTAAATAAAATATTTTGTCACACTTTATTATATCAAAAGTATATGTTTTTGTGATAAATTTATCATTCTTTCAGGGTTCGACATGATTCTTCTCGTTTGACAGCTTCAATAATTTACATACGTGTGGCGGTCCTGGCCTAAGTTCAACCACATTAACCTCAATCTCTTTGACATACTCATCGCCTAGGTCTGAGGGATATTCATCTGTCTCTACAAACACAAGCTTTTCTTTTTCATGATACTTAATCGTTCTGGCTTTTTCAGCTTTCAAGCGTTTGACCTGGCGAACAATATCTGCCAATTATGTCATGTCCTTAAGGTACTGAGTATCTAGTTTTTTCCTAGTGGAATAATCCAAGCCACCTGCACCCATTTCGACTAACTCATGTTCAGGGACTTGTGTAAAGCACCTTGTTTAGATAATCATCAATCAACTTAGGACTTTTCGCTTAACACTAGACAACTCCTTCAGACTTATCTTCGACTGAACCATGTAGAGTGTGAAGGGAGTATGGTAAACCAGATGAAGGAATTTTTTATTAGAGAATTTGCAAAATACTTCATCTTCAAATTCTCATTATTCATAATGTCACCATCCTCGGTTTGATACCTGGCGACATGTTTAATTGTTGACTCACTAGTGCCACCAGCAAACTTAATAAACTTGGATACTTTCCAACCCCTAGGAAGCTCTATTTGTCGAACGTATTATGACAAAGGAGATATAAAATTGGGCCTATGGAGTCCAAGATCAAGGCCATTCTGAGCCAAATTCTATTCAATCACATTATTTATGTTGTTATGTCCCCCAAAGTTTTTTTGTTGGACATGTCGAAGAACCTAGGATTATGTTGACCTATTTATTCCTCATCTTCCCTATTTGGGGTGGGTTCTGGTGTTCAAAAACCCTGATTTTGGCCTATATTTACTTGAGCCATCCCGTTTTCAGGCGTTTCGACTTACTTGGCGTTTGAAATTTGAGGAGTTAGTCGAGCTTGAACTCGAGGTATGCCAAAAAAGTTGGCTATTTGACCCATTTGATTGGCCAACAACTCATACGTTTGGTTTGTATTTGTAATTAAAGGAGTAAATATGGTTCCCATTGTTGGGTCAAAGTGATAACTAATTCTAAGTTACTTTCATCCATCTGTTGCCTCATGGACATCATATAGGTCATATTTAAAGATGGTGTTATTTGAGGGATGTAGCATATTCCTCCTGGTTAAACCATATTGTTAATGGTCGAAGTAGAAGCATTATGTTGATTATACTATGGCATAGTGGCCATTACATTGTCACTAAAGGTATACATATCAATGTGAAGGCCTATCATTGTTGATATTGGCATGCCATAAGGGCATTCCCTATTATTCATTGGCATTTAAAAACCAAAAAATGGTCTTACAACTACAGGGTTAAATGGGAAGTTCTCTGGCAACGATGAGGGCGTCATCTCATGTGATGGTATTAGTGAAATCGGTGTTGGCGATACCACCAGAGCAGTTGTTCTAACGGACGTTGAAATAATTGCCTTTTTAACCGTTGATTCTGTAACACCCCGAATAAAATAAGAGAATTATTTAAATTAAGTTAATAATATATTTATTAATTTAATTAAATAAATTGAATTTATTGGATTATTATTATTATTATTATTTGGAATAATAATTAGTGGAAAATATATAAGTTGGAATAAGAGAAAAGGGTTTTCATTTTTGGTAAAGAGTTTTCACGTGGAACAGAGAAGCGGCTGAAAGGTGAAAAGTGGAGAAAGGGCAAAGAGGAAGAGCTAGAGAGCAAAGGTTGAAGAACGGAAAAGCTTGAAGCTTAGAGATTGCCGGATTATCTTAGGTAAGGGGGGTTTATCGTCGTTTAATGGGTATTATAGATTAACATGTCATGGGTAGTGATAAACCGCTGAAGTGACCCTAATTGGGATGTTGAATGCTGAAATATTGTGATGAATAAGTTGTATTAAAGCTGTAATTGAGTCCGTAATTGTGTGAGTCGTGTTCCCCCGAACGTATAGCTTTTTATGGAAATTGAATCGGAGGTCCGGAAGTCCTCCAACGGCGGAAAATGCGGAGAACTCTGCATTCTGCCTTGTGTTAGCGCAGGAACTGCTGTTTGTCTGTGTTAACCGGTTAACCCAGGGCGTTAACCGGTTAACACTGTTATATTTTGTGGAAATGTGTTGTTTTGCCTGCGTTAACCGGTTAACCCAGGGCGTTAACCGGTTAACACTGTTGCGTTTGCCAGAAAGTGTGTTTTGTCCTGCGTTAACCGGTTAACCCAGGGCGTTAACCGGTTAACACTGTTGGAAAATTGAAAAATTGATATTTTTAATGTTGCGAACCTAATTGGTGATTGGCCTATTATAGTTAATTGTGATGAGTAATTTTGTTGGATTTATGTTATGAAGTGTTGATACAAGTATGTTGCTGAGTTGTTCCGTGTACGGAAAGTTGTTGAAAATACTGAGTTGTAGGCTTGGTGAGCCAAAGTTGATTATAAGTTGATGTTGTTGAAAACATTGTTGTATTGCTATTATTATTATGTTGTCGACAATTTCAAAGTCGTGTATGCCATGTACATTCATATGCATTAAGTCGGAGCTTTGCTCACACCACGTTGGCCTGGATTGGCAAATTTTAAGTTGAAAGTTGAAGGCTCATGCCTTGATGCCCAATAAAATGGCAATGATTTTAAGTTGGGAGTTTTACTCCGAATGGTACCACATGCATGACGAGTCGAGTCTCATTAGAGTTGCATTTTGTTGGCTTGTTGTATGGATATTTAATTTAATTGAGGAGTGGAATTGTGTGGATATTAAGTATGATGTTTGAGTTGATGTGCCGTTAATGGATGTATGTTACGATTAGGGTGATGAAATGTGTGAATTTACTTAGCATTACATGATGATTTATAATGCTTATTATATCGATTGAGGAACTCACCCTTACAACTATTTTTCAGGTAACGAACAAATGAGTTGAGTGGAAGCAAATGCTTGGAGTCTAGTGTAGTCTACTTAGAGGGTCGTGCTCTGATAGATGTAACATCGGGACGGGATGTTTTAATTGTTTTATTGTTGGTTGTTGAACCTTTTTACCTGTAATATGTTATATGTTTTGAATGGTTAGTTGATTTTTATCCGCTGCGAATTATGCAAGAAAATGTTATTTTGATTAAATAAAGAGCATGACAGTTATTATGGTGTGAAGTGGTTGTGTGACACCCTTGGTGCATAATTACTCTGATATATATTTGTTGTTTTTATTAAATATTTGGGGTATTTTAGAAGGGTGTTACAGATTCGACTAGTTGCTATACTACATTTTAAGGATTATTCTGTGAACTAGGGTTATCTATAGGAGGACGCGTCATTTTTGGTAAAGATTTTCCACTTCTTAAATGCATACAAACTACTTAGAACAATTCATGTACGCATAACAATTTTATAAGAGAAAACTATGATATCTATAAAAGATAAAAAGAATTTTAGCATGGGTCCCACTAGGTGTGCCAATTTGTTTACTGTGAAATTTGGTAAATAAGTGTTGGTCTCTTATTGAAGGTTACTTACATGATCAACCAGATAATCTTAAGATATCGTGCTAAAAACTTTCTTATAGTTTTATGTAAAAAGGTGAAGTATTTCAACTTGGTCGAAATCTTTGAGAAACAGTAATGTAAATATGGATTGTTTAGAAATGCAAGTATTTGCGACAATGTTAAAAGGGTAGAAATTTGTAAAGCAAATGTAAAGTGACAATGAAACTAAAAGAAAAATGAAAACATATTTGTATAGAAAGTAAACTTAAGTAAAAACCTATGCATTTGAATAGAAATGGTGTTTCAAGATTTATACATTTTCTCAGTGAAACTCGTTTCTCTCTACACTGGGTACTTTGAGTCTTTTTAAGTTTTTTGTAGTGAAATCAAATGAACCTCCTGAATCCTAACACTAAAACTCCTATTTATATAAGTGTAAAATAATTGTTTCGTAATGTTCGTCTCCTCAAGCTTTGTCACATATATTTTTGCATGCTTCTCGCTTTTAAATGTCTTCCACGTGCTCCCTGGGATAAGACTGAGGAGTAGTTATTCATTTTGAACAAAATGCTTATTTTCACCCAAATAATTGGTGATTGACATATCTTGCATACGTCAAAAGCCTGAGCAACCATGTCGTCGAAATGCTAGAGAAAATACTCCTTTTTAAAAAAAAATACTAAGTCCCACTTTTTATCTCTCATCTTGAGAGTTCGACTTCTACAACATAACATGTCGGAAAACATCCATTTGAAACCTCAACTTCTTCAAGTTTTTTTATTATGCTGATATTTTTTCCCTTGTTGAAAATCCCAGCTAACACTTGTACTGACCATTTTTGCATAAAATTAAAGACAAAAATGAACAACTTGAGAGAGAGAGAGAGAGAGAGAGAGAGAGAGAGAGAGAGAAAGAGAAAGAGAGAGAGAGAGAGAGAGAGAGAGAGAGAGAGAGAGAGAGAGACATGTTGAGGAATATGAATAGTGTGTTATATGGGATAAGCACAAAAGAGAAACGTAAATTACAAACTTAACTTTTTGAATATGAAGAGTTTCAGACCCCTTATTGATCTTGACATGATACGCTACACGATTCTTGGAAAATATGGATTGAATGGACAAGATTTTTGCCCATTTAATTTATATCCATTTCATCATTCATTTTTACAAGGATTTCATCACACATAACCCTAATGTAGTTCTTGATTTTTCATATCCAGTGCCATCTAAAGCTTTTTTAAAGATATATGCAAGTTGTTAAGAGAATTAATTTTGTCTTCCACAAATTATCTAATGAAATTGGGCATAATATCAATGTACTTGGAACAAATATGTTGAACTGGATTCTTTGAGATGTTGATAGCATCCATTTTATCATAGTATAATGTCATGATATATTGTGTGACATTATACTCTTTTAGTATTTGCTTAATCTAAATTAGTTGAGTGGGTCTGTTTTCCGCAACAATGTACGCAGCTTCTACAGTGGATAAGGAAACACAATTTCTCTTTTTGATGAACCAAGATACAAGATTTATCCCCAAGAAGAAACACTCAACATAGGTACTTTTCTATCCTCTGATTTTCTTGCCCATCCAGCCTCACAATATCTAACTAAAAAGGATTTGGTATCAATATAGTGTATAAGCCCAAAGTCACTAGTTCCAGTTATATACTTGATGATTCTTTTGACTTGTGTGAGAGGGCTCATTTTAAGACTGTCTTGATAAAAACAAGAAAACCCACCCACATAGAAAGTGATGTCACGAATACTAGTAGTGAGATAAAATTGACTACCAATCATACTCCTATAGACACTTTGATCAACAATTACTCCTTGGTCATATTTGGTAAGCTTAACATAAGTGGCATCGGGGGTGCCTTTATTCCTAGCATTTTTCATACCAAACTTATTTATAATATTTTTAGCATCCTTGCTTTGGGAAATAAATTAGGGGTGGCAATTGGATCCATTAAGGTAAAATCCATCCAATCCATCCATCAAAAAATCCATCCAATCCATCCACTACATAAAAAATTAAGTTAATGGATTGATCCGATCCATCCATTTATAAGCATGGATTGATCCAATCCATCCAACACATTTTAATGATCCAATGGATTTTTTTATCTAATTTTAAAAAAATAAATTTTTTCAAATATTAAAAAAAAAAATATTTGTAAAATAAAAAATATTTTTTTTTGAAAAACAAAAAATAATTTTTTTTTCGAAATAAAATCTTTTTTTTTAAAAATTCAAAAAATCGATTTTTTCCAAAAATTTAAAAATCATTTTTTTTGAAAAATACCAAAATTTAATTTTATTTTTGAAAATTTTATTTTTTTACGAATATAAAAAAAATATTTATTTTCAAAAATAAAAAAACAATTTTTAAATTATTTTTTTCGAAAATACAAGAATATATATTTTTTTGAAAAAAAAAAGATTTTTCTCGAAAAAAACTGATATTATTTTATTGAAAAAAACTAAAAAAACTTTTTGAAAAAAATAAATTTTTCAAAAAAATAAGTGATTTTTAAATTAAAAAAATCAAAGAAAAAATAATGGATGGATGGATATCCATCCACTAAAAATATGATAATGGATGAATTGGATGGATTTTATTCTTAATGGATGGATTGGATTGGATATTTTTAAAAAACTTTTAGTGGATTGTTAATGGACTAATAGATTGTTTTGATCCATCCATTAACTATCCAATCCATATCCATCCAATCCATCCATTTTGCCACCCCTAAAATAAATATGTCATCTTTATTTTTGTTAACTTGAAACCCGAGAATGTAAGTAAGTTCACCAAGCAAGCTCATTTTGAATTCAAATTGTATTTGTTGGACAAAATGTTCTACCACCTTTATTGGCATTCCTCCAAACAAAATTTTATCCACTTAAAATTGATCTATCATGAGATTTGCTTCTTATTTCTTAACAAAAAGAGTTTTTTGATTCCCCCACGAACATAACCATTGCTTGTGATAAATTATGTGAGTCTTTCATACCATGCTTTGGGAGTTTGTTTTAACCCATATAGTGCCTTCTTAAGCTTGTTCACATGATCTAAAGTACATGGATTAGTGATTCCTTTAGGTTGTTGTTGAAAAGTATATCTTCGGCAAATATTTTTGTATCGTATCCACAGAGATTGGGTAATATTACCGCCGTTCTATAATTCAAATGTTATAAGTTTAGAAAGTAACAGGGTTGTTTTGTTTGGAAAAATATCTTGTTAATAAATGTTAACAAAAACTATGAAATGGTTTTAGTCAAATATAAAAGTTTGGCAAGATTGGAGTTCACTATTTCAAATGTCCATGATTCCCTATGATAAATAAATAGATTCAAGATTATTGATGATGTTCAAATATCCTCTCAAAGTCATTTATGTCTAAATGATATCGTGATAATCACTATATTGATCCTTAGACGATCTCTCCACCTAACTATCAATATAGCAATCTTTAATGTTCAATATCAAAGAATAGTAATGAATAAATCTATCTCTACAACTTATTCACTACTTGAAAATCTATTTTATGTCTAAACTCGAGTAATCTCTCTCGACAACTACTCAAATCTGGTTTTCAACTTAAAGCAAAAACAGTATTCAATACATCAACAATCTTTATCTCATATATAAATCAAAGTGAATACATAAACAGATGAGAATAGCTACTACCTCCAATCTTGACAAAAGGGAGTTTAGCTCCTCATCGTCATTGTTACAAAACAGAAAGTTCAAGCAGAAAAACTCTCTTTTTCTCTCCTACAAAAACTCTCAAGAACAATCTATCAATAATTAATCCCTAGAATAATGTATTTTCTCTCCTAAAAGAGTTGACATTTCCTTAATTGGTCATTCCCATCCAATGCAGAAAAGCAATTCCAAGGCAGACCCAAAATGGCAAAAACAGTTGGCCTTCAAAACAGCACTTTTGACCCAAAAATTAGTTTGCTGGATTCGCAGGGTTCGCGGGGCGAACTTTGTTCGCGGGGCGAACTGGTCCTGTCATGCAGTTCGCGGGGTGAACTTTGTTCGCGGGGCGAACTGAAGCTGCCTCAGTTTCCTTGGTTTGCAAGCTTCATCCAAAATCTTCCATATTATGATGCTGCAATCCAAAGCTTTCTCATCCAAAAATTCTACAAAACTAACAAATATGTGAAATAACTATTCAAAACAAAATAAATTAAACCTAATTGCATTTATACAAAATAGTGAGAATAAAAGTGTGTAATTACATCAAAACTTGGTAAAAGGGACCAATAAAATGGTATAAAAAGTAGTACTAATTGGTCCCTAACAACTCTCCCCAACTTAGCATTTTGTTTGTCCCTAAACAAAAGTTTCCACCCTTACAATCAAAGCAATGACACAAAAGATTGAAACAAGGATTTACCAAGAACATTCAAATGGTTCAAAAGTGTTTGGCATTTTCTCAATTCACCTATCTCAATTCTAGACAAAATATGAATAAGGGAAATGGTAAAGTGCAAAAATCATTCCAAGGAATTCAAAGCCATATATGTCAAAATTGAATCAAGCTTACACACACATCATAATAATGATGAATAACATGAAGGGTTACTTTCACTCATCCAAGCAATTAAATCAACAACAACTCAAATCATGCGGTTATCACAACAAGTACCAAATCATGTGAAAAATGAGAATCAAGAGGTCTTTCAAAGGTTGTACTGTGGCTTAGGTTACAAGAAAGGATATGATTAAGACAATTCAACCAAATTGCCTATCCTAAGGGAGCATTCCCAAAGATTCACTCTACACAATTTCCCTTTCTTTGATCCCTATCTTTTTCTTTTTCTTTTTCTTTTCAAACCCACACAACCATGAGCATTTCCTTTGCTTTTCTTTTTCTAATTTTTTCTATGCTCTATGGTTTCAAGGGTGATTTCTTTTTCTTGTTTCTTTTCATATTTTTACCCTTTCATAGAAACTCACTTTTCCAAGTTTCTAATCAACTTTTCACTTTACTCTCCCCAACTTTAGATTCCAAAACCAAATTTATTCAATAATGCTCCCTACTTAGATATAAGCAAAAGGCAAAATTTTGCAAACAACTCGGTTTGAGGTTTCAACTGATACGAAAGAAATTAGGATTAATTTATTCCACAATTTTCAATTGATTTTACAATGATCAATCAAATGAATCCTAAATTAAGCTCAAAGGGGGTTAACTAAGGATTATTCCTCACAAGGTTAGTTGATTCAAACTTTTTGGTCAAGTGGTTTTTCTCACAAACAATGCCTCTATCATTTTCAAAAATTTCACACAAAAATGGATTGATGCATGATTTAGCATGATAAGAATGAGTTAAAACAATGCTCGGTTTCCCGCTTTTTAGTGTACAATGGAAAGTCTCCTCACAACTGGCTAAGTCCTATTTTGATTCAAAAATGACATATACTTCAATGAATTTATGACATGGAATTTGCACACACCATCAAACTACTCATGTTAAGTCTAGAAAGCGATAAAGTGTACCTTGAAATGCCGAACTAATTCTTATCATCACCACTCGAAGTGTCCTATGCTTCTTTCTTTGCGATCATTTCTCGGTTGCTTAAAGCTTGACTTATGAGTAAGAACAATTAAACAAAAATGTTGGCAAACCAATATTTGATTAAAACACACTTAAATTTCAAAAAGTATTCATGCAATTATCAAGACACACTCTAAAATTCAACAAACTCCTCAATCTTCCTTCAACTCATCGCCATGGTTTACACCACCTCCTGCACCCCCCCAAAATTTTGGCCTGCCCTCAGGCCACTTATCATAATCAACAAAATCCTCCTAGGAATGGAATGGAGAGGAGAAGTTTTGAAATTTAGAGGTTTGGAAGTGGAGCAACGAGATTGTTGAAAGAATCTCCTAAGTTTGTGAAAATAGGAATGAAACGAAAATGACATAAAACAAAAGTTTTTTTTTTTTTTTTGTTTTTTTTTTTTCAGTTCGCGGGGCGACCTTTGTTCGCGGGGCGAACTGAAGGAAATTTCAAAAAAATTAGTTCTGTTATTTACTGTTCGCGGGGCGAACTTTGTTCGCGGGGCGAACTGGTCCTGTCATGCAGTTCGCGGGGCGAACTTTGTTCGCGGGGCGAACTGTAAAAACCAGAACCCAATTTTTTTTCAAAATTTAACACAGCAAAAACTCACACAGCAGAAAAAAATTAAAATACAGACTTACAACGTTGGGTTGCCTCCCAACAAGCGCTTTGTTTAACGTCGTTTGAGCTTGACGGTCCACTGATTAGCCCGGTTTAAATAGAGACACGACATCCACATCACGATTTATGTCGCCACCATGGTAAACTTTGAGTCTTTGACCATTTACGGTCCAACTCTCTTGTGACTTTGGATCCTCGATTACAATGGCTCCATAATTCCGTACTTCCTTGACAACGAACGGTCCTGACCCTTTTGGCTTCAGCTTACCCGGTAATAACTTGAACCTTGATTTGAAAAGCAGTACCATTTGTCCGACATGAAACTCCTTGCGACGGGCCTTTCCATCATGGTATTTTTCTTCAATTGCATCATTTCGGAATGAATCATGTTTGTCATGTGGATGCTTCATAGCTTTAAAAAGATTAAAGGTCACCTCTTCGTCTTGCACTCTCACCTTCATTAGTCCATCATCTACGTCAATCATCATCCGAGTTGTTTTCATAAAAGGTCTTCCAAGAATTAGGGGCACATCACGGTCCTCATCCATCTCCACTATTACGAAATCTATCGGAAACAAGAATTTGTCCACCTTCACTAACATGTCTTTAGCAATTCCGTATCGTAAAGTGGTAGACTTGTCGGCTAGTTGTAAAGTCATTCTCGTCGATTTAATCTCAACATTCCCTAATATTTTAACAATGGAGAGAGGGATTAAATTTATACTAGAGCCCAAGTCAATCAAACCATTTCCAGTGTATGTGCTTCCAATGGTCACCGGTAGAACAACCCGGCCCGGATCGGACTCCTTCCTTGGGAGAGTCTTTTGGATGATAGCACTACACCGTGCATCAAGCAGTATAGTCTCGTCTTCCACGTGTCTCCTTTTCTTTGTAAGAATGTCCTTCATGAACTTGGCATACCGTGGCATTTGTTCTAATGCATCAGCAAATGGAATGTTGATTTGAAGCTGCTTGAAGATGTCCATAAACCGTGCATAGTGTCTAGCGTTATCCTTCTTTGATGGTGCGTGCGGATATGGTAGATGTTGAACTGGAATGACATTCACTCCTTTGTCTCCTTTTTTCTTATTTCTTGGTTCGATTTCCTTATTCATTTCCGCTTCACACCGCTGCTCTTCCATCAGTTGTTGGTTCTGCTGTTTTTGCGGCGCGAAGGGAGATCGCGGCGCGAACTGAGCAGTTTCTACCACTTTCTTCTTCCCACAAGCCACATCCTCATTTTCCAGCACAGCATCCATATCATTCTCAACTGTAATTTCCTCACCTTTTTTACTTGTCAACTCTCTACCGCTTCTAGTAAAAATTGCTTTGCAATGCTCCTTTGGATTAGTTTGAGTATTAGCGGAGAAAGAAGATCCTGCAGTTTGTTCCGACAGCTGTTTCGCAAGTTGACCTATTTGATTTTCCAAATTCTTGATTGCTGCTTCATTACTCTTCTGATTTGCCATGGAAGCTTGCATGAATTGTTGAAGAGTGTCCTCTAGCTTGGAACTTCCTCCTTGCGATTGTTGGCCTTGAGAATTGGGGTGTTGATAAGGACTTTGCTGCTGAAAATTTTGATTGTTGAACCTTGTTGGTTGGTAACCTTGATTGTTCCTTTGATAGCCTTGATTTTGATTGTTCACATAGCTCACTTCTTCTAGCGGAGGGCAAAAACCAGTAGGATGATCTCCTTGGCATAACTCGCAACATGCTACTTGATGTCGAACTTGAGAACTTTGAATCTCCTTCATTTGCTGTGGAAGCTTGGCCATTTGTTGAGTGAGAAGCTCCACTTGTTGAGAGAGTAGCTTGTTTTGAGCAAGGATGGCATCATTGGTATTTAATTCAAGAACTCCCGGTTTACGTTGTGAAGGACTACGGTCATGTTGACTTTGACGATCATTGAGTGCCATCCGGTCAATAATAACGTTAGCTTCTTCCGCAGTTTTTGACATAAGAGAGCCACCCGCGGTAGCATCCAAAAGTGTTCTGTGAGTTGATTGGAGCCCATTTAGAAAAATATGGATTTGAGTGAGCTCATCAAAACCATGACCCTTGCATTTTCTCAATATTGACTTGAATCTTTCCCAAGCCTCATTTAAAGACTCGTTGCTTCCTTGAGTGAATACCGCAATAGCCGTTTTGGCTTCCATGAATCGGGATTGAGGGAAATATCTTTCTAAGAACTTTTCTTCTAACAAATTCCAATCCGTCATAACTCTTGCTGCTTGATCAAGGTACCACTCTTTTGCCTTTCCCACTAAGGAGTGTGGGAACATCCTCTTGAATAATGCTTCTTCACCCGCTTCATCAATTCCCGTCGAACCCGCAATCTCATAGAATTTGATGAGATGGGAGTACGGATCTTCATGATCCATTCCGGTGAATGGATTTGCATAGAGAAGTTGGAGGATTCCGGTCTTCATCTCCGTATTTCTTCCTCCACGGGCAAATTGAGCATTCCTTCTTGGACTATTAGCGGACATTTCGGTACGATTATCCTCCGCCATGTTTCCGTCACAAGCCTCTACAACCACTTCTTCAATTGGAACAAGTGCGGAAGTAGATGCTTCTTCTCTCCGGTTCCTCTCTTCGGCTAGTTTCCTTCTTCTTCGTGTTTTGCTATTGAGCTTCCAAAGTGTTCTTTCAATTTCAGGATCGAATTGAAGTTGCTCCTCGGTTACTTTTCCTCGCATACACTAGAATCTACAAAACTAACAAACCAAGTGAAACAAAAGAGGTATAGTAATAAATGTAACACAACTTAAAAACAAAGAATTATTGCAATGCTTGTAATATCGACACCAATCCCCGGCAACGGCGCCAATTTGTTGAAAAGTATATCTTCGGCAAATATTTTTGTATCGTATCCACAGAGATTGGGTAATATTACCGCCGTTCTATAATTCAAATGTTATAAGTTTAGAAAGTAACAGGGTTGTTTTGTTTGGAAAAATATCTTGTTAATAAATGTTAACAAAAACTATGAAATGGTTTTAGTCAAATATAAAAGTTTGGCAAGATTGGAGTTCACTATTTCAAATGTCCATGATTCCCTATGATAAATAAATAGATTCAAGATTATTGATGATGTTCAAATATCCTCTCAAAGTCATTTATGTCTAAATGATATCGTGATAATCACTATATTGATCCTTAGACGATCTCTCCACCTAACTATCAATATAGCAATCTTTAATGTTCAATATCAAAGAATAGTAATGAACAAATCTATCTCTACAACTTATTCACTACTTGAAAATCTATTTTATGTCTAAACTCGAGTAATCTCTCTCGACAACTACTCAAATCTGGTTTTCAACTTAAAGCAAAAACAGTATTCAATACATCAACAATCTTTATCTCATATATAAATCAAAGTGAATACATAAACAGATGAGAATAGCTACTACCTCCAATCTTGACAAAAGGGAGTTTAGCTCCTCATCGTCATTGTTACAAAACAGAAAGTTCAAGCAGAAAAACTCTCTTTTTCTCTCCTACAAAAACTCTCAAGAACAATCTATCAATAATTAATCCCTAGAATAATGTATTTTCTCTCCTAAAAGAGTTGACATTTCCTTAATTGGTCATTCCCATCCAATGCAGAAAAGCAATTCCAAGGCAGACCCAAAATGGCAAAAACAGCTGGCCTTCAAAACAGCACTTTTGACCCAAAAATCAGTTTGCTGGATTCGCAGGGTTCGCGGGGCGAACTGGTCCTGTCATGCAGTTCGCGGGGCGAACTTTGTTCGCGGGGCGAACTGAAGCTGCCTCAGTTTCCTTGTTTTGCAAGCTTCATCCAAAATCTTCCATATTATGATGCTGCAATCCAAAGCTTTCTCATCCAAAAATTCTACAAAACTAACAAATATGTGAAATAACTATTCAAAACAAAATAAATTAAACCTAATTGCATTTATACAAAATAGTGAGAATAAAAGTGTGTAATTACATCAAAACTTGGTAAAAGGGACCAATAAAATGGTATAAAAAGTAGTACTAATTGGTCCCTAACAGTTGTTCAAAATATACTTATTCATTCAAATATTCATTCAGAAAGGCACGTTTCACATCCATTTGGTAGAGTTTGAAATTTAGAAGACATGATACTCCTAGTAACAATCTTATAGCTTCTAAATGGGCATTATGGGTAAAGGTTCCATCAAAATTAACTCCCTCTATTTGAGTATTCCCACTTTCATCCGACTTAGTTTTATAGATCCACTCGGTGCCAATAATGTTGGCATAATTAGGTCTAGGAACTAATTCTCATACATTATTGCTTTCAAATTTACCAAGTTCTTCTTGCAAAGCATTGATCTATTATTCATCCATGAGTGTTTCCTTAACATTTTTGGGATCACTTTTGGATATAAGGTACATGTTAGCTATCAGTTGTCTATAATTGATAGGCTCTTTTGATCTAGTGGTAACTCCTTCATTTAGATCCTCAATCATGTTACCAATGGGATGGTTTTTCTGAACTCTTGTTGATGGTCCTTTGTTTTTAGGACGACTAAGTTCACCAACTTTAGTGTTATCATCTATAAATGGTAGAATAATGTTGGTATTCTTATATGGAACATTAGGAAAGACTTGTTGAATACCATAATCCTCCTTCTGTGGGTTTATGTGTTTCTAGGTACAATTGTCTTGGTTGTTTTGATGATGACAAAACCAAATGGCAAATGGTGTTAGGAGAAATCTCTGATGATCTATGATCTAGCAAACTCAGATGATTGTGTCTATCAACGAAGCTATTTCAAGCCTCATAATATAAATATTCAAGTTCCATATAAAGTATCAAATCAATAATGAACCATGCAAAGGAACTTGAAGCTTCAAGGTTGTGAAATATTGGAAGTACGAAAGATCGTATGGTCTTGTATATGAGTGATTAGTTAATTGTAAAGGTATAAAAGTAACCCTCAATATACAAAAGAAGATCTCTCTCTCTCTCTCTCTCTCTCTCTCTCTCCCTCTCTCTCTCTCTCTCTCTCTCTCTCTCCCTCTCTCTCTCCCCCCTCCCTCCCTCCCTCCCTCCCTACACACACACGCATGGACACGCACACACACGTAAGAAATGTTCAAAACTTGAGGAAACTCTTTCTAAAGCTCCACTTACTTCTGACACTATCATATACAAATATGATAAAGCCTTTCAGAAATTTCTGAACAACAACTTAGATAGAAGCAAAATGGAGTCTATGATCTATGGTGTAAGTTATAATAGAAAAAAAGGAATTGGTTATGACTCCAACGAAGATGATCATAAACCTTTTATAGAAAACAAACAAAAATCTCCTTTTTCTTACCATTATACACCAGCACAGACACAGAAGTTCAGTAACACTAGAAAACCAAAAGTCTCAGAAACTCTGATAAAACTAATCGTAAAGGACCCAAAAGATTTTGGATAAAAAAGATAAAATAATGTACGTTAGAGATATCCTATGCATCCGAGTTAAAACACCAGTCATGGTACTTGGACTTTAGATGCTCGCGACACATGACGAGAGGAAAGCATATGTTCCAAGACCTGGGAACTTAAAAATGCTGGTTTCATAGGCTTTGGTGGAAATCAGAAAGGAAGAATTAGAGGATCTAGAACAGTTGGTAACAGATCTCTTCCCTCTATTTCTCATGTTCTTTATGTTGAGGGATTAATGCATAATTTGTTATCCATAAGTCAACTAAGTGATAATGGTTATGATATCATTTTTAATCAATAAACATGCAAGGCTGTCAATCAGAAAAATGATACAGTCCTTTTCACTGGAAAGAGGAAAATTAACATTTATAAAATAAAATTTTCATATTTGAAAAAGCAAAACGTGAAATGCTTGATGTCTATTAATGAAGAACAATGGGTGTGACATTGACGTTTGGGTCACATCATCTTGAGAAGGATCTCTCAGCTAAATAAACTTGAGTTATTCAGAGGCATGGCTAAGCTGAAGTTTTCTTCATATGGTCTTTGTGAAGCATGTCAGAAAGGAAAAATTTCTAAAACCACTTTCAAAACCAAAAAGGTCGTTTCCACCTCCAGACCTCTAGAACTTCTACACATTGATATTTTTGGACCTGTAGCGGGGTATTCGTTACCTTATGGCTTATTGAATAAACCAAAAGTAAACATACAATTCGAGTCGCCACCGCACTTTTATTTGTCCAAAGGAAAGACTAAAAAGCGAACAAAATCCAAGTAAGAAGTTTTATCAAATCAAAAACTAAAAAATGTCAGAGATCGAGGTAAGGGGGTTGGTTATGAAATGGGAAGGTTTTACGCACCCAAAACATCCTTAGTACTCTAAGGGAATCTCTTTTTGCAAATGTGTGTTGTAGGTTGGTATTTGTGAAAATATGTGCAAAAGATTGGAGGGATGAAAAGAGAATAGATTATATTTACAAATTTGTTGTTTGAATGGGTGAACCCATTTCCTACGT
Source organism: Lathyrus oleraceus (assembly GCF_024323335.1). Classification (NCBI taxonomy): domain Eukaryota; kingdom Viridiplantae; phylum Streptophyta; class Magnoliopsida; order Fabales; family Fabaceae; genus Lathyrus; species Lathyrus oleraceus. Next base: position 402,933,490 of record NC_066583.1, read on the forward strand.
ACCATCACAAAGGTAGGATCAAAACCTCGTAGTTCGGGGTAAAAATCTCAAATATTGGTGAATTGATTTGATCAAAAGCCTTAAGGTCTTTTGTTATCAAAGGGAGAAAACTCAACCTAAACCAACAATCCATCATGTGAGGAGGGCTTCAACATACTAGTGAGGGGTTAACCCTATAATAAGTATGGAAGACTTATAATCCAATCACTAAGGATAAGGTGAGGTTTACATCAACCACTATGATAACTCAAACCTATGGCTAATGTTTATGAAAAAAAGGTTTTAACAAAGGTGGCCATTGAAACCACAAAATCAACTTGAAGTGAGTTGTATTTATAAGTTAGGTTTATTTACAAAATGAGGTCAAAGTTGAATTAAGATCTATTCATAATGAGTATTAATGAAAAGATTTTGAAAAGTCAAAGGCATAAGGCCTAAGTTTCTAGTTTGAAAACAATGTCAAAGTTTGCACAAAAAGAGTTTGGCTTGGGTTAGAGTGAAGAGAAGAAGAGAAGGGCTAGTCCTAAAGCATACAAAGATAGGAGAGAACATAAAACCCTTGGAGTTCCTTTTCTTGAGATCATAGAGATGATTCAAGATGCTCCTTTCCTTTGGACTTAGCAAACGACAAGCAATCACACAATCATAAGTTCAAGCTCCTAGGATCTCCATTTGGCTTGTCTCTCTTAACTTGACTACTCATGACAATGGTCCTTCTTACTATCTCAAGATGGAATCCCTATCACACAAGAACAAACATCAAAAAGTTCACAACACAATAAGAGGAATGGACAAAGAACGAGTTTTGGAAAGGAAGTCCTTTGAAGTCAACTTTGAAATTTAGCATTTTAATGGCATGAGGCCTAGTTGCTCTTCAACAGGTATAGCATTCTAAAGGCATGAGGCCTAGTTGCTCTTGAACTCCTTTAAGCATAGGTATATCCTAATTCTAAGTCCTTCTCCTTTTGCATTGGGTTCATACAAAACAAAAGCAAAACCAACACAAGGCAACAATATGTTTATATACAATAATGAGCTCAAATGAGCAAAAGGAAAATGACATAAACATAAAATATGTGCTCAAGTGAGCAAAGTAAAAAGTAATATGAATAAATGAGCAAGAAGTAAATTGCATTAAAGTAAATTGCAAGAAATTAAATACTCAAATTAAAGTTAGTAATTAGTGGTTATGTTAGTTTGTCATGAGACAATTTAGCGTTATGTTAAGCAATCGTAAGTGGACTAATGTAGTAGTCACACCTATCTGAGGCCGGTAATTAATACTATAGGCAAATAAACACAAGTTAGAGATCATGACTAGTAAGCCAAACTCCAAAAACTTGCCATGCCAAAAGAAAAGAGGAAAGGCCTTGTATGGACTTTAGGCTTTTTGCTTGACCAAGAAGCAACCTATCTTGGACACAAAGCAACTCACTTGATCTTGGATCAAGTTGAGTTTGATTTGGATCAAAGAAGGTTAAGCCTCTCATTTTTCAAGACCAACCATAAGACATTAACTCATTGGCCAAAATAAAAAGAAATAAGATGAAGATGAAATGAAATGGAAAGAGAAATAAAGTGTCAAACACAATTGGTCAAAAGTGAATCAAATCATCATCAACCAATGCTAAACAGAAGAGAAATGAAGATTAGAAGTCAACAAGTCAAACATATTTTTTGGTATTTTTTGAATTAAAAATAAATGCAAAATAAAATAGACAAAATATGGTCAAACCTCAAATTCAATTCAAATCAACTTCAACAAGTCCAATTAAATTTTCATAAGTCTAACATGGTCAAACAAGCTTTGACAAATTTTTTCAATAATTTTTGAAATCAGAAACTATTTTAAAACAATTAAAAACAATAAAAATAACACAATATGAATTAAAATCTCAAATAAATCTCAAATCAATTAAGAAAATGATGAGACTATTTTTCATTGACTTATCATGATCCATATGTGTTAAGAAAATATTTTTGGATTTTTCAAATATCAAAAAGTATTTTAAAATGAATTAAAACTATTAAAAACCAAATAGTTCACAAAAAATGTTACATGAAGTCACAAAAATAATTAAAAATCAAAATATGAAACTAGATTTTTCAAGAATTTTTTTTTGCATTGGTCTCATATTTTTGTGACTTCAAATAAAATATTTATGAATTTTTGAAAATAAAAGGAATTAAATGGAATTAATAAGAAAATAAGAAAATAGCAAAACTGTGCTGCCATTGGATCTTTTCATTAATTGACGTGGCATTGATCTGAGGGCTCAGAGGCGCGATCATATGGTGTACGTGAGTCAAACGCATCACACATTGAATTAAAAAATGTCAACATAATACAAGGCCACGATTAAAACGTTTTGACGAGATCCAAGGGCTCTGAGGCTCCCACATGGGGATGGTGGTGGAAACCACCATCTTCTCCGGCCAGACAACCAATTTCGGCCACCACGCGCAGCGATTCAAACCTCAATGAAAATGAAAAATCAAGGTATCAAAATGAAGCTGAGGTGATGTACATCACCCCTGTAACCATGGATTCTCCTCAAAGTTTCTATTTAGAGAGAAACATGAGCTTGAAGATCATGGTGCTTAATTTGAAATGACACGATTTGCAAAATTGAGACCACCACTAGCCTTCCTCAT